>NW_027187358.1:2586142-2965763 GCF_028583685.1 Petaurus breviceps papuanus | reverse complement strand
ACTACTACTACTACTACTACTACTACTACTACTACTACTACTACTACTACTACTACTACTACTACTACTATTATTCCTCCTCCTTCTACCATTACTACTACTACTATTGCTACTACCACTACTACCTCCCAACCCCCATCATCATCTAACATTTACATAGTACTTGAAGTTTGCTAAGTACTTTACAAATATTAGTTTACTTAATTTTCATAGCAACCTGGGAGAGAGTATTACTTCTTATCCCTATTTTTCAGATGAAAAATCTGAGGCAAAAAGAGGATAAGTGACTTGCCCAGGGTAGCACAGTTAGTAAGTGTCTGAGACAGGAATTAAATTCAGGTTTCCTGACTCTGGGTTAAGTCCTCTATCAACTGTGCCAACTGTATGATTCTGTACATTAAACTGTATGTAATTCATTATAAGCACAGTAGAAGTTCAATGAATATGGATGAGATGGAAACAAAGTCAGTTTCCTAGAAAAGTGAAGCTTAATGTGAATTATTGAGGATGGTTGGGCTTCATATAGGCAAAGTGGAGGTAGTATACCATAGGCCTAGACCTAGGAAAAGGCAACAGCAGAGGTGCAATTACATTAGTGTAGTGGGCATATACATAAAATTTCAATGTTTTCAAAGGGCTTTATAGAAATTTCATTTCATCCTCACAACAACAGCATGAGGTGGGTATTATAGGTATTATTGTCCCTCTTTTATATTTATTTTTTTGCTTTTTTAGAGGGCAATTGGGGTTAAGAGACTTGCCCAAAGTACCAAGAGCTAGTAAATGTGTTAAGTGTCTGAGGCCAGATTTGAACTCAGATTCTCCTGACTTTAGGGCCTGTGCTCTATTCTCTGCACCACTTAGTCATGCCTATTGTCCCTATTTTAAAGAAGAATACATTTTGGGCCAGAGAATGTATATGATTTTTTCCCTGGTCACCCAATTAATAAGTGTTTGAGGTGGGACACATGCTTTCTATCTCATTATATGATGCTTTGCCAGTTAATAATGAATATGGTGTATTTAGTGGGGGCAGTGAGATGTTTGGTTTGACTGAAACAGAGGATGCATATTGGGGAACAGTGAGGAAGGAAGAACTAGACATAGGTGTTCTAACTGGAGGTGAGAGGCAAAAGGGTATTCTCAGTAAATGCTTTAGAAAAATTGGCAATGGATATAGGGGTTTCATTCAAGAGAAGAGGCTAAACATGGGATGACTTTCCAGGAGCCTGGTGCAGATATGACATGGAATGGGTTTAGACTTGTGCTGGCTGGAAGAATGGCCTGGGAAAGGAAGGGAAGAGAAAGACAAGGGAAGGGGCACATATTGTGCCAGGTTCTGTACAAAGGGTTTTATAAATATCATCTGAGGGAAGGACAATTGAAGTAGGATTTAAAAGAAGAAATGATGAATTTTAGGTAGTGTAGACCTATGGAATGATGGAAGGTTGTTAAATGATTGTACACATGGTACTCATTTAGTGGAGATGTGAGACTGTTGCCAATATTTCTGTCTCTTTTGCATGACTTTGAAACTACACTAAATATAAAGGACACTTTAATGAGCATGAAAGAAAATCACATCCAGATCCAATCATAGACAGTTTAAAGACACAGTCCCTACCTGTTCACTTGATTGTGTTCCTCAACTTCACTGGTATCTTTACAAATTTTTCCCTCTTCTAAAATCCATTAAAATTTCTCCAAAGTGCAGGAAAAAAGCAATGGATGAGAGGAAAGTAGCAAATATACATTTTCTTCTTGGTTGGTTTTTTTGTTTAACTAATTCACTAAGTAAAAATGTTGGTCTTTACACTATGGAAAAATGAAAAGAAATTCAATTACCTAGCAAGGAAGAAGGATTTAAAAAGCCCTAAAAAGTCTTTGCCAATTGCTGGAGTCCTTAGTCCCACAAACTGACAAGCTCAATTAAAGACTAAAAATGTTCAGAAATTTTCAAAAATAAAGGTAGCCTCATAAGAAACTCATGTCATCACAGAACTACAGTTAGAGAGGATCATGTAAGATATCTAGTCCAATCCTTTATTTGCAGATGAAGAAATGGAGGCAGAAGGGGATTAAGTGATTTGTGCCAATTTGGGAAGACAATCTACAGGCATCATGGCTTACTGACCTCCAAGACATGAAAAAACAAGCAAACAAATGAAAAAACAAAACCAGCTCAAGTCCTGATTCTGATATATATTGACTGTATTCCCTTAGACAAGTCCTTTTACCTGTCTCAGTATCGGTCCTCATTGGTAAAACAATGCCTACTTTAAAAGATCATGGTGAGAACTGAATGAGATAATATATGTAAAGCAATTTTCAAGACCCTTACATGTAATAGAAATATCAGTGTTTTTTTTTATTATACATAAAAAATCTGAGGTTGAGAAGGATTCAGTGATTTGCCCAAAGTTGCACAGATATTGCAAGGCTACACAGTATAATGAATAGAGAGATGGCTTATCTGGATGGTGAAATGTGGGTTCAAGTCACACGTCTAAAAGGTATTGACTATATGCCACTGGGCAAGTCATTTGACTACTTAATTATCTAGGTCAATGGAGTCAAACTTAAACAGAAATCAGTGCCACTCAACCACACATAAATATCTCTGTGGGCCACATATTGACTTAGAAAACCCCATATTAGCATTGTCTATTCTCTATTTTATTTATTTTCTCCAATATTTCCAAATTATATTTTAAACTTGTTTGAGTATCACTGGTAGCATTGTGAGGCAGATGTAGGCAGGGTCTGCCTGCTTGATACCTCTGGTCTAGGCAACTCTATAGAACTATAATTTGCAGAGAAAGACAGTTTAGTCACTTGGAAATTCTGTATATAAATGAAATCATGGGTCTAATCCCTATGCTTTCCCCAGAGGTAGTACTAGAGTAAGGATTTAAATTCAAGCCCTCTATTCTGAAAGTGCTTTGGAAAAATGTACACAAAGTTATCAAATTATGCATAATCTTTGACCCAGCTAAACTCTGAAAACATCAAAGAAATAGGCAAAGGATCTTTATATATGAAAATAAGCATAGTAGCTTTTTTCATAGCACAAATTGTAAACAGATTGTCTGCCTATTTGGGAATGACTGACCAAATTATGGCATATAAAATTAATGTAATATTATTGTGTCAAAAATTACAAAGTGAGAGGTTTAAGAGGAAACTGGAAAGACTTCTAGGAATTGATATAGAGGAAACTAAGCAGAACCAAGAGAGCACTTCCTAAATGACAGCATTAAAGAGCAAGAAACTTTGGAAAAATTTAAAACTCTCATCAATGCAATGAGAAAGAGTGAGCATAGAAGATTTATGGTGAATTCTGTGATGAACATCAAATGTAGAGAAAAAGACAAACATTTTCCAGTCTGATCAAGGTGGGAATTTGTTTTACTGTATTATGCCTATTTTTAAATTTTTTGTTTTTATTTGTTGTTATGGCTGCTGTTGTTTGATAGTGAGCACTAAGAGAGATATATTATGTAAAAATAAGAAATTGTTTATAAAATGTAAAAAATGTCCCAGATATAGACAAAAAAATTGGGATTCTGATTCTGGAGCCAATATTTATTCCATTGTAATGTGCTCATGTCTGATGGACAAAGATGCCACATTTGAATGATGCCATTCAAATGATGAAGGGAAGATAAATCAAATACAATAGTTCTCAGCTGTTGATATTGACATTTTCATCCTGTGTAGTCCAAAATTTGTTGGAATATTGTATGTGAATGTTAGGACCAAAAGAAATCTAAAATGAATCCAGAGGGCATTGAGAAGAGATATTTGTCAAAAGAAGTCTGTACCTTGTCTTGAACTATCAAGCATTTCATCTGAGATCTAATTTCTATTTCAGAGAATAAAGGTCCCCTCTTTTTATCTTTGGTTTTTGGTATTGATTTTTACTTGGTCTATAACTAAATGCTCTTTTTCAAGAGGTTTGTAAAGGAGAAAAGTGACATCAGAGAAAGAATTAACCCAGTTCCAATTTGATTTAAATTTCTAATCATCTGATTCTAAGAATCTTATTTCCTATTATCTGAACTTTTAAGTTCTGACCAATATTTGGCACGTTTAATTAAGGTTATTGAGTTCAAATTAGACATATTAGCAGTCTTTAAACTTAGTCAACTTAATGGCAACTATTGGCAGGTATACAGTGTATTAATGTAGATTCAGAAAAAGTAATGGACAATCAATGAACATTAAGAAGTGTTCAATATCAAGTATAATTCTATGTGCTACTTGGCAATTCATAAATGGTGGAACCAAGCATCAAACCTAGAAAGAAGGAGTAACACCAATAATTATGTTAAGTTACAGAACCCTGAGCATGAAACCTTAATCTTCCAAAAATCATTATTGAGTGTAAAAGATAGAGACCAGAAAATAGAAATGCAGTCCTATATTGTAATACTAGTAATTAACAGAAATGAAATAAAATTAAATATGCACCCAATATTGACTTTTGAGGTAGAATATTACTTTCTTACAAGATTTTGCTACGCTGATGTACATAATTTTTACATCATACTATTTTGAAATATATCCCTTCCTTGCTCCTCTACTCAAGTAACATTTCTTCTGTTACAAAGAAAAATTAAAAGGTTCATAAGAACTTATAGTAAATGAACTAAATTTTGGGATATATGTAACATTTCATACCTATAGCTTCCCATCTATGCTATGAAGAAGAGGAGGAGATATTTTCTTAATTTTTCTTCAGCATCAAGGTTGATTACTGTCTTCTTCAGGGCCTTGCCATTCTTCCTTCTGTTACCCTCCACATTGCCTTAATTTAACATTACAGTAGTACTACATCTCCTGGACTGCCTCATAGTTCCTTTTGAAACTGAATCCTAGAGGACAGTGCCACAATAGCAAAGAAAAGGCAGTGAATCACCTGAAGTCTCCCCCAAACCTCTCTAAACATTTAAAATAATTCCCTAAAAATTCCCGGAGTGACAGAGCTTATGAAAGAATAGGTTGAAATAATTTCCTAGCCAAAGACAACTTAGGAGGTTGACTTGATAGATCTTTTATGCTTGGGTGAGAGTGGAGCACAATCCAGTTCAGGTGCCACTATTATAGACTGTGGTCCAGCAAATGTTGAATTAGCCTTGTGAACCACTGCATTAGCAGTAGCTGTGGCTGCTTCTGAAGCTCTCAGTCCACAGATGAAAAGGAGGTCAAAAAACTGATCAGAAGGAGATTACAAGAGTCTCTTTTGATGGCACTAGGAGTAGGACTCTATTGATTGCCCATACTCAGATATGGGTGCCAGTCCTGGGTGGCAGTACCAGGGTGAGGGGAGCAGTAGGACACTAAAGCTTGTGGTCACAGTACAGCAGGGACTCTCATCACAGTACCATGGTAGAAAAGAGTGCTTGTGGTCACTCACAGACTGGAGTACAGGCCATGATAGTAGCAAATACACTTTTCCTTAGATCATACCACCTTGGAAAAACTGCAAGGTTATAGGTCCCTAGAAGTATCTTTGAAAACAGTTATGAAAAATCCCTGAAGCTTGGGACAATGCACTCTCCACCCTGGAAGCAGAGCCCCACTTTGAAAAAGAGTTAAAACTCAAGTAATAGTCTGGTAATGTGAACAAACAACAGGAAAAATTTCTGACCATAGAAAGTTACAATGGTGACAAAGAAAATCAAAACAAACACTCAGAAGAAGACACAGGCAAAGTTCCAGCATGCAAAGCCTCCAAGAAAAAATATTCATTGTTTTTGGGACATGGAAGAGTTAAAAATGATTTTGAAAATCAAGTAAGACAGGTCTGCCTTTGAGAAAGGAATTGAGAAAAGAAATGAGAGTGATGCAGGAAAATCATGAAAAATGAGTCAACAGCCTGCTAAAAGAGACACACTAAAAATACTGAAGAAAATAACACCTTAAAATCGACTAGGTCAAATGGTAAAAGTAATACAAAAAGCCAATGAGGAAAAAAAATGCTCTCAAAAGCAAAATTGGCCAAATGGAAAAAGAGACACAAAAATTCACTGTAGGGAGTAAAACTCTTTAAAAAGGGAGTTATCCAAATAAAAAAGGGAGGTACAAAAGGTGATTGAAGAAAATAATTCCTTAAAAAACAGAATTGAGTAAATTTAAGGTAAGGACTTCATAAGAAATCATTAACAATAAAACAAATTCAAAAGAGTGAAAAAAAATAGAAGACAATGTGAAATATCTAATTGGGAAAAAGCAATTTACCTGGAAACTAGATCCAGAAGAGATAATTTAAGAATTACTAGGCTACTGGAAAGTCATGATAAAAAACATCTAGGCTTCATATTTCAAGAAATTACCAAGAAAATCTTCCCTGATATTACTAAAACCAGAGGTTTAAATAGAAATTGAAAGAATCCACTGATCCCATCCTTAAGAGATCCCCAAATTCTGACTCCCAGGAATATTATAGCTGAATTCTATAGCTCCCAGGTAAAGGAGAAAATATTACAATCATCCAGAAAGAAATTATTCACATATCATTGAACCACAGCCAGGATAACAAAAATTTGGCAGCTTTTACATTAAAGATTTGGAGGACCTGGAATATGATATTCTGGAGGGAAAAGGAGCTGGGATTCTGAGTATACTCCTTCAGGGAAAATACAAAAGTATATTTGCCCAAAAAGGACTTTCAAGCATTCTTGATGAAGAGGCCAGATTTGTAAAGAAAATTTGACTTTCAAACACAACACTCAAGCGAAGCATAAAAATTTTAATAGGGAAGGTCAAACATAAAGGACTTAATAAAGTAAACTGCATTCTGACATGGGAATATGATACTTGTAGGAACTTTCTCATAATTAGGGCAGTTAGAAGGAATACACACACACAAAGGGTACAGGTGTGAGTTGAATATGAAGGGATGCTATCTAAAAAAATAAAGTTAAGGGGTGAGAAGAAGGAAAGCATTGGGAGAAAGATAAAAGAAAAGGTAGAATGGAGTAAATTATCTCACATAAAAGAGGCAAGAGAGAGTTTTTGCAATGGAAGGAAAGAGGGGGGAGGTGAGGGAGAGTATATGAACCTTCCTCTCATCAGAATTGACTCAAAGAGGGAATAATTGTGTGTACCCTATAGGAGAGGAAGAGGCAAAGGAGATAAGAGAAAGGATAGAGGTGGTAGTCAGAAGCAAAACACATCTGAGGAGAGACAAGGTAAAAGGAGAGAGAGAATGGAATAAATGGGGCGGGATAGAATGGAGGAATAGCTATCAATAGTAACTGTGAAAAAATTGAAGCAAATTTCTCTGATAAAAACATCATTTCTCAAATATATAGAGAACTGAGTCAAGTTTACAAAAATAAGAGCTGTTCTCCAATTGATAAATGATCAAAAGATATGAACAGTTTTCAGATAAAGTAATCACAGTTATGTATAGCTATATGAAAATATTCTTGAAATCACTATTGATTGTAGAAATGCAAATTAAAACAATTCTGAGATACAACCTCATACCTGTTAGAATGACTAATAGGACAGAAAAGGAAAATGATCAGTGTTGGATGGGGATGTGTGGAAAAAAATGAGATGTTAATGCCCTGTTGGTGGGGTTGTGAACTGATTCAACCATTATTTAAAGCAGTTGGAACTATGCCCAAAGGGCTATAAAACCATGCATAACCTTTGACCTAGCAATACCACTAGTAAGTCTATACAGAAAAAGAAAAAAAAAATCAAAAAGGAAAAAAGCCCTATGTGCACAAAATATTTATAGCAGATCTTTTCTGATGGCAAAGAATTGGGAATTGTGGATATGCCCATCAGTTGGGTAATGGCTAAACAAATTGTGCTATGTGGTTATGATGGAATACTATGGTGTTATGAGAAATGAAGAGCAGGATGCTCTCAGAAAAACTTGGAAAGAATTACATGAACTGATGCAAAATCAAATATATTATGTAAGAAGTAACTGCAACATTTAATTGTTTAATTAATAATAATATGATATATTATTAATAATAATATTAATATTAATAAATGCAATCATTTAAGATGATTAACTATGAATGACTTAGTGGTTCTCAGCAATACAGAGATCCCAGATCTCTGAAGGACTAATGGTGAAAAATGCTACCCATCCCCAGAGAAAGAAATTATTGTGTCTGTATATAGACTGAAGCATACTTTGAGAAAATGTCTTTACTTTTTTTGGTTTCTTTTTTTTGGTCTATGTTTTCTTTCCCAACATGACTAATATGGAAATATGTTTTGTATGACTATACATGTATAATCTATATCAAATTATTTGCCTTTTCAATGAGGGGGTGGGGAAAGCAGAAAGGAGAGAGTTAGGATCTCAAAGTTTTAAAAATGAATGTTAAAACTGTTCATTCATGTAATTGAAGAAAAATAAAATTTTAAATAAATTTATATGAAAAAAGAAACTGAATCATACTCTCTAAGTAATTTCCCCATAATAGTAGTATATAAGCTTCTTCAGGGTAACAGACAGCCTATTTTTTTATTTGTATTTCCAGAATTAGCACAGTGATTAGTATTGAGGGCTTACTAAACACATTTCATTTATTCTTTTAATTACTCATTCATTATAATTGCTCAGTTTTCAGTTTGTTTTTATTCTTTTTACTTCCATTGTAGTCTCTATCTATCTATCTATCTATCTATCTATCTATCTATCTATCTATCTATCTATCTATCTATCTAATCTGTCTGTCTAGCTATCTACCTATCATTTTCCTGGTTATGTTTATTTTGTTATAATTTAGTTTGTATATCAGTCCTTCTGATGAGGTGTGTTTTTATTCCTGAACATTATTAAATGGTAATTGCTTTGATTCTTTTGTAAGACTAAGTGCTCCAGACTTAGGGAAGAGTTCTTTAGTTTTAGGTATTCTTAAAAATTCCTCTTCCCTGGTACATAAATTTTTTTCATGTTCCTCTGCTGCTAGGTAAAAAAAATTCATTTAGTGACTTGGTTAAAGAACTAAAACCAGTAAGGAAGAATATGTATATTTGTTTCTTCCTTTCCATTCATCACATTTTCTGCATAATGGAGATGATTCATGGCTATTGGATTCCCTAGGGCAATAGTTCTAAGTAATGAAGGGAAAGGATAAACAGGATACACAGAATATATAGAAATGATATATAGAATAAAATACATAGAAAGATATAGAAATGTATCTATATCATCTATTTATCACTATCATCTCTTTTCTATCACTAGCTCTATCTTTATCTCTAGTCACCTTCAGATAGGAGTCAAAAATACTTCAATGGAAAATGAAATTTTCCTTAATGATCTGATGGATATATTATTTCATTAGTATTAGTTTCTTTGCTAAAAGTCTCTCCCCACTGAAGTTCATCTTCCCCTGAGATGTTTAAATTGTCTTCCTAAAGCTTAAGTTTGGTTATGCCACCCTCCCACCCCCAACAAACTCCAAATGCTCCTTATCCTTGTAGTAACAAATATAAAATCCTCAATATTCAAAATTAATGTGTGATCTTTGTTTTATTGCAATTCCATTTACATTTTACTTTGTGCATGTAGTTCATCTTTTATTTGTTACTAATTTAGTGCTAATATTGTGTCATTATTATTGTTTACATATAGAATAATATATGTTACTATTTTCTGAACGTTAAAATTTATATTTTTTGAATAGCATGTTTTCAAATTCAATATTTTGGAATTATTGGACATTTTAAAAATATTATTACATTCTCTCACTCTCACTCTTTATTTTGAGATGTTTCCTGAATTTAGTGTTGGTTTTTTCTTATCTATTCTGTCACTGTCCTTTATTTGAATAGATTAGTTCATCTACATCTAGCTTTATTTTCTTCCATTTCTTATGTATTACTTTTTTGCCCCTTCTTACATATGACTACTTGTCACTCTGATTTGTTTTGTTTATATTACTTTGGTGCTTATCTATTCCAATCTACTATACTATCTTTTCCCCTTTGAACATTCTACTCTAAATTCCTTTAGTTTATTTAAAATGTGAACACATTTATTTTTATTTATTTCAATTTCATCCTTTGATCCTTGTCTTTCTCTGACTGGATAAAAATATGATAAAAAAAACTGTTTTCCCCATTCAAACTTTTCCTTTAAAAAACAATCTTTTGTGGTCTCTTTATTCAACAAACTTTATTTATATTGTCCTCATTCTAATATCCTCTGAATTTTATTCTGAAATTTATAGGCCATACTGTTAGTAATTTAATTTGTTTTCTGCCTCTATCATGAGGATAGAGATTATGGATTACAAAATTGGAATTCTTTCCTCTATGCTGTTTTTACTGAATTTGTAGATTTGTCTGTATTCTCAATCCCTTTCTTTTTTTTTTTCTAAGCTCTTCTTTTAACAATATCAGTTGATGAAGGAAGCAATGCCATATGGAGGAATTTCCTGTGTCTTGAGTTGTGAGACATAAACCTAACTCCTCATCAGTTACTATTCCGACTTATCTAAACTTGTATCACTTTGGGTATTGACACTCTGGGTTGGTATCACTCTTGGCTATCCCCTTTCATAAAGCAGAATGTAGTCAGTTGGTCAATAAACATTTTTGTTTTTTGCTTTTTTGAGGGGGAAAGGCAGGGCAATTGGAGTTAAGTGACTTGCCCAAAGTCACATGGCTTTTAAGTGCTAAGTATCTGAGCCCAGATTTGAACTCAGGTCCTCCTGACTCCAGGTCAAAGATCAAAACACAAACTCAGGAAAAAAACAACAATGTCAAAATTGCTACAACTAAAGCCTCAAAAATAAGAATTGATAAGAATTGTTTGCAGACCATTGGAGAACTTAATTTTTTAAAGTAAGAAAGGTAGAGGAAAAATTAGGAAGAGAAATGAACATGATGGGAGAAAATCATGAAAAAAGAGCTAACAATTTGGTAAGGGAGGTGAAAAAGAATTACTGAAGAAAACAACAGTTTAAAATCAGTATAGGTCAAATGGTAAAAAAAAAAAGGCACAAAAATCTAAGGAAGAGAAGAATGTCCTGAAAAGCAGAATTGGTCATATGGAAAAAGAGGTACAAAAGTTTACTGAAGAAATACTTTCTTAAAAATTAGAATTGGGCACATAGAAGATAATAACTTTGCAAGACAGCAAGAAACAATGAAACAAAGCCAAAAGAATGAAAAAAAGAAGACAATGTGAAATATCTCTTTGGAAAAACAACTGACTTGGAAAATAGATTCAGAAGACATCATTTAAAAATTATTGGACTAACAGAAAGCTATGACCAAAAAAAAATTCAGAAATAACTTTTCAAGAAATTATCAAGGAAAACTGCTATCATTTTCAAGAACCAGAGGGGAAAATAGAATTAGAAAGAATCTACAGTTCAACTTCTGAGATTCCAAAATGTTAAATTCCCAGGAATATCATAGTCAAATTCTAAAGCCTCCAGTTGTAGAAAATACTGCAAATAGCTAAAAAAAAAAACCTAACTCAAATACTGGTGAATCACAGTCAGGATCACACAATATTTAGAAGTTTCTACATTAAAGAATATGTAGAAGGTATGGAACATGACATACTATCAGGCAAGATAATAACCAAGAATCACCTACGGAGGAAAACTGAGTATAATCTTTCAGGGTAAATAAATGTTAATTCAATTAAATAGATGACTTTCAAGCATTCCTGATGAAAAGACCAGATCTGAGAAGAAAATCTGACTTTCAAATGCAAGGCTCAAGAGAAGGATAAAAAGGTAAATTGGAAAAGGAATTCATAAGGGATTCAATAAGGTTAAACTGCTTACATTCCAACATGGGAAAATGATATTTGTAACTCCTAAAATCTTCATCATTATAAGAACATTAAAGAGTATAAATAGAGAGGATATAGGTATGAGTTGAATATGATGGAATGATTATTTTAAAAATAAAATTAAGGGATGAGAAAGAGGAATGCACTGGTATACGGGGAAAGGAAGAGGTACGCAGTAAAAAGGAAGAGAATGTGGTAAAGGACCTAAAAAAAAGAGTTACAAAAGTTTTTATAGTGGAAGGACAGATTGGTTAGGAAGTGAGTGAGTTTATCTTACTCCCATCAGAACTGGCTCAAAAAGATAATAACATACATGCTCAGTTATAGGAATCTATTTTACTACACAGGAAAGTATAATGGAGAGCTAATAGTACAAAACTAAAACTTGGAATTCTGCCTTTCTCTTTTCTTCCTTCTTCCTTGTAGTAATTCCTGAAAGGAAAGGGAAAAAATGATATCATCTGGTTCATTACCCTTGACTTATAAGGATTTCCATAAGGGACAGGGGTAGGAACTGGACCTGTGATTCCTTTTGGTATAGGAAGCTCCTCAGAAAGGGAACTTCTACTAGGGTATGTCAGCACTTTCTCTGCAACTTATAGTGTTAGACAGGTGCTAGAGCACTGAGAGGTTTTCTTTGGCTTGGAGTAGCACAGTTAATTTTTGCCAAAAGCATGACTCTGACACAGTTTTTCTTGACTTCAAAACCATCTCTGTATACACTCTACTTGTCTTCTCCTTCCATGCCTTCCTCAAAGAAGGAGTCAAAAAACTGACTACAGTGTGTATTGTTTTCTTCAACAGTAATGGTGACTGATAGAGAAGTTCTTGGCTTACAATGGATTTCTTTAGTTGTTTAAAATCAATTGATTCATTAAACTTGGGATCCTAGTGTCACTATGGAAGATGTACCATACTTTTGTTAAATTAGTAAAGAGAAAGTATTTTTTAATGAATATAGCCTTAGGAAACCAAAGATTAAAAAAAGATATTATAATGTATGCCAATACTCCAATGAATTTATGATCTGATAGACATGTGTATGTCTCCTTATGAAACAGATTAAAATCCAACTATATCTTCCTTTCCTGTTTCTTTACATTGGTTTTCTACAAAGAGCCTGTCCAATTTATTTGTGGATTTTTGTTTCTTTTTTTTTAGACAATAATTTGTCATTAAATTTATTTTAAATAAATTATTTTAATATTATTATCATTTATACTTATCAATTTATTATCGTTTATATAATTTATTATTACTTATAATGATATTAATTTATATTATTTATTATCAATTATAGTGATATTAATATCATTAAAATTATTTTTCTTTGTATTTTCAGGTTTTCATTCTTTTTTTTTTAAGCTTTAATTTATTAATTTGTTTGATTCCTTTTAGTTTACAGGATTCAATTCCACAATTCCTTGAATTTCACATTTTGTCCCCCTCCCTTCCCTCCCCCCCATGGTGGCTTATAATCAAGTATAGGATCTGTAATACTTTCACATTATACAATGGTCAGGTTATAAGGATGGATTGTACCAGCTGGAATGAAAAATGGTAAAGAGGACATAAAATCAAATAAGAGAATGAAAAAGATCAGGTATTTTGCTTCCACCTGGATATAAATTTAGTTCTTTCTAGTTCTTTCTCTGGATGCACGTTTTTCTCTCCATTATGCATCTTTTGGGATTGACTTATATCCCTGCATTGTTGAGAAGAGTCCAGTCTATCAAAGTTGGTCATCACACATACGTTGTGTCTGTAATTGTGTACACATTCCTCCTGGTTCTACTCTTCTCACTCAGCATCAGTTCTTTTAAGCCTCTCCAGGTAAATATGAGGACCGCCTGCTCCCCGTTTCTTATGGCGCAATAGTATTCCATAACATGCATATACCACAACTTGTTCAGCCATTCCCCAATTGATGGGCACCCCCTTAATTTCCAATTCTTAATTGAGTCAATTGTATAAGAATACAAGTCATTCCCCAATTGTGATGATATGAACAGGCAGTTTTCAGAGAAAGAAATTAAAGCTGTCTATAAGCACATGAAGAAATGCTCTAATTCACTATTGATTAGAGAAATGCAAATCAAAACAACTCTGAGGTACCACATCTCACCAGTTGGATTGGCTAAGATGACAAAACAGGAAAATGACAAATGCTGGAGAGGATGTGGGCAAACTGGAACACTAATGCATTGTTGGTGGAGTTGTGAACTGATCCAGCCTTTCTGGAGAGCAATCTGGAATTATGCCCAAAGGGCTATAAATACTTTCATACCCTTTGATCCAGCAATACCACTCCTAGGGTTATATTCCAAAGAGATCATAGAAATGGGAGAAAGACCCATATGTACAAAAATGTTTATAGCAGCTCTTTTTTTGTGGATTTTTGTTTCTTAATATTATAAGTATACCAATGTAACACATGACATATTCATCATTTATCTCTTCCTCTAGGGCAATATATATGTACACCAAAGATGTTCACCACTGTCAACATTATAATAAATGTTTGGAAATTGATTCAAAATTAAAATTATGTGTTTTAACCTACTATTTTAGCTGTCATTTTGAAGGACCAATGATTCATTAGATTCAACCCTGCGGGAAACCTAGCTCATCATTGCAATGACAATGTTGGCGACATTAAATACTTGCCTCACAAACAGATGTTTGCAAAAAGATGAAACAAGGAGAAAATAATCTGTTATCACTGACATCTGTTTCCCTATTTTGTCTGTTTTCATCATCCATTGAAGGAAAGTGAAGAGACTCAAAAATTTCATTAATAGCTCTTTATTCTTCCTGTCCTACAGCTTTAGGCCAATGCCAAGGCCAATAGCAAATACATTGAAAAAATACTTTTTGTAGTCTACTGGACCATGGTACTGTAATTTTCTCATCATTAAAGAATAAGTTGTATGTAGAGCCTTTCTTCATGGATATTTTCATTTGTCTCTTTTATTTTTCCTATGTGGAGTTTGAATCCAGATGAAATATGTTTTTTTATTTAATTAGAAATCCATCCTGGATGAAATTTTAGGTGCTGAATTTTAGGTATACATTAAGAGAAATGAAAGCTAGAAAGAGAATAATAGGAATGGCCTCAGGTTAGAAACAAAATTCATATTTTGTCAGGACTAAAGCATTTTGAATTTAGTATCAAGATAAAACCAGGAGAATTCTGAAGTCCTTTCACTGAGGATTGTTTTTAAATGTCAACTCCATAACCCAGGATACTCTTAGAAGTGTAATTCTATTTTCATTGCATTCTTGAGTGGAAATGAATTGCAATTAAGATGGCAAATCATCATTGTAAAAAGGGTTTCAAACAGATAAGCTGAAAATATGCATCAATGAGTGTTTTAACATTTGTCTTCCCAGGTTAAAGGGAAGTGGAAAGTAGTGAGAGATGATTTGAAAGAGTTTCAAATATAACTTATGTTCCAATCTGTCAATTTTACCTCAACACCAGTGTAGTCCTTAAGAAAAAAAGAGGGTGGGGGTGACTAGGGGTTGTGGTGAATAGAGCACCAGCCCTGGAGTCAGGAGGACCTGAGTTCAAATCTGGCCTCAGACACTTAACACACACACATACACACACACGCGTGCGTGCACGCACACACACAGACACATACACACACACACAAAACTAGCCATGTGACCTTGGGCAAGTCACTTAATCCCAACTGCCCTACCTTCCCCCCTCCAAAAAGCAAAAAAGGATTAAAAAAATAAAAAAAGAGATTTAAATTACTTAAAAGCAACAAAATCATGCCTCTAGTGAAATGTTTTAACAATGAAAAATATTACAAACAAAGAGAGTAGAGATTTGATTCAAAGAATATAAAATTTCCCTAACATTTCACTAAGTTATGCTCACTACAAAGGTTTAGAGAAAGGGTAGGATTAAATAAGGCACAAATTGTAAAGTGCTTAGCATGGTGCCTGACACATAACAAGTGCTATATGAATATTAACTTTTATTATTGCTATATGGTAATTTACTCAGTTATAATAGAGCTGTAACTATATCATGTTCTTGAAACTCTTCAAGATATTATTCCAAAATGAAGAGAACTACTTCAAATTTCTCATTCTGGACTTTGACCAAGGTTAACTTTTTCAAACCTCTCTCTTGGCAAGATTCAACAACTAACATTTCATAGTATCTTGTCTAATGCTACAAGTGTCACACAAGAATGGATTATTGTTACTCAGAGATAGGTTTAACTAAAGACTTCAGATGGTAGATAGAAGCCTGAGTTTATCTTATCTAATTTTTCCTTCTATAGAGAAATGGAAAGAACAAATTGGGCCAGATATCAGAGAATAAAGAAAGGTCTTCTCATCTTTTCATGACTTTGAATACAACTTCCCCATCCTTCAAGACAACATCTTTGAAGATCAAAAAGTCAAGCTATTATTTTCCTTGTCTAAAGAAGTTTTTATTAGTAGTTTAAATTATAGTGGAAATTATCAGAATAAGGGTAATATCATAACAGAGAAATGGTCAAAATATGAATGGATGGTTCCAAAAGGAAGAAATCCAAAGTATGGACAAGTATACAAAAATATCCAAAGAAGCAATAATTAGAGAAATACACATTAAAATAACTGAGTTTCTATTTCCTGCAATTTGGATTGGCAAATATAAAAAAATGGAAAGGCTGAAGAAAAACAGGAACTCATTGCTCTTTGTGTAGAGATGTGAACTGATCTAACTATTCTAGAAAGAAATTTGGAAGTCTACCCCCAAGGTTAATAAACTTTGTATACCCTATGGTGCAGTGATACCACTTTTATTCTTATACCCCTAAGAATATAAAGAATAAAAAGACCAGCATATACAAAAATATTTATAGCAGTTTTAACATTAACAATGAACAGAAAAGTAAGGGAGTGCCCATGAACTGAAAAAAAATGCCTAAAGAAATTATGATAAATTAATGCACTGCAATATTACTGCATTGCATGATGTGATAAAAGGTATGGATTTGGAGAAATATGGGAGATTTTTAAATGAAATGATGTTAAGTGAAATCAAAAGCAACAGGAAAGTGCTATTTAATTTTATACATTTTACATGATAATAATATTGTAAAGAAAAATAACTTTGAACAGCCTAAGAAATCTGAACAATGTATTTTGTGCCTCCTTTACCTGAGATAATTTCCCCATTTTTCTCTCCCTTAACCCTACTCCCAGTACACTCCCATTTCTCACCTTTTATGTTTTTTAATGAAATTATATTATCACAGTCAACTCACACTAGTGAATTTATCTCTGTAAACTTCTAACTGCCCTAATAATGATGAAGTTCTTAGGAGTTTCAAGTGTCATATTCCCACATAGAAGTATAAATAATATTTAATCTTTTATGATTTCTCTTTCATGTTCACTTTTAATGATCATCTTGAATCTTGTATTTGAAAGACTAAATTTCTATTCAAGCCCTGGTCTTTTCATCAGGAATTCTTAAAAGTCTTCTATTCATTAAATATCTATTTCCCCCTGAAGGATTATAAACAGTTTTGCTGAGGAGGTTATTCTTGGTTTTAATCTTAGATTCTTTCCCTTCCAGAATATCATCTTCCAAGCCCTTCAGTCATTTAAGGTAGAAACTATTAAATCTTGTGTGATTCTGACTGTGGCTTTATAATACTTGAATTATTTCTGACTGCTTGCAACATTTTCTCCTTCAATGGGGAGTTCTGGCTTTGGCTATAATATTCCTAGGAGTTTTCATTTTGGGACCTCTTTCATGAGGTAATTGATGGATTCTTTCAATTTATATTTTATTCTCTAGATATAACATACCAGGGAAGTTTTCCCTATAATTTATTAGAATAAGATGTCTGGGCTCTTTCTTTGATCATCTCTTCCAGTTTGTCCAATAATTTTTAAACCATCTGTCCTCTATTTTCCAAGTCAGTTGTTTTTACAATGAGATATTTCACATTGTCTTCTTTTTTATTCTTTGACTTTGTTTTATTTTTTCTCGGTGTTTCATGGCATCATTAGATTCTACTTGTCCAATCTAGCTCTTTAGAAATGATTATTTTCATCAGTAATATTTTGTACCTCCTTTTCCATTTGTCAAATTCTACTTTTTAAGGAGTTCTTTTTCAGTGAATTATTTTATCCTTTTCCCATTTGGTCATTTCTGCTTTATAAAGACTTCTCTTTAGTGGATTTTGTGCCCCCTCCTTTTCTCTCTTTTACAACCACACCCACATCCCACACCCATACCATTTGGCCACTTCTATTTTTTAACTGTTTCCATCATCAATTTTTGTGTCTTTTTTCCAAAACCAATGTGTTGACTCTATTTTCTCAAATTTCTTATATTAGTCTCATTTCTTTTCCCAATTTTCCTCATCTTTTATTTGATTTTTAAAGACCTTTTTGTTCTTTTCCCAGGAATTCTTGTTCATTTTTCCAGTCTATGTTTTGAATTTTAGCTTTTTGTTCAAGTTGGCCTCTACTCACAGGATTAAGGGGACACTGTCCCAAACTTCAAGTTTTTTATGCTGCCATTTCAAGAGGTAGTTCTGGGAGTCTCTAAGTTTTCGGTGCTTTCAACATATGATCTAAGGAGATGTATGGTAGATGCTCTCCTGGCTTATTATCTGATCTTTACCCAGGAAGGTACCTTGTTTCCCCAGAGCTTTGAGCACTGGCACTCTTCTTGTCCTTGGCAGTATCATCAGTCCCCTGCTTTCCTGTAGCCATAAGCACTATTGTTCCTTCCTGTCTTGGAACTGAGAGGAGGGACCCTACTTCCTTGTTACTCTCCAGAAGTTCTCTTATCCACACTAGAACTGTGACTAAGGTACCTGCTCCTTTGAAGCCACATGTACGATTGATCGCTCCTTTTGTACCTGGAACTGTGATGCAGGTCTCTGATTTCCTGTAGCCATAATCATTTGTGTTCCTTTCTGTCTTTGGACTGAGATCAGGCCCATGTTGCTTTGTGAGTGGCCACATATGCTCTTCTTGCTCTGGATTTGCTGCCAGGGCCCCTGCTCCCCTGTAGCTGCAAGGACTAGCACCCCTCTTCTCCTTGGAACTTTAACACTGAACGGCATATGGGTATTTAAAGGTCTCTGTTGTCTTTTGTCTGACTAGTTGTATGACCCTTTTACTGTCTGTGGACTCTCCTGAAGCTGCTGCTGTCCCTGTTGCAGCCACTTCCAAAACCTGCTGCTGGCATTGTTGTATGGTTTGGCCTGCACTGTTTTCCAGGTCCAACTATTGCTCCAATGTGATAGACCTTTCCTGCCAACATTCTAAGTTGTCTTGGACCGAATAATTTTTTCAACCCAGTTTTTATTGATACTGTTACTTTAGAATTCAATTTGAGGCATTATTTTAAAGCTTTTTTGGAGGAAGTTTTGGGATAGTTTAATGTGGTTCTGCCTCTACACTGCCATCTTGGCTGGATTTCAGGAAATGCTGAATTTGTTTTATACTATGAGGGAAAATCAACAGCATGTACTTGGTGGAAATTCATGACTTTGTGTTCTTTTTCTGATCTGCTATTAAATATGGAAATTTTTAGGGATATATTTTTTTAGGGTTTTAGGGAGTTAAGAATAAGAAAAATAAAAATACGGTAGAAACCAAAACAAAGACAACCATTGAGATTGGTTTTTGATGTTTAGTTAAATGAATTTAGTCAAAGGAGTGCCTCTCCCCTTTGGAAGGAAATATTCTTATTTTATCTTTCCAGTTCCTGAATTTATTTCTCTGAGTGATATACCTTTCAGGGAGACATCATGGCTTTCCATCGATGTTTTGTATACTGCCATCCTTCCAGCATTTCCAGATACAAGCAAATCATAGAATAGCTTTATATTTATTTTAAAATATACATAAAATTAGCAGTTACCCACAACATAGATGATGGTAATTTCCCATAAGCTTTCGCAACTGACAGTATCAAAAGTCTTGGTCATATTTACACACATTTTGTATAGACTTCTGTTCTGCTTCTGGCACTTCTCCTGGAGTTGTTGGGCAGTAAAAACCATATCAACTGTTCCTCAACCCTTTCTGAGGCCACAATGCCTCTCAGGTAGATGACCATCTTCCAGGTGAAGAATCAGCCTATTAAGAAGGATTCTGGCAAGAATCTTGGCAGTAATGACTAAGAGAGAAACCCTCCTATAATTGTCACAGGGAAATCTATTTCCTTTATCTTTATATACAAAGACAATGGAGGTATCCTTGAATTTCTGGGGGATAATCTCCTCTTACCATATAACCTGGAAATTTTCATTCAGTTTTTGTATGAGCCATGGACTCCCTACCTTGTAAATTTCAGCTAGAACAGAATCAGCACCAGATGCTTTGCCACATGAAAGGAGCCCAATGGCATCCAAAACTCTTCTTCAGTTGGACCTTCAATTAGGGAAGGATTGACACCAACCCTGAGGTAAATGGTCAATTACCTTAGCATTAATTGATGATGGTCTGTTGAGAACACTATGGAAGGGTTTAGTCCATATCTCCAGGATCATATCCTTACCACTAATCAATGTGACTCCATTAGCATTGAGTAGCTGAGATGCACCATAGGTCCCTGGCCCATAAATAGCCCTCAGGGAATCATAGAAGTGCCTTGGAATGTTATTATCAGCATAAAGCAGGTGTTCCATCATCCACCTCCACACCATCCATACATGAACCATTGGTTGCAGCAAATGGAGAAGTTTTGAATGATGTGAATTAATTCACTTAACTTGCTAGTGTACTTTCCTGGGATGTACACATTGCTAATGAGATTGATGCATGCATTGCCAGTGCTAGCTCATTTTTTGGGAGGATCCAAAGAAAACTAAGGGAGAGAAGAGATATTAGACTGAACACCAAACTGAAGGTCTACAGAGCCATTGTGCTGACCTCATTGTTGTATACCTAGACAGTATGCCAGTGTCACACTAGGAAACAGAATAGCCTCCATTTGAATTGTTTTAGGAAGATTCTGAAGATCACCTGGCAGTATAAAGTACCAGACACTGAGAACCTTACTTGAACTAAACTGCTAAGCATGCAAACTGTGCTTCAGAGAATGCAACTCCAATGGACTGATCATGTTTTTTCAATGCAAAATGTATGCTTGCCAAAAAAAAAACATTTATGGAGAACTCAAACAGGGCAAATGCTCACATGGTGGTCAGAACAAACAATACAAGGATACTTTCAAGATTTCTCTTAAGAACTTATGAATTGATTGCATGATATGGAAGACACTGGAACAGGACTGCTCAGCATGACTTGACCACATCAGAGGTCTGTGCTCTATGAGCAAAGCAGAATTGAAAGAGCTCAAAGGAAACACAGGATGAGAAAATTTAGAGAATACACCCCAAATGTTCACACAGACTATTTGTGCACAACCTGTGGTAGAGCATTCCAAACTCATATTGGTCTGATCAGCCACAGTTAGACACACTGAATCTTCACTCTAGCATAGTGATGTCGTTTTGGTCCATTTTGAGAACAGAAAACAACCACTAGACAATCATAATAGGAAAAATTATAAAACACTTTTCTCCCAATAACCCTAGAACATTTATTTGAGATGATGATTTACCCACAATTTCTTGACTATTCTAGTGCAAATTAAACTGCTAATACACCAAGTCTGGACAGTTTAGTTGATAGTTTTCTTTTTGGTTTGCACGAAACCAAAACTTTCACTTTACACTAAGTCAGTTGCACAGATGCACATAAAATTAACCCACAAGCAATTAAAAATACATGTACAGAATCTGAATATTATCCTGTAGTAGTCTAGGAGTTCTTAATGTTTCTTCCATGTCAGAATCTTTTTGGTAATCTGTTGAAACTTGTGGGCTCCTTCTAAGAATAATGATTTAAAATGCATGAAATAAAACAAACAGGGTTACAAAGGAAACCATTTATAGGAAATCATTAGAAATAAATATTAAAAAAATATATGAACCTGACATGTATGCATATGCACACACACATATACACATGCATATATGTGTATATATGTGCACACCATATATGTATGTATACACACATACACATAACTGTATATGTATGTAGTCACCTGATTTTACCTGTGACATATGATATAATTTGTCAGCATGACATCATTCTTAAGCTATTTTATTAAAAAAACTGTATTTGTATGCAAGAATCTTAATTTATGATTTATATCATGAGATTTCAGATTTTACACATAAAGCAATCCGATGCACCTCTTAAAAATCTTTAAAAGTTGCAGGTAAAGTTCAAGCAAAATTTCCTTGAGAGAGGGAGCACATTCCCAGAAAATTCTTTTGAATTTAATTTACTATGTATTTCCTGTGTATGCTTAAAGAAATACTATATCTTCTCTGATCTGTAATTCCTTTGCTAAAATGAGGATTGTGGAATAACATGTATCTAAGATTACTTCTCTTTCTACCATCCATAATCTTAAAATGCCAGATTTTTTTTTGAGAAAGGAAAATGAAGCAAAAGTAAATTGGAGGAGGGGTGGCTAGGTGGCACAGTTAATAAAGCACCAGCCCTGGAGTCAGGAGGACCTGAGTTCAAATCCGGCCTCAGACACTTAACATAAAAAAGTAGCCACGTGACCTTGGCCAAGTCACTTAGCCCCAATTGCCTTCCAAAAAAAAAAATTGAAAAAAAGAAAAAAGTGAATTGGTGGACACTGAGGAAATTTCCCCTTATTTAAAATGTTGATTGAGGATTCTTTTGATATTAAGGGTATCCAACATTGTGTGAGTACACAATTTTATTCAATTATTTTAAATTAATACTGTTAGAATTCCAAGTCCCCCTTTGTGAAAACAAAAATGTCTGGTGTGGAACCACGTACATTAGAAGCTTCAGCATAATCTATAAAACAACAAACACCCATAAAGTAACTGCTATGTGTCAGGATCTGTGCTAGGCAATGGGAATACAAATACAAATAAAGAAACCATCCCTATTTGTGTGCTTATTCCTTTTTCCCCTACAAAACATTATATAATTAATAATCACCCCTACTTCTGTTCAGAGAAAGGGAAAACAAATGCAAAAACTTTAGGAGCTGATGTTCCAAACATGATTCCACTATCCAGAATATTGGCTTCTACTGCCAATTCTTTGTTTGAAGTGCTTCCAATTCTTCATTTCCTAACCTTTCTAAATGTCAAAAACTGTGAAAAGTCTCGCTATTATTAAGAACATAAGAGAAAAGAGATTCCTATACATAGGCATATCTTAGGGGAAACTGCCTTTGTCTGATTGTTAGTGACATGGCAGAGTGTCTTTGTTCATCACCAATGTACCCATGAAATATATTCCCTACCAGTATTCATAACTGAACACTGAAGTTGATTGAAGTTCTCACCCTATGGGAATTCTGGTTGTGCAAAGAAAGTCCATCATCACAGAAGTTTCCATCAGATAGTGTCAGAATTATTATCACCAGATGACAGTACTAATGCTGGAAATATACCAATGTCCTGCCAAAATTCACTTAAAGTGCTATGATACTCAATTTGTACTTCTTTGAAAAACTTGGAAGCCTTGAAATAAAAAAGACAACCCATTGACATTAGTGCTGGAGTAAAAGTGTAATAATATGTCAGAAAAGAATCACAGGAAGGAACTGAGAATGTTTATCTTGGGGGAAAAGAACACTTCAGTGAGATGACATTCAAACATTTGAAGATCTGTGATGCAGAAGACAGTACAGATTTGTTCTTGATCTCAGAGGAATGAACTACAAGCAAAGGCTGGATGTTGTTAAGAGGGGAACATTGGGATTGGTTTAATGGAAAAGTTCCTAAAAGAGTTTTCTAAACCTAGAATGGATGATGTTTAAGGGTATCTGGAGGTCTCAGAACAAAGTTTGGAATGTCAGTTTTCCAGTATGATATAGAGAATATTTCCAAGGCTTAAAAAAAAACTTTAAGAATTTGAGAATTATGAAAAGATTTTAAGAGGCATTTGAGAGAGGAGCTCTGAATGCTGAAATTTGTAGAAATGGATTACATACTGGGGTCATATAGATATAGTCATCTGTATATCATATGTATTTATCTGCATATCTATAATTATAAATTTGTTTTAAAATATATTGCTATTTATTTAATTAATTGTTACATAATAACTTTAAATTAAAAAAATCATTTTTAAGGTTTTGAATTCCAAATTTTCTTTCTCCTTTCTCCTTCCTACCTTTACCATACTCTTTGAGTATGGTAATTTTACATGTGAATTGATACAAAAAGTGATACAAAACATTTCCATATTGGGCATGTAGCAAACAAAATTTCACAAAAAGCTCAAGAAAAAAAGGAAGTTAAAAAATGTATGCTTCAATTTATACTCAGAGTTCATCAGTACTTTTTTGGTAGAGAACTCTCTAGATAACATTTTTCATCCTACATCATTTGGAATTGTTTTTGATCATTGTCTTGATCAGGGTAGCTAAGTCTTTCACAGTTGATCATCATTATAAGATTGTTGGTACTGTATACAATAATCTCTTGATTCTGTTCACTTCACTTTGTATCGGTTCATATATTACTTTCCAGGTTTTCTGAAAACATCCTGCTATTCACTTCTTATAGCCCAATAATATTCCACCACAATCATATACCATAGCTCATTCAACCACTCCAAAATTAATGGGAGTCCCTTGACCTCTAATTTTTTTTTAACACCACAAAAGTGCTTCTATAATTTTTTTTTGTAAAATGGGTCCTTTTCTGTTTATTTTATCTTTTTGGGATACGGACCCAGCTGTGCTATTCCTGAGTCAAAGGGTAGGCAAAGTTTTAGAACCCTTTGGATTTAGCTCTAAATTGTTCTCCAAAATAATAAGATTAGCTCACAACTCCACCAAAAGTGTGTCTCTATGTTTCAACATCCTGTCTAAACTTATAATTTTCATTTTCTGTAGTGTTAGCTAGTCTGATAGGTATGAAGTGGCATCTCAGACTTGTCTTAATCTCCATTTCTTTAATCAGTAGAGTGATTTAGAGCATTTTTTTCATGTGACTATTAATAGCTTTGGTTTATTTTTCTGAAAACTGCTTATTCATAATCTTTTACCACTTGCCAATTAGAAAATGGCTCTTATCTTTAATAGTTTTGGCTCAGTTCCCTATATATTTAAGAAGCAAGGATTTTATCAGAGAAACTTACTGCAATTTCTTTTATTTACAAATTTCCTTCTAATTTTGGTTCAATTAGTTTCACTAGCTTCTCCAAAACCCAACTTTTTTTATATAAGAGATCTCTCCATGATGTTTTACAGTAATAGAATAGCAGAGTTCCAGATTAATATAAGACCTCAGTGGTTATCTATTCCAGTCTTTGCAATCATCCAGCCTGTGCTTGAAGTGAGTTCCTTGAATTGAACTAAAACTTAAGAACCCCATCCACATTGAGGTAACTATAATTTTGAAAATTTTTCCTTACATCAAGCTAAAACTTTTATTTTTGTTAATTACATTATATGGCTTCTACTTTTGCTTTCTGGTGCAAACTAGTACAAGTCTAATTACTATTCCATATGATAACTTTTCAAATACTTGATCATGGCTCTCATCTCTCCCCTATATTATTTTGTGTCTAAGCCAATCGTGACCAGTTCTTTCATCCAGTTATCTTATGACAAGACAGTGATTTGTACTCTTAGTTGTTGTCTTCTGAGCTCCTTCCATCTTGTCAATATTTATTCTAAAATATTGTACCCAGAACTATACACAGTACTCTAGTTCTGGTATTAACAGGTCAAATTTCAATACAATTATCAATCCCTCAATACTGGATATCATGCCTTTATTAATGTAGCCTAATATTAACTTTCCAGTTTCCAGAACACATTGTTACCTCATATTGAGAGTGTAATTTACAAGAGTATGAATAAATAAATATGAATTTTTATATTTTTATACAAGAAAACTAGATATTTAAGAAATCCAAATATAAGACCTTATACTATCTCTATTAAATTTAATCTTATTGAGTTTAGTTTAATGTTCTAGAATATCAAGATGTTTTTGAATATTGAGTGTTCCAAGTATCAGCTATATCTCTCAACTCTGTTTCACATAAAATATGATTTGTTTGGCTAATAAATATAATAATGAAATAATAAGTAACATTTATATAGTGCATACTATATGTCAAGTACTTTCCTAAGTGCTTTACAAATATTATCTCACTTGATTTACAGTTGAGGAAACTGAGGCAGACAGTAGTTAAGTGACTTGTTCAAGGTCACATAAGCATCTGGGGCTGAATGTGAACTTGGGTCTTCCTGATTCCAGGCTCAGAACTCTATCCTCTATGCCATCTTCATGCTTCACAAATATATTTACCTCAGTCATTGATTAAAATATTACATATTAAAAAAGGCACTTACAGATTCCTGAGTAGCTCCATTGGAGACCTTGAAATCTCATATTGAAATATTGATAGTTATTCTGAGGACAGCCATTCAACTATAACTAAAACCAACAGACTTTTGTCTACTTGAACCCACATCACTTTATATTTTTCAAAAGAGTAGGAATTCTTTATCAAATACTTGGTTAAAAAGCATTTATCAATTCCCTCATCTGTAAGATGAGTTGGAGAAGGAAATTAAAAAAAAAACACTCCAGTGTCTTTGCCAAGAAAAGACCAAATGGAAGTGTAAAGTGTCAGAAACAACTGAAAAGAATGAAAAACAACTATCTCTACATCATTCCCCTATTCTATCACTTTACAAAACCTGTAAAGAAGGAAACAAGATTAGTCTGTTATGACCTGTTCTTTCTACAGTTTTGTCATCACCCTTCTTTGGGACTCTTCTCTTTCCCAACATAACTACAGCAAATGACTTCTTACTGTCCTTAGCGTCCTTGCCAATTTTGCATCATCTTAACCTTTAGTAATCTTAGTATATTTCTTATTGTATCATTCTTTCATTTATTATTATTTTTGCTTCCATATTTTGCATATGTCTTTCTAAATATAAGAGTTGGTTAATAAAGTCAACATGCATTCACATCAGTCTTTCATAAAAATTATCATTTTGCTCTTAATTAGCATCATTTTTCTTATATCTTCAGCATTTCACTCTGGAAATCTTTACATCTCTTTTAATTTAATTTAATTTATTTTCCCTACAGATAGATTTTTAATTATTACACTCCCTTCTAAGCATTCTGAAGTCTTTAAATTTTGGGGTGCATAATAACATGGGTTTACTTTTCCTTTTTATCTCAAAATCCTGGCTACTTATACTGAGGTTCTCTTCATTTTCCTACTTACCCCAAATATTGCTACATAATCATTCCCTCCCCATTCTTGAAAATCAGGTACCAAATAGAATTTCCCTTTATTGATTACTTAACATTTTGAATAATGCAATTTTCAATAAGACAATTAAAAATTCATTAACTCTTCTTCTTTGAGCACAGGTCTTTAATAGATGGCCAAAGAATTTAAGTCTTACAGCATTACAAATCATGCCTCTGTGCCTGACTTATGATCTGGTTTCCAGACTCCTCATGCATGTCTTCCTTCTGTCTGGGTAGCTTGCAATAGATTATGATAACAATACAACATTTTTTTTCTACCTTCATTGATCTTCAGCCAATCAGTTAACAAACACTTATTAATTGCCTACTCTGTGCCAAACAATATGCTGAGTTCTGGAGACAAAAAGACAAACAAAAGTGCTTACATTTTAATGGTAGACACAGTATGCAAACAATTATATACATGTAAGACATAAAATACAAGTGGATCATTCACCCAAATGTTCTCTACCTTTCTTATTTCTGGATTTCCTTATTTAAGCATATCTTTTTATTATGCAAGATCACTCTTTTGGTAATTTTTAGCTACTTTTTTTCTCTCAAATAAGTTAGATATCCTTACAGAGCCATAGAGCAATCATAAACTCATGCCAACAAGTCTCAACTTATGGCTTGAAACTTGTCTGCTGGTATTAGAAGTTCTAGCTTGTTTTTTTTTAATTTGCTATATTCTGCATTTTCTTTTAATCTAGGAACATCTCTATGGAGCATATATTAAAAGAAATATAGGAAAGATTGAGAAGAATAAGAAAGAACAAATGGGTACAATTTTCAGTGGTAGAAAGAAAAATCATAATGATGAGAGAGATGATGGACCTGCATAATTATTAGTAACTAAATGCATATCAAGTACAAGTAATAATTTAAATTTAATTTTAAATAAATAACTTTAAGTAATTAATAAAATAATTTAAGTATTAAAAATTTAATGAAAATAAATTAAGTAATTTTATTTTAATTAAGATATTTCATGCTCTAAAATATAGAACCATGAGAAGAGCAATTTGGAGAACAGGTTGGGTAGTGTACAAAGAGATATGGCTATGACTTTAAGGGTGTGGCTGAAGAGAATAAACTCTTCCATCACATAGATGTGGCAGAAAGATAGACCAGAATGGATCACATAAAGCATTCTGAGATGATCTGGCTAGTTTTGTCATAACCATCATAAAGGGATTCTTTTTCTAACCTTGTATAAAGACTAGATATGGTATAAAGGAAAGAACACTGTTCTTGGGGTAAGAGAATATAGGTTGGCCCCAATACCTGCTAACTGCATGATACTGGATAAGTTATTCAACCTTTTTTAAACTACAGTTTTATCATGGATAAAATGGAGAAAAACAATGCTTGCATAATGCTAGACATGTGAATTATTATTTGGTGGGTAAATTCATTGGAAATCTTTACATCTGAGAAGAAATAAGATCTACTTTTCAGGAACTTCCTTAGTCCATTCCAAGACAGAAGGAAAAAAAAAAACTTAAAGAATATTATATATTGAAGAGATATTTTACAATGAAGTAAAAACCACCAGTGAAAAAAGAGAACACAGTATTCTCCAGAGATTATGAAGCAATAGTGAAATACTCCAGAGTACTTCACAAAAGAAATATACTTTCTAAAATGAGATAAGTGTATATAGAAAGAAAGTCTGAATCAGAGCTTTTAAAGCAGCACACTAGAACAAAGGAGAAGCAATCAGCTTTGAAAAAGACAATGTCAGATATAGGACATGTTAAAATACAGAGTTGGAAAAAATGGAAGAATATAGAAACAAGGTGCATATAAATTTTAAAAGGTCAAAATAGCTGACTTAAGACAACAGGTACAAACATAACTTCAGAATCATAGACCTCCCACAAAGGAGGAAAATATGATGAATTTATACATCTAAATACCATGCTCTTATAAATCATGAGAAAAATGACCAAAACCTTTGAACACAGATAATCATAAAGTATCAATTGTTCACATTAACAAATGACCATGAGAGAAAAGCCCTCACCTTGAAACTGCAAGGGTAATCTTTAAATTTCAAAATTTCCATGCAGAACAAAAAATTATAGAAATGACCATTAGAGAAGTCTGCAGCTAGAAAGGAAGCTCCATAAAAATGACAATATTACTCCATAGTCAAGAAAAATCAAAGAAAAGAATGGTATATTCTATAAAACAAAGAAGATCAAGATATAACCTAACAGCCTAAAAATATGGAAAAAATGGCCCTTTAGTAAAAGAGCAACATTTAGTCCATACCTGAATAAATAAGTGAAATTGCAACAGAACAACAAAAATTCAAGATACTTGCCTGGCAATAATCTCCAAACAAGAGAAACAAATGAAAAGTAGAATTTTAGAGAAACAGTAAGTGAAGAAATAAATTATTTTAGTCATATTTCCCCCCTGAAATCAAGTGAGTAAAAGAAAGAGCAAAGAAAGTTCACATAACAAAAAAGATCTAAGGGACAAAATATTTTTGAGGATCTTAAAGAATTGGAATCATTTAGAAGAATCAAAAGAAGGAAATGGAAAAGAACTGAATGAATATTTGGTGGACAAAATCCCATGCTTCTTTATATGGGAATTAATATCTTTTGTGAGAGACAATACAATTTGGTTGAGTCAACTGAGTGGAGATTGAAGAGATAAGAGATATGAATACTCAATATATACTCTACCTAACCTTGTGTAAATCAGAGAAAGGAGAGTAACTTTTTCAGTCTCAACTATATGAAGCAGGGTCAATAGGAGAATAGGGAATGAGCTGTATCCCTATATAAATACACATACATACAATAGGAATGCTTAGGAATAGAGTGTAGGTCCCAACTTAAAATGGGAAATATAAAGTTATATTTAAATAACCTCCCACTGGGGCGGCCAGGCAGCACAGCAAGTAAGAGCACCCGCTCCAGTGTTGGGATGACCTGGAGATCTAATCCTGGGCTCAGGCACTCACCACCACACCCAGAAATAACTGGCCATGTAACCTTGAGCAAGTTACTTAACCCTGATTGCTTAAAAAAAATAACCTCCCATGGATATGTGTGTATTTTGCCTCTAAGTATTCCTGTGGGTACGTGTGTGTGTGTGTGTGTGTGTGTGTGTGTGTGTGTGTGTGTGTAGTGGTGGTGGTGGAAAGCATGAATTGGTGATAGATTCATATGGAAGAAATGGCTACAGTATGAGAGCATTTTCTTAAAGAAATTTATGTGCAAACATATAGATATATGACTATACATGTAACAATAAACACACTATAATGCATATATACATAGACACAATATATTTCATACATATCTATATATAGTTAAACATCTAACATGTAAATGTAATATGTGTAGATTTTTGCTGCAATATATAGTGTTATTATATATGACAGGTATAAATGGCTATAAGTATACAGTGTATGTATTTATGCATATGTGAATGTATCTATGTGCATCTACATGTACATGTGTGCATATATGTGTACACATATGTAACATCTCAGATTCCTGCAATAGCTCTGTTTGTCTCTTTGCTTCTGGTCCTTTTAGTCCAACCCAACATCCACACAGTCAAATTTAATGTTTCTAAACCATTATTTTGATAATATTTTGACTTTTTAAAAAATTTCCAATGACTTCCCACTGCTTATACAATAAAATTCTAAACTTTCACTTGTCATTCAAGTTCCCCTATTCTTTGGACCTAATTTTCCTTTCCAACTGCTAGGTTATAAAAATCAGGAGGCATAAACTATCTCAAGTTAATGATGTTATTGATGGCACATATAGTAGAAAGAAAGCATACATGTTGGCTGAATACAGATATGTAGGTAACCCATGAGAGAAACTACATAATTCCCCCAAATTCCCCCCTAGTTTTTATACCTTAAATAAAACAACTCTTGCTTCTTCTTTTTACCAAGAATTGTTTCCCAGTTGACATAATATTGGTGCAGGTCCTTTTTCTTATCCTGAAGATGTTCTTGAGAACATCTAGAGGTCTCATATACATGCAATACTGCAATTGATCCAACAACTCAATTGCCTCTTTTTTGTGTTTTCCCACCTTGGGGATCAGCATTAATTATTTCCCCTTATTATAGCCTTTTGTTATAGTCATACACAAAATTAAAACTTTGTAGCCATTTTTCACTTTTCCCTTTTAAGGGAGTCTTCCACTTACGGCAAATTGTTTTATTTTATCTTCCCCAAACAACTTGGATTTGTGTACTTCTACTTCATGACTCATACTGTTTCATTGGCCTAGCATTCCCTCACCATTTAATTAATCCTAAGAATTAATCCACTGCATCTAATTGAAACCCTTTATTTCTTCCAGGGCCAGTTCAATCTGATCTTTTTCATCAAGTGTTTTCCGGAACATCCCAGGTAGGAGAGATCTGGCTTTCTGGCTTTTAAGATATTGATTAGAATTGCATAGGTATTATACCTTTACATCAATCTCAGTGGCTAGAACCATGTTTAGAATATGACAGGTGGTCAGTAAATATTTGTTGAAGTAAAGAATACTAGCATGTTGGAAAACTGGGCAGGATGTCTGTGATGTTCAAGAGGGAATGTGATGCTATTTTTCACCTTAAAGAGTTATGCTTTGTTGAAATCATTGGATACTTCAAAGGAAAACTTCCTTGAAAATGGAGTTTAGCTCAAATTAGAATAATAGACATGTGCATGATCTGAAGAAAAGAAAATGATCAATAAAGACATTCCATTTGCTTAGAACATTGCCATTTATTCCTATCCAATACTTATGACACATGAAGGCATCATTAGAGAAGCTTCTTGACTAGCTTATTAATGATTGCACCTTTACATTTAGTGACTTGAAATAAAACCTCAGTTGTAGAGAAATTTCTGTTAATCTATATCTATTTTCATCATTCATCTGAAATGGAAATCTTAGCACCTGAAAAAGAAGATACATTATTTGAATAATTCAGAATTTTAAATATATATATATGTATATATATATATATATATATATACTATTATCAATATTGTTTTACATGTAATTGGGAAATATAGAGATCCACCATGCCCTACTGGAAAAGTTGAAATGGGTATGGGAGAAAATATGGGAGAGAGCAGATCAGAGGTGGGGATATCCTGTGGGACTGCTGTTTTGGGGGGATGGGTGGGGGAAAAACGGGGAGAAAATTTGTAACTCAAAATCTGGTGGAAACGAACGGTGTAAATCAGAAGTTAATAAAGCATTTAAAAAAAGATAATATAACTTTATGTGTAAATACTACAATTTCCTGTATGATGGGAAACTTTAAATTTGAAAAATAGTAAAAAATTCTGGGGCCTCCTAGTACCTGTACAAATTTACTGTGTCAAGTAATAAAAAAACCTGAAAAATGAGTACTATGGTCTTAGGATGAGGCTGTCTATAAAAAAGACAGTTATCATTGACTAGAAAACATGGACTGACCCAATTAACAATGGAAAGGGCATTACATAGGGAGTGGGTAGACTTAACCTTTCTGTCACAAAATTATGAGATTGAATTATAGGATCTCTAAGGTCCTATCCAGCTCTACATTTCTATGATTTATTGACCATCACAAATTAAACTCTGTTTTCAGTGAGAGCTGTCAACTCTTTTGGGAAACCACTTAGTCTTTTAGAGATCTAGGTATTTCAAAGAAAATAAATCTGATTTTAGGGAAGCTTCTTACTGAGATTTAGGAGAACAGGTGGCCAGTGACAAATTTTCCCTTGCAGAATTCCCTGATAAAATTTGTAATATGTCATTTGGAAGCATAGTTGTGATTTTTTTACAATTTAATGTAAGGATCTTAAATTTCTTTCATTTTCTGAAATGAAAAATTAGCATAATGCCACATTTTCATTTGGAAAAGTTGAAATCTTTATAATCAAAATGCATATGTTAAGGATGAGCTCTAGCTAGCAATGAAAACCACACAAATTAAAGTTAACAAGTTTCTTTGTTTAGTAGATATGCAATTAGACATCCTCATCTTATTGGAAAAATGGCTCCTGGTGGCATTGGAGCGGCATATTTCATAATTTTTGTAATATCTATTTTACTTGAAAGATTCAAAAGTACCTTTAGTAAATAAATTAGGAAACATTTACTATGCCTTAGGCATTATGCTACATGTTAGAGAAAAGGCAAAAACAATTCTAGCTCTCAAGGAGATTACATTTCAACGGAAGAAGCAACCTATACATAAATTGATGCATACATGATAACAGCCAATTAAACTCTTAGAAGGAACCAGAGATTCTAAGATTCAGAAGCTAAAAGGGAGTGAATTCCAGGCATGAGAGAGAGTCAGCTATGGAAAACAAAAAAGAATTAGAAGTTAGAACCCTGTGTTGTACTTTCAGCTTTGTGACTTTGGACAAGTTAATCCTCTGAGAGCTTCATGTGCCTCAATTGTAAAATGAGGGAATTATCTTAAATAACTGCTAGAGTTTCTACCAGTTCCAATGGTCTATGAATACTCATCTTTAGAGCTCGGTATCCTAGACCATTGCAACACTGAATCACAGTAACCAAGATGCAGCAATGGGAGTGAACTGAAGATGGATTTGTAGGCTTTTTTTCACCCTTCTTCCCATCCATTCCCCAAAGAAACTGATCTGCATGAGCTGTTGTATATGTCTTGATTCTCTAGTATCCATGTTTGTGTATTTCTGCACTTGTATTCAAACTTCCCTCTCCTAACTCCCTCTATGGTTCCCTCATGTTATCATTTAGCAAACCCAGTATCTTGTGATAGACATATAATAGATATAAATCAAAAAGACTGCTTTTGTCTTTTTATTAATTTATTTCAAACTTAAATGCTAAAACTTAAATACATAATTAGAAAAGGAAAAGAAGCAAAATATATTTAAATACTAGAACATAAACATAGAAAAATAAAAGAAAAAAAAGACATGCCATGTTCACAGCAGAATATTGAGAGGATTCAAAATATACTATGATAATTTTCCATTTTAAGAATGCATATATAACAAATATTAAAATTGTGTCAATCTTTTCTTTGCTTATTATATTCATTTGATCTCTGCTGTACACTTTTTATTTTTTTTATTTTTTCCCTTTTTCCCCTCCTCCAAGAAGGCTACAATTAAATGCATACACACATGCATATAAATATATAGACCTATATAAACATATGTGTATATATACATATACTTACATGCACATACTTAGATATCTATAATCACACTCACATATAGACATATACATTTATATGCATGTGTGTATATCTATACCTCGTTGTCCTCTATTTCTCAGTGGATGGATAGCATCTTCCTTGATAACTCTAACTCTTTCTGTATTTTTCTAAGTCCACCAATTCATCATTTGCTACACCACAGCAATATTCCAACCTTATACTGTATAGTCATTTTAAATAGTCCAAAACAACATTGATTAATATGACTGACATATAGTGTAGTATACCACTTTTTTTCTTTTGGTTAAATGTTTTAGCTTTAATTTTGTTTAAGCTCATGATTACTACCCCTGCTTTTCCCCCCTAATAGATTCTACTCCTGATCTTCCTTTTATGTTTGCATATCTCATTTCCTATCCCTTCTGACTCCTCTACTTTCCTTCTATCTGCTGCCTTGACCACCTGTTACTTGATTTACCATTCTCCAAAGTTGCCTTCCCTTATCCTCCCTCACCCCTTTCCCTCACCTTCTTATTTCTATATGAATTTGGAAGACTTTTATAGCCTACCAATTATATGTATTGTTCTGTCTTTATCCCATTCTCATTAATTTAGACACCCTTTATCCTATTCCCTCATTCTCTTATTTCTTTATATTTGTTATATTCTTTATATATACCTTCAAAGTGTATATACTGTTCTCTCTTTAATCCATATCTACACACACACACACACACACACACACATACACACACACAATTTCCCTCTTTATACCATTAACAAGGATATTAGGGTTCCAGAACTACCAGCCATCCTCCCCCATGTAATTCCTCTGTATCAATTCTTCCTCTCACACTTCATTTGTATAAGGTATTTACTCTTTTTACATATTCCCAAATGGCATTACTTTTAAAAAATCAGATCATACTAAGCCCTGCCCTAATCTTTCTTTTGAACTACCCAATTACTAATTACAATCTCAGACATACTGTTTAAATTTCCTCATATACAAAGTAAACTGTCTGTCCTTATTAAGTCCTTTTTAATTAGTCTTTGATGTTTACCTTAAATTTCTCTTAGGTCTTATATGTCAAATTTTCAATTAAGTTCAGGATTTTTTGCAATAAAATTCTGACAGTCTGGCAAGTCATTGAATATTCTTTTTTTTGTCATTCAGGATTATGTTTAACTTTGCTGGGTATAATATTTTTGGCCATAACCCCAGTTCTTTTGCTCTTTGATATAGAGGGTTCAAAGACCTGTGGTCTTTTAGTGTACATGCTCTTAGGTCTTATGTGATTTTCATTGTGACTCCACCATATTTAATTGTTTCACATAATATTTTCTCCTTGAGCTGGGGGTTTTAGAATTTTGCTGTGATATTCCTGTAAATTTTCCTAGTAGGACCTCTTTCCAGTGATGACTGGTGAATTTTATTTCTGCTTCTACTTTCTCCACTTCTTCTAAAGTTTCAGAACACTTTTCTTTAATTATTTCTTGGATTATTATATCAAGATTCTTTTTTATTGTAGCTTTTATCTAAGATGTGATTATTCTTGTGTTTTCTCCTCTTAATGTTCTCCAAATCAGTTGTTTTTCTTATGAGATATTTCACACTCTCTTCTAGTTTTTCATTCTTTGTATTTTGTTTTATTATTTTTGGTCTCTATAACTTCACTGGCTTTCCCTTGTCCAATTCTAATTTTCAAAGAGTGATTTCCTTCCTTAAGAGTCTGGATTTCCTTTTCTAGTTGGTTAACTTTCCTTTAATAATCTTGTTTTTCTTAGATTGTTTTTAAAAAAAATTCTTCCATCTCTCTCCTTTGATTTTTAAAGTCTTTTGAAAGTTCTTCTATGAATTCTTTTTGGGCAGGTTAGCATTTAATATCACTCATTGGGGTAGGAGAATTTTCTGATCTACTCTACCATCTTCCCAGAATACTCTCCCTGCTATTTTTGCCTTGATGCTTTGCTGCTTTATCCTGCAATATATGCTTATGTCTATATTTATATGTGACATAATGATACTATATGGCTATGAATCATAGAACAGCACTGTCTTAGAAGAATCACCAAAGAAGAAAGTAAAGATGCATGGCAAATGTATGTAGGGCACCATATATTATCAAAAAAGTACTTAAATACCAGAAGTGGCATAAAATATAACATCAAGTGCATGTATACCAAAAAAGGTAGTGGGTCATACATGAATAGAAAGTTTTTAGGTTAGTTTTATATTTAAATATTTAAAGATGTAAAGGCATGGCCCTAGAATGTTGGTTACACCATTGGTAGGGGGGGAAATGGAAGGACATGGGAAAGAATTGCAGAAGGTGAGGTATTATGATCTTCATGACTTGAGTGAAATTATGGACAATATATTAAAATATTTCTAATATGGTCCTTTCACTTAGGAGGATAATTGAAACTAGACTTCTGTGACTTGTTCTCACACCTAATTAAATAAGTTACTCTTTTCAAAATAAAAAAAATCTCTAAGTACACTTCAGTATTCATTTTTCATGTTGAGATCTCCCAATAAAATGGATTTTTTTTCAGGAGTAACTCTAGAGTCACTTACCAAGACTTAATAAAAAAGTCCTTCCATGGGTAGTAAGAGTTCTGTCATTTTGCTATTTAACTGTTGAATCCTTTTTTTTCCCCTTGGGACCATTCAGATGGTGATTTTTTTTTCTTGCTTTCAATTCTTGTTTCATACCTAAATCAACTATTTCTGTGACCTGATTGATATAAATCACTTCAATCATTTAGATTTCAATCCCTCCACTGCTGTCCATCCTTTGTGATTCTTGTCCAAGTCCTCTCATAAGTTTGACACAGCGGATTATTTGATATTCTGGGGGTTATCCTCACTTTCTCTTCCTATCTAATTTATGCCAGAGGAGTACAAAGCTATCCATTAGCCATTACTTGTTCTTATAATATGATCAGTACTATTTTTTAAATTAATCATACATTTCTTTTATGATTTATATTACCCTAGTTCTTTGTAGTTTCCTGTTTGTTATGTGAAGCAGCCTGTTCACATATGTCAAGGGCCTCTCTAGTGCCCTTTGAATTATATTTATTAATTCTTCATAGATTGTAGTATTCTATGAAAAATCACAAAATTTTTGAGCTAAAAAGACCTAGTCTAACTTTGAATGAGCACCCTCTACCATATGCCTAAGGAGTAGTCACCCTTCCTCTGCTTAAACACCTTAAGTGACAGGGAACATGCTACCTCAAGTCAGTCTTATATTCTTGACCATTTCTAAAGGTAAAGGATGTCTCACTTATGACACTGGTAATGGAAACCAAAAAAATACAACCTTTGTTATTGGAAAAAGTATGATAAAGTATTGTCCTATGCTTCTGCTCAAAATTCATATGACTCCACAGACGAAAATTTACTTGCCTGTGTGTGTTGTTCAGGTTAGAATGTAATCTCTCTGAAGACGGGAACTCTCACTTTGAAATTTGGTTTTTCCAGTGGTCAGCATAGAACATAGGTATTTAATAAATCATTTTATTCATTCACTTCTTCATTTGTTCATTAATTCATTCAATACACAGAACTCTAACAAAAAGACAAAACAGACATGTCATATGTACTAAATACATTAAAAATACAATATATAAAACTGGATTACACTCTCCCATCAATATATTCCATAACTATGGTGAGGAGTAGGGACATGTCAGGAAAACATGTCAGGAAAGAATAAGAGCTAGAAAAACACACATGCTTAGAATAACTCATAATTGTGGACCATGGACTTTGATATCATCAGTCCTTTAACAAAAATTAGCACCATAGAAACCTACTTCTATGCTTTTATGGACTGTTAGTCCTCACTACTGTTTAGCTGGGTAAATCTACTTTTCTTCTCTATTTGCATATAGTATTTACAGATTTTTAATTTATGATCATTCTCAAAAAGAGTACTTAGAAAATCTTACCCAAACATGAATATCAGTTCTCTTTGAGGCAGTGCACTGAAAACCTCATCAAATTGGTCTCTTTAGTCGATACTGGTTGGGCAGCAAGATGGTACAGTGGATAGAGTGCCAGATTGGAGTCAAGAAAACCTGAGTTCAAATTAGTATTTACTCTCTGTATGACCCTGGGCAAGTCCCTTAACCCTGTTTGCCTCAGTCTCTTCATCAGTAAAATGAGCAGGAGAAGGAAATAGTAAACCACTCCAGTGTCTTTGCCAAGAAAATTCCCCAAAAGGTCCCAAAGAGTTGAACATGGCTGAAAACAACTAAACAATGAGTCTATACAGATCAGAAAAGCCAGTTATTTATTACTGGATTACACATTACCACATCAGAATAGAACTTGCAGCAACATCGATTAAGTGGATTCCTTGAGACAAGTTAGCAAAGTCAGCCAGTGCAACAAAATACAACATAACTGTAAAATCCTCTCTGCTTTTCTTTATTGAGCCAGGGGTGGGAGCCAAGAGCATAAGGATTTTCTAAGTTTTTTTTTTCCTCTCCAACACTAGATAGGAGCGAAAATCAAGTGCTATCACCAAAATTGTTCACCAATGATACCAATTGTCTTTCCCAACAATCTGAAATAACTTAACTGAAACTTGTCAACTGAGTGCTTTTAACTGCCACAACTCCAAGAGAGTAGTGTTCCCAGTTCCAACCACTCTATCCATTTCTCTTAAATTCTCATACTAGGTTCTTATATTTGTGGTTCCTATATTCTTTCATGGTTGGTAATATGAGGTTCATGACACCCTCTCACCCCCATTGACATTTGTAATTTTTAAAAGTAAAAATATCTTAGATTTCTTTTATTAAATCAATAGTCTCCTTTGATCATTATAACTTAAGTCTCCAACTGTTAATATGAGTTGTCATTTTTTTTCCTATGGTTCCACAATCCTTTTGGAACTCTGAAATATTTGACATGTTGCAACCATTTCTTTGATGACTTTGAACTGTTCTTTATATAATTTCTCAAATTTCCAATAAATAAATGACTTCTTTTAAACCTCAAATTGTGAACATATACTGGATAACAAATAATTGGATGTCTTTTGTTCACAAGAATATTCATATTTATTCAACAGTTAATTCTCTGGGAAAAAAACTGGTCATAATTCAGTTTAAAACTATGCTTTGTATGCATATCTTCTAGTAATTTAGAGGAAAACAAAGTTTTTCCTTTTTTTAGTTGTAAAAACATTCACCTATAAACTGGCAATATTTTACATTCTTTTGTAATTAATAAATATATTTTCTTTTATAGGCACATACACAGGGACATACTAACACATTACATTTTTCTGGCCTTTTTATTAATAAATGGCTTTATGTGGGAAGAGATTTTTTTTTTTTTTGCTTTTTGGAGAGCAATTGGGGTTAAGTGATTTGCCCAAGGTCACATGGCTATTTTTTGTGATGTGTCTGAGGCCGGATCTGAACCCAGGTCCTCCTGACTCCAGGGCTGGTGCCCTATTCACTGCACCACCTAACCACCCCAAAAGCTAACTTTTCTGACTCTAACCCTTATTTTCCTATTTTCTTTTTTTTTGAAGAGCAATGGGAGTTGTGACTTGCCCAAAGTCACACTGCTAGTAAGTGTGTCAAGTGTCTGAGGTCAGATTTGAACTCAGGTCCTCCTGACTCCAGGGCTGGTGCTCTCTATTCACTGCACGACCTAGCCACCCCTGGAAAAGATCCTTAAAGGGACAAGCTCTCTTACAGTAGGACTCCTAAAATATTTTGAAATTGTTATTTTCCCTTTTTGGGGTTCAATATGGACTTTTTAGTCTCATGTCAGCAATTTCAAAGCATAGAGAATCTGTAGAGACTATTCCTGTTGCCTAGTGTTGAAGGAAACATTAACAAGAAGTACATGTAGAATGGGAAGGAAAAATAACTAGTTATTCAAAAAAGTAAATGTTTTTATTCACTAAAGCCAAACAATATCTACTGAATATACTATTTTCATGAGGGTCATGGTTTCTAAGTAAAATAATTATTAAGGGAAATGTCTCTTAAACATGTTCAGAAATGAAGAAACTAAAGATTAACTTATTTTTGCCTACAAAATGTGTGAAAATATGGAAGTACTATCCACCAATTTCATCATTATATCTGTTCTCTCCCACTTCTTTTCAGTTTGGTATAGTTTCTGCAATCCTACTGCAATTTTTAAAAATAATTATTAACATCCTTGTCCCTCTGGCACATGTTGTTCATCCTTCCCTGGAAAACCTTGATTTTTTTGCAGCCTTCAAAAGAAATCTTCACCTAATACTGCAGTTGCATTCAAAATGTACAATGGACTAAAGTAAGGTAGGATTTTTCGAAGGAAAAGTTGTTATCTGACTGACAGAAGAGACAGTACAAAGACTGTGGTAGTTTTCAGAAGCTTTAAAACCTACAGGGAAAGTTTAAATTGATAAGAAATCTGATACTCTAACTAAAAGTACTGTTAGTAAACAATTTCCCTGATAGACCTTGAAATTCGATTTTAGAATTTAAAGCTCTGTAAAGTAAGTTTCACTCCCCCTCTTCCCCACTTTTCTGATTGAAGAGGTCTTGCAAACATGTGATTCTGCAAAAAACAAGTTGACTGTGTATAAAGAAAAGGGCCAATGCAAATGCATATTTGTAATTAACTTAGGGAAATGGAGTCTACTTACCTGGATTATTTTAGTCATAAATGTGAGTAGACATTACTTCTATGTTTTAACAAGAGTGGATTCTGCTAATGAATTGAGAAAACAAGCAAGAACTTATTAATGCACATATGTGCCAGGCATTGTGCTAGGCACCAAGGATATAAAGACAAAAACAAAAAAAGTCCCCTTTCCCACAAAAAGTTCATATCCTAAAGAGGGATATAGCATGTGCCTATGTAAGCATACTGAACATATATAAATATGTGCTTATACATATGATTGTATGTATGTGCATGTATGTATGCAATATAAATATATATATAAGCATGTGTATCTATCTGTACTCATGTGTATATATGTGCATATGTACACACATAAAGTAGATATAAGATTGTCTTGTAGCAGAAAGCACTAGATCCTCTTTACTTGCAGGGTAAGAGGGTAGGAAGGTATAAAGTAGGGGAGGCCTTATGCAGACAGAGATTATCAGAGCTGAATTATACAGGAAACTATAGATTCTAAGAGGCAGAAGTCAAGTGAGAGCATTCCAGGCAGGAGGAATGTTCACATGAGACAAAAACATGGAGATGGGAGATTGTGTCATGTGTGATTAACAGGAAGCAGGAAAGTAAAATTGCACAAGATAGTCTCTCATTGGCTGTTTGGGGAATGTTACTATCTATGAAATGATCTGGCCTCTGGAAAATTTATAATCTAATTGTGAGATTTTATAGGACATATATGTTAATGTGGAAAATATGAGAGAGTTCTATAGAAATGAATTGTTCTGATTTGAACAATCTTGCTACCATATCTTCCAAATGACATCAGAACCATAAAAAGGACCCAAAATGTTTTCTGGAATTGTCTCCAAAGCGCACAATTTCCATCACTACTAATTCTTAGGTAGCAACACAGACGAATTGAAGTTGTTTCTCTTTTAGCTTTTAGATTGCTCTTAGGATGCCTATACCACAGCATGTCTTTGTGATAAATCTTCTTTCTAATTTTCTAGATTCAAAAATTAAGACGCTCAAAATACTGTTAACCTAGTAATTGAAAGCACAGTGACAGTCCAAACCAGAAAATAATTTAAAGAAAAAGTGGGTGCTCATTTGACACATAATGGCAAAACATCTGCTATTTACTCCCAACTTGTCAGCATGTATAGAATTACTGAAGAACATGAAAGCCCTTGATTTGATTTGGGAGCTTCTTCTCTCACTTGCTTATAATCAGTCTTCAAACTTCATTTAAAAGTCAATTGAAATCATGAGATACCAACCAGAAAACCAATCTTTGGGCCTCTGGAATAACAATGTAGGCAGGATAGAAACTTTCAATCTTCATCATTTTTATATTAGTAGTGGTAAAGGTGGCCCTTATTTTATTAATCTTCATCATCATTTCCCCTTATTTGTACTTGCATTTGGTGAGGCAGTCTAAACACCAATAACATACTTCATAATTTACAAAAGAAAAAAATGGTTTAGAACACCCCCCCCCCGCCCCAGGAAAAGTTCTAAAAAATTTTTTTGAACAACAGAGGAGAAAAGAAGCTGACTTGATGAAGTGTTATAAATTATAGTCGATGGTATAAGCTTGAGAACAACAAACTATAACTGTCCACTTAGAAAATTTACTTGTCAGTTTCAGAAATAGTGAAAATATCTATGGTTCTATCCATCTGTGATTTTTGGATAGGGGAGAGGAGAGAAAATTAGTGACACTGTTGCTATAATGCACCAGAAATGAGATTTGCTACATAAAGAAAATATTTTTTTAACTTCCATCTGATTGCATTTAAATGACAAAACAGTTGAAAGGAAATATGGTTCCCTGGACATTCATGCCATACTGTAACACTCTTACTTGGAAACAAAGGATTTCAGTACAGTAAGCATAAAGAGCAAGTCCATTTATAATGTGAAAATAGTTTCATATGTTTTGATATATGCAAAAGCAGACATATCTTGAAAAATATATCTGCGTTATTTTAAAAATTTATAATTCTGTAAAGTAATACTTAGGTGGATTAGATACACTTAGGAAGATTTAGAAGTAACTACCTATGATGTATTGTCTTTTCTCTTGGATCCAAACTTTTCTTTACCTGCTATTAAATGAAATTTAGTCCCCAGTAGATTAATTGTATTGAATATTAATATTTCCTACAAATCAACACATGTATTTCCAACAAAAAAAGCTTTCTTCAAATGGGTCTATGGTTGGGTAAGTAAAACAGTCTTCTGTGAATGATGAGAAGGAAATGTTTTGATTTAAGGGCACTACAAAAATTCACATTCAGGACTGGAATTCAAAGAAGCACTCTTGGCCTTGGAAACAATATGGCCTTCAATCAATAGTATCTTAAAAAGAAAAAAAGTGACTCAATAGGAATATAGTATTAATTGAGATGGATGCACTCTGCTATGCTTTGCAATTAATCCTAAATTCAACATTAACGCATAAATATTTTGTTGACTTGCAGGGCAGTTAGAGATTCCTTCAAGTCTGAGGAATGGTGACTCCTCATATACTGAGCCTTTTACATCCCAGGTGAACAGAAAGTCACATACCCCTTGAGAAATCAAACCTTGGGGATCATGTTCATGCCACTTTGAGGAGAAATTATTCTGTTCTACAGGAAACAGAAACATCTTTGGTCACAGGTATCCATCAGGTCAGTACCAGTAGTTTAGTAGATTGTCAAAATATGGATTCTGAGAAAGATTTTGTTGCTTCCTCAGCATGAAAGAATGAAGAAAAGGAATGTCTCCATATTGGAAAAGAAACCCTAACACATTACATTTTGGAACAGAGCAGGCTCTGGTCATAAAAAGAAGAGAATAATTGGGAGGCAAATACTGATAGCATGGGAAGAAATCTGTGTGGTATGCTTTGAAGTGAAAGAGAGAGGCAAAATCTTCAATTTTTCCATCCAAATTTCTTTTTCTCACTGTAAATGATTTCTTAAATAATATTTATAATTTTGATAAATAGGAATAATAGCAATTAAAATATGTCATATGATTAAAACTGAACTTTAAATTATTTAAGACACCATAGATATATTTTTTTCTTAAATGGAAAATGGACAATGGAAGTAACGTTGATACTGGTATATTTTCACCTATAATATAACACCAGGTAAATTAATTGTCACAATAACATTAATAGAGACCAGAAAACCTTTTTTTAATTTTTCAAATGCTTTATTAACTTCTGATTTACATGATTCGTTTACTCCAGATTTTGAGTTACAAATTTTCTCCCCATTTTCCCCTACCTACCACCCCAAAATAGCAGTCCCACAGGATATCCCCTCCTCCAATCCGCTCTCTCCCATATTTTCTCCCATACCCCTTTTGACTTTTCCAGTAGATCTCTATGCCCCAGTGCCTGTATATCTTATTTCCCAATTACATGTAAAATAGTATTAATAATAGTGTATACATATATATATATATTTGAATATTTGATTTTAAAACTTTGAATTCCAGATTCATTCCTTCCTCTCTTGTCACCCACCCTTACTGGGAAGATAAGAAGCTCAGTATAGGTTGTACATGTGTGGCTAATACAAAACAATAACATAGTAGATATATTGTAAAAGACTGACTATATTTCCCTCTCTCCTATCCCACCTTCCACTTATTATATTCTCTACTTTGATCCCATCCCTTTTCAAAAGTGGGTGCTTCCAATTTCCCTCCCGCCCCAGCATGCCCTCCCTTCCATCATACTCCCTACCATCCCCTCCCCCCATACTCTCCTGGAGGGTGAAATAACCTATTTAGTGTGTATTTCATTCCCTCCTCAAGCCAAATTCAATGGGAATAAGGTTGACCCATTCCCTTTTGCCTTTCTATTCTTCCCCTTCATTGCAACCATTTTCCCTTGCCTCTTCTATATGAGATAGTTTACCCCATTCTGTCTCTCTCCAACTAGTCTCACCTCTTAATTTCACCTTTTAAGTATCATCCTTTCCTGTTAAATTGGTCCTGTGCCCTCTATCTATGTATACCTGTAAACATATATACACACATTCACATATGTATTCATATGCCCATATACCATACATATACATACATACATATACATACATACATACATATATATATATATATATATGTCTATTCCCTTCAACTACTGAGAAAAGTTTCATAAGTTACAATTTTTGTTTTTCCATGTAGGAATATTAATAGTTCAACTTTGATAAGTTCCTTATGATTTCTTTTCCCTGTTTACCTTCTCATGCTTCTCTTGCTTCTTGTGTCTGAGTGTCAAATTTTCTATTCAACTCTTTTTTTTAATCAAGAATGCTTGAAAGTCCTCTATTCCACTGAATGACCATATTTCCCCCAGAAACATGATACTCAGATTTGCTGGGTAGGTGACTCTTGGTTTTAATCCCAGCTCCTTTGACCTCCGGAATATCATATTCCAAGCCCTTCGATCCCTCATTGTAAAAGCTGCCAGATACTGGGTTATCCTGATTGTGTTTCCACAATATTCAAATTGTTTCTTCCTGGCTGCTTGTAATATTCTCTCCTTAATCTGGGAATTCCAGAACCTGGCTAGAATATTCCTAGGAGTTTTCTTTTTGGGATCTTTTTCAGGAAGTGATCAGTGGATTCTTTCAACCTTTATTTTGCCCTCAGGTTCTAAAACATCAGGGGAGTTTTCTTTGAGAACTTCCTGGAGGATGATTTCTAGGTTCTTACTTTGATCATGGCTTTCAAGTAGTCCAATAATTTTTAAATGATCTCTCCTGGATCTATTTTCCAGGTCAGTGGTTTTTCCCATGAGATATTTCACATTGCCTTCTATTCTTTCATTTGTTTGGATCTGTTTAACAGCATCTTGATTTCTCATAAAGTCATTAGTTTCCATTTGCTCCAATCTAATTCTGAAGCAATGATTCTCCTCAGTGAGCTTTTGAGATTCTTTTTCCATCTGGCAAATTTGGCTTTTTAAGGCATTCTTCTCCTCATTGCCTTTTGTCATTTGAGTTAGTCTATTTTTTAAGGTATGATTTTCCTCAGTCAGGCTGTTGACTCTCATTTTGTAATATTCTTGCATCATTCTCATTTCTCTTCCCATTTTTTCCTCCACTTCTATTATCTGCTTCTTAAGGTCCGCTATGGCCTGTAACCAGCTTGTATTTTCCTTTGAAACTTTTGGTGCAGGAGTTCTGACTTCACTGTCTTCCTCCTGTTCCATGCTTTGCTCCTTTTTGTTCCCCAAATAGGAGCCTAATGTTGGAATCTTCTGTCTGCTTTGTTTCATTTGCCTGGTCATATTGCCCCTCAGTCACTTGACCCCTGGGCTTTTTGCCACAGTAGGACTCTGCCACCAGACAGGGGAACTTTCATCCCAAAAGCTGGGGTTTTCTCAGCTGCCAGAGGTATTAGATGGGTGCCATCTCTGAGGTCTCCACATGCTCTGGCAAGCTGGACACACACCCCAGGACCTCCACCCTAGACTGAAATCCAGATCCAAAAAGGTTAAAGCAAGAGCAATTACCCCTCAGACTGGTGCTTGGTCCCCCTACACTCTGCAGGCCAGGAGCTGAAGCTGTCATGTGGGGTTGGCTGTCTGTGCTGGTGTCTCAGCAGCTTCTTGCTCTGGGGGCAAAAGCCATGCACTCCCACTTACTGGGCTCCAAAGTCCAGACTGCACTGACCTCTAACTTTGTCCTTCACATCTGTGTGTAGATAGATAATTCTAGAAATGGCCACAGCTGCTGGTGATGTGGAGTCCCTCAGGTCAGCAGCTGAGACTAAAGCCTTGGTGTGGGGCTGGGCTTGGCTCCCAAAGCGTTGCGCTGGTTGATTCCTGCTGGGCTGTCCTCAGTGGGAGGTTAGCTTCTCTGTTTCATTTTGTGGGTTCTGCAGCTCCAAAGTTTGTTCACAGTCCCTCTTTTACATGGATTGGGGAAGGTGGAAGCCAGAGCAGCAGGAATGTTCTGCTTCTAGTCTGCCATCTTGCCTCCACCCAAAACCCTTTTTTTTTTTAATCAAACATTTGACTTACTTGCCTTATGGAGAGACATGGCTGATAATTCAAGGATATATCAGATTAGAATACAAACTCATTTGTAAAGGCATAAATATGGTAATTGAATGCATTAGAGATAATGAGATCACCAAGTGAAATAATATAGATGGGAAATGGAAAAGGGGCCATGACAGAACTGTCTTGGATACCCAGAGTAAGCAAGCATAGCCTGAATGAACTTCCAGAAGAGAAGATAAGTAAAAGTATAAGAAGGAGAAAGTAATGTCATGAAAAGCTAGAGAAAAAAAGAGTATAAAGGAGAAAGGGATAATAGCCAGCATCAAAGATTACAAACAGGTCAAAAAGGATGATGGTTATGAAAAGATCATTAGATCTGGTCATTGAGAAATTGTTAATAACTTCAGAGAGAGCTATTTCAGTGGAATGATGAGATTAGCAGTCAGACTATAGAGAGTTAAGCAGATACTGAGGAAAGGAAATGGAGGCATTTACTATGGGTAGCCTTCTCAAGGCATTTAGACTACAACATATCTAAAGGAGGTGAAGATGTCAAAAGAATGGGGAACATCTCAGACTTGTGGATTCCAAAAATAATAATAAAAAGTTAGAGTTTTGAGCTTTCTGCTTGGAGCTACAGGAGGTACTGAGGTTGAGCTCATGGTACTCACTTTTGTAAAATTTATAGTTTACTAGAGTGATAAGATAAACATGGACATAAGAATTTCATATGATTTTATAAATAAGCTATTATGGAGGGGGGAATGGTGTGAGATGTTAAAGAGCGAAGGTCTTTGCCTACTGTGGGAACTCAAGGAAAATATTTTATGAATAAAGTGGCTGTCATTTAAGTTGGACTTTAAAAAATGGGTAAGACTTTATCCATATACCCTCGCAGTAAAAGAGAGGGTGAACTATTCAAGTAAAGGAAACAGTATGAATGATGAATGTCAGAGGGAAAGAGGAGCCGTGGAAAGAAGGTGTTCAGCATCAGAGGAAAATGTCAGCATCCTCAAGCACGAGTAACCCTTTATGTTGGAAAGAAATATTGGCTATGGATTCAAGAAAGGAGCTGATCTTGAGTGGCCCACCTAACAGAGAGCTAAGGAGGATTATATAAAGATCATAAATGGACAATATTTTCACAGGACGAAGTACTCTTTGCCCTGTATGTATCCAAAATGGATGCCTCATTGACTTATTTTAAATTTCATCTAACTTTTTCTATGTACTTTGTATTTGTCATCATGCCTAAAGATTTTGGGTAGAATGTTTTGTACCAAATGTTCTAGCTATGCGATTTACATAAAGGCTTTTAATCACACCTAATTAAGTCTACTGGCTGTTTGGTAACCAGAAATTCTCCAAGAGGAGCTCAGGAGCTATCACAGGATTATCCCTAGAACCCAAGGTCATAACCAGAACTTGAGGATTTAACAAGTAAGTTGAAGAAATTGCCCCAGAAAGGCTATCCTATTATATCATTCTTCTGATACCTATTTATGATTTATATAAGAACTTCAAGTGTTAGACCTATAAGAAAAAGGGATTTTCTCCAAAACTGTACAATGGAGATAAGAGAAGATGTCAATTAACAGATGAAAAAGATTGCATTTGTTTCTTATTAATAATAATAATACCTACTATGACTCACTATCACAACCATTTGGTTTTTATTATACTACATGTATTATTTCAAAGGATAGTTGTGGGCATTTGTGCAGCCATTCATTCTTTGCAGGAATCCAAGTGTCTGGAAATAAAAGTCATTCTTAGAAAAATATCTTACTGAAATTACATTAAGTTGGCCAGGGCTTGAGTGAAGTTGCTTGTTTGACAGCCTTTGAAATGTGGCCCAGAGAAATAGAGCAGGAGGCTTACCACTTAATACTAATTGCTTCTTCAGTTTGCCCAAAGAGAGAGAACATAGCTGCAATTTATTCTTTATACATCTAGTAACTTACTAAAGAGAAATTAAACTTTGTGGGTTTAAATAGAAAGAGTATTATATGGGCACTAAACTCACACATAGAGATAAATTCTGCTCTGTGTACACACACACAGAGTTGAAATATACATATATTCTTTATATATTTATAAATATGTACATATGGATATACATACACATGTATATCTATATATCTCTATTCTCTCTCTTTTTCTCTTTATGTATGCACAAGAATAAACAAAGTGAGCCTGGTAGTCTTTCCTGTTGGCAAAATTTTACCCACCACTAAAATATCATCTATAATAACAATGTGATGCTCATGATGATGTTAGCATCACTATTAGTAGTGATACTTAGCATTTTTAAAGCACTTTAGGATTTGCAGAGTTTTTCATCTTATCCTTTCAACAACCCTGATATTATTATTCCTCTTTTCAGATGAAAAAGCATACAAACAAACAAACAACTGAGTTCAAGTGACTTGCCCAAAATAAAGCTAATAAGTGTCTGAGACAGGAATCCACCATAGATCTTCTGGATTACAAGTCTAGCACTTACTCCACCATGCCACTGAGCTGCCTTATATCAACTCTCCATGTAATTATTTGATTTAAAAAATAATATAGTTTTTAATTCACATTTTAAATTTTGAACTGTCTCCCTTCCCACCCTGTATTAGAGAAGGCCACCATTTCACACACATACACAGACACAGACACACACATACACACACGCACACACACCACCACCACCATTACGATATTATACATACTTCTATTTACCAATTCTTCCTCTGGATGCAGATAGTATCTTTCTTTGGGTGTCCTTTATAGTTAATTCTGTATTTATAATAGACAAAATAAATCAGTTGCTTAAAGTCATTCTTTTTTTTTAAAGCAATTGGGGTTAAGTAACTTGCTCAAGGTTACACAGCCAGTTATTTCTGGGTGTGGTGCTAAGTATCTGAGCCTGGATTAGATCCCCAGGTCATCCTGACACAGGGGCCAGTGCTCTTATTTGATGACCCACCTGGCTGCCCCTAAGCAATTGGGGTTAAGTAACTTGCTTAAGGCATTTCTGGGTGGGTGCTAAGTGTCTTAGCCTGGATTCAATCCTCAGGTCATCCTGGCACTGGGGCAGGTGCTCTTACTCTCTGCGCTACCTGGCTGCCCCTAAAGTCATTCTTAAATAACATTATTATTGTATGCACCATTCCCTTGAATGTCCATTTTTCTCCTTATTTCATGAAAATCTTTCCCTGTTTTCCTAAAACCATTAAGCTCATCATTTCTTATAGCACAATAGTATTCCATCATAATCATATACCACAACTTGTTCAGTCATTCCCCTCAATTTCCAATTATAACATTAAGTCAGTTGGGGAATGGCTGCCTAGATATATTCACCTTTTGAAAAATCAAAACTATCAAAAAAGTTTTATCATCAAGGAAGTCTTCCCTATGTTTTCATTGCTGACTGGCAATAATAATCTTAATTCACATTTAAATAAATGATAGAATATAGGCAGTGTGGTGTAATGGAAAAGGAGCCTGTCTCATGGTCAGAGAGAAAAGCAGGGTTCAAATTGGGCTTTTGTCACATACTGGCTGTACGACCCTAGACAAATCAATTATTCTCATAGTTTTTCAGGTAACTCTTAACAGCTGTATCTTGAAGTTGCAAAATATTTGATAATATTAATTGGGACAATTTCCTTGCTGGAAGTTCACCATACCAGTGAAATTATAGTTCTATGATGAATACAAATGAAAGACAAAGAACAATCTGTGAGTAGTAGGAGCTACTCCACTGGGGCACCCAACTGACCCATTCCAGTTAGACATTGCTCCTTCCTTCCTTCCTTCCTTCCTTCCTTCCTTCCTTCCTTCCTTCCTTCCTTCCTTCCTTCCTTCCTTTCTTCTTTCCTTCTTTTTTTCTTCCCCCTCCCTCTGTCCACATGGGGAATCATACTTTTACATGTAAGTTATTTGCCCAATTCACCTACCTCACCAAATGTCTTAGGGTTTTGGGGCTAGAGTTTTTTTCTCTTCCCTAATTTTTTATTCAATCATTAATATAAAATTGGGGCAATAAACTCTTTTGTTCTATGTAGTAAACCAGAATTTGATAAAATTCACTGGTATTCAAATGGAGCTACTTGGCCATACCATAAACACAAATCACTCTGGCTCTTATTAATTGGAATAATAATAAGTGCTAGTTCAAACTTCACTTGGTATTGTTTTCGTTTTGATGGCTCATAGTGAGTGTAAATAGCAATTGTTTCTGATCTAACCAGAAACCCTGAAGATCTTCCTCTCCCAGATCAACTTTTATTTATTTATTTATTTTTGAATAGACAGACTAGCCATCTTTCGGCTTATTTCATACCTAGCGTTAAATCACTAAATAGGTGTTGCTCAGACAAAGTGATACCTGGGGAAGACCTTTAGCTTACAAAGGCCAAGGTCTCTCACTGCATCTGGGGTCATCTCCAGTTGTCCTGACCTATGTATTGCCACTGGATTCAGATGACTCTGGAGGAGGGAGTGAGGCCAATGACCTTGCACAGCCCTGCCTTACTTAAATCCAAGTCACTGGCAAGTCAAGGCATCACCCTCTTGATGTCATTGGTCCTCTTTGAAAATGAAGGACAAGTAACAAAAACAATCATACCAGTGGAATCATAGCTCTTTTGTAAATACCTATTAACTATCTGCCTATCTAACTTTGTAATATAAATGTAACATATCTATATAAAATATATACATATATGTGTATATGAAATATACACATGTACTCTGTGCCATTTATGAAATGTTTCATCTAATCTAGACACTGTGCTAAGCACTGATGACTTTTTTCCATATAGGAGGCATGAATGACCTACCACTTAAGATACCACATAACTATATTTAAACCTCTCTAATGTACTTGTCATGCAAATTTTTGCATTAGCATCTTCATGAGGTCAAAGACTATGTCTTAGTCAAGCTTAATGTATCATCATCATGTCCTCCTCCTCCTCCTCCTCCTCCTCCTTCTTCTTCTTCTTCTTCTTCTTCTTCTTCTTCTTCTTCTTCTTCTTCTTCTTCTTCTTCTTCTTCTTCTTCTTCTTCTTCTTCTTCTTCTTCTCTATCATTATTATTACCTACTTTGGGCTCCTTATCCCATGGAACAAACAAAAGGAAAAAAAGAACAATCAGTTCCTCTCTGCCTGATTTGTCTAGCAGAGTGCTTATTATATGGAAAGAGAGTTATATTATTATAATTGAACTGAAATTCACCAGTCTTGGTCCTAGGGTCAAATTATGAGTGGATGAATGAGGGAATGAATGTATCTCTGCTTAAAAAAAAAACTTATTTAGCACTTATTATGTGTAACGTCCTGTGCCAAATACTGAGGACACTAATAGAAAAGTAAGACAGTCTCTGCTCCCTAGGAGTTCATATGGAAGGTTTTCAACAGTGAGTCAGACGGAAAGATTTCATGGTCTTTAGGTCATAGCAAAATAATCTGGTGATACCTCTTTCCTTATGTTAATTCCATTGGTAAAATCATACCATTTTTTAAATATTGAACCATTTGACATGGTTCATAATTTCATCCTAAGAGCTTTCTTTTCTTTGTCTTCAGTACTTATAGCTGTAGCACAGAAGGAGCAGTTGCCAGAAAGCCTCACCTCCCCTCACCTCAGACTTTGTTTCCCAGGATAATGACTCTGGGAACTGGATTGGAAGTGCTGCTATTCTTATGACTTTTGAGGTCAAGGTCCTGGGCAATCCCTATCAAGGGACTGAAATTGAGATATTGGTCAAGGAAGCTGTAGTAGTTTGACTTGCCTGGCACATGCTGCCTTCTTTATTTCCCTTAGGAAATTGCAATACCTTGCAATATCAGTTAAGCTGGTTTGCCTGCCCTTCAAGTGGCAATTGATAGTGATAGAGATACCTGACCCCTTTTTCATAGGGATTGCTTACTCAAATGATGACTGAAAGTGCTGGGCTTCCATAAGATCAGTGTGTGTGCATGTGTGCGTGTGTGTGTTTTGGATGCTGTCACTCACAGTGCTATTAAGGCAATATATCCATTTATGGCAGGGAGCAGGGACAGGTATGCTGCACAGAGGATAGCATGCTGGGACTGGAAACAGGAGGACTCAATCTTTCTGAGTTCAAATTTGACCTCAAGGAGTAACTATCTTGTAGCTCTAGGCAAGTTAATTAACCCTATTTGCCTCAGTTTCCTCCTCCATTAAATGTGCTGAAGAAGGAAATGGTAAATCTCTCTAGCATCTTTGCCAAGAAAACCCCAAATGGGGTCACAGAGTCAGACACTACTGAAAAAGATGGAACAACAAATCCATTCATGGAAAGTGGTTGGTTAGCAAATGTTCCTGGTAGTGATAAGGAAGGCAGGACTTTTATTAACAAATATCATTGACTAAGAATATGTTTTGTCGGGGTGGCCAGGTAGCACAGCGAGTAAGAGCACCGGCTCCAGTGTTGAGAAGACCTGGAAATCGAATCCCGGGCTCAGACACTTAGCACCCACCCAGAAACACCTGGCCGTGTAACCTTGAGCAAGTTACTTAACCCCAATTGCTTAGGGGCGGCTGGGTGGCTCAGCGAGTAAGAGCACCGGCTCCAGTGTCGGGATGATCTGGATCAGATACTTAACCCCGATTGCTTTAAAAAAAAAAAAAGGAATATGTTTTGTCGACAGTTGCAGCTCCGGAGTTTCTCTTCCTTTATTTCCGGTCCCATATGGCCTCGCAGAATCGCGACCCATCCGCCACTCCGGTAAGGGGGGTGAGTCTGGGGGTAAGAGGTTACAGCAGGAATTGATGACCATAATGATGTCTCTAGACAAAGGAATTTCTGCCTTCCCAGAGTCAGACTATCTCTTCAAGTGGGTTGGGACCATCCATGGGGTTGTTGGGACAGTATATGAAGACCTAAGGTACAAGCTCTCCCTGGAATTCCCCAGCGGCTACCCCGATAATGTTCCTACTGTGAAATTTGTCACACCTTGTTACCATCCTAATGTGGACACCCAAGGCAATATCCGTTTGGACATCCTCAAGGACAAATGGTCAGCCCTGTATGATGTCAGGACCATCCTGCTATCTATCCAGAGCCTGTTGGGAGAACCCAAATTTGACAGCCAATTGAACACACATGCTGCTGAACTTTGGACAAATCCCACAGCCTTTAAATGGAAATCTACATGAAGCAGGTGACTAGCCAAGAGCCCTGAACCTGTCTGTCCAGCCTATCTAATCATAATCATAAAGATCTTTTTGTTCCTCTTAGTGGACAAGCCATTTTGATTGTGTTGACTTATAAAGAAACCTGCAAATGAAAATACTTTTTAATAAGAAAAAATCAAATACATTGTCATCTCATATCTGACCCTTAGCTTAAGTGATTGAATTTATTGCCACATTCAATGATTTCTAAAAATTATGGACCAAATAAAATGTGATCTCAATTTGTGGGAATCAGAAAAGAAAACAGAGAAAAGAGAAATACAAAAGCAAACTGCCTTGCACATTTATTCTTTATTTTATTCTTATTTTCCCCCCTCACTTTTATATTCTTCAAGAAAGTGGCAAGTGGGTAATGCTTGTGTTGAATAAATAAAATTACCCTGACAATTAGTAGCATAAATTACAACTGCTTTGGTATTTTTATGTTTCCTATTCCTCAACTCAGGTCATAGAAATATTATACTTCAGAGGTTATAATGGGCCAGTCTTGCTTCAGAACCCCTCACTGAATTATACCTCATAATAATCAACTATACTACAATTCACTTAATAATTATATGAGATAAATGGTAAAAATATTAATAAACATTATTCAGAATCCCACTAGACCAAGGTTTTGTTGGTGCTTTACATAAGATAGAGCATGAAGTATATTATCATCTGACTCAATGATGGGAAGTCATTGGATTGCTTACCATTTGAACCTCTGTAAAAGATTTCTTCCTATTTTGATTGGACTGTGGTAAGTGCTGTTCTACTTATCTCAAAGTTTACCACTGTTGAGAGATCTAGAAGTTTTATGCAATGGAATTCATTCTAAATTGTATGATGTTAGATTAAAGGAAAACTTTCACATTGACTACCTCTTTTTTACTCCCAACATTTTTAGTTTCTTTTTTATCTCTAGTTGATGAGAATCAATAACCTGTATTTGGTGAAACTAAAACAAATGATCTCAAATAACACACTAGTCTTCATTGGGACTAAATAGAAAAAAAAAACTAGAATTTTTATGCCAGTCTTTATTATAATAAGGCATTATCTAGGTCTGCATGCAGAAGGCAGTGCCAGTGCATCATTATAAAACACAGCATACAAAATCTAATGCTGATTTCTGAATACCTGTAAAGAGAAACAAGGGAAACAATGTGGTGGAAAGGTTGTCTGGAAGGTAGGCTTGTGAAATTTCCTGGTAGAAAATAGCTTGCAAAACTTACTATTTTCATTTGGGTTTATTAGAAGAAGATAAACAACATGATAAATGAACAGAGGACTAGTGTGGGGTTCAGCAAGACCTCAGTTCAAGTTCCTCCTTTGTAGCATACTAACTTTATGACCCTGGATAAACTCAAATTGATCTGGTATACAGTTGGTACACAGTTATTTGAATGTTTTCTCCCCCATTAGATTTTGAGATCCTTGAGAGCATGAATTGTCTTTGATTTTTTCCCCCTTTCTTCTCTTTTTCTTTTTTTAAAATCTCCAGCACTTAGAACAGTGCCTGGCAAATAGTACACACTCAATAAATGTTTATTGCCTGCCTGCCAATCTTTCAGTACCATGGACAACTCTTTAAGGGAGTAAGTTGTAGAAGTGATGTTGATGTGAATTTTGGTTGAAGAAATTCTTCAAATAGAATTTCCTGGGATTGTGATTGTTGGTCATGGATTTAGACTTCAACTATTTCTCTTGGTTCCTATGTGACCTCAGTCAAATCACTTCCATTTTGTGGACCTCAGTGCCATTTTTTGTAGAATAAATAGACGGAATAAATGCTTTCTTGATCCTTAAGGTTCTTAAGGCACATTCTATGATGCCTAAGAAACTACTTTCTTATCATGCTCTAGCTACATTGCCACAAAATTTTGGCCATAACTTGTTGTTAGGGGTCCTTCTCTCTCCTATTTACTCTCTCTGCAATCTTAATTGATGTGTAAGTCCAATTCCCTAATTCTTACATTGTTTGCACTAGTCTCAATAACTTAGCTCTAACAAATGATCACTGGAGGCTATAATTATTCTTTATGCTCTGTCTACATAGGCCACTTTCCAAGAAATTAATCAGTTTAACACTCCCCTGAACTTTCCAAATATTAGAACTTCATGCATTTTATTTTACATACTCATGCATATAGATAGATAGATATAGATGTGTATATATGTGTATGTGGGTATATGTATATATATACACACATGCATACTTATATAGACATTGTTATATACACACACATATATGTATATATGTACATACACATACACACATAGCCATAATTATCTAGCTATGACTTCATTTAGACAGAGAATTCAATAAATATGTTTATCCATCTAGTTTTTATCAATCTATATGAAACAGAAGCGATGTCACATGATGAATATGATACTGGGCCTGAAGTAAGGAAGATTTGAGTTCAAATCAAACCTCAGGCATTAGTTTTTTTTTTTTTTTTAGCCATGGGCAAATTACTCTAACTGTGACTTAGTTCCCTCACATGTAAAATGAGGATCATAGCACTTACTATCCAGCATTGTTCTGAGAATAAAATCAGAAAATATTTGTAAAGATCTTTGTAAACCTTAGAGTGCTTTATAAATATTGGCTGTTATTATTACATCAATAGTCTCATGAGGAATTGTCAATCTGGTAATGATGGAAAGTTTGGAATAATGTCTTTCTATCTGTCTCTCTCCATATACCTATATTTATGTTTATATTTATATCTTTATCTATCTATCATTTCAAGAAGAATGTCAGAATGTGTATTCAAAAATATCTCAGTAGACTAGAATTAAATAACATTTCTAATAAAATAAGATTTCATAACATTAGGGAGAAATGTAAAGTTTAAAATATCACTTCATTTACAAAAGACATGGAGATTTCAGTGAGTGGAAAGTGCAAGTTACACCAACATTATAGCATGACACAAAGGCTATTGTGGATTTTTATTATGCACCTAGGATATAGATAGATAGATAAATAGATAGATATAGATGTAGATGTAGTTATAGATATAGATTTATGTTAGTGAGGATTTGAACCTGACTTTCATTCCTGGAAAACAAGCTCTTACTTTACCTACCATGACAAACTGCCTCTCTTTAAAATATGTTCAAAATTTCCATTGTCCCCTTATATAAACACTTGATACCTCCCCCCTGTTAGTGCACCAGTCACTTTGTATCTCTTTTTATATGCCTATGTATGTTCATCTTTTCTGTCTCAGGTAATATAGATATACCAACATTTTGTTGCAATGTTGAATGGGACTTTATAGAATTTCCTCCTGTATTTTATTTTTGCTATCAGAAGTCTTGATGAATGGGGAGAGCTAGGCAGTGCAGTGAATAGAGCACTGGCCCTTGAGTCAGGAGGACCTGAGTTCAAATCTGGCATTAGACACCTTACACACTTACTAGCCATGTGACCTTGGGCAAGTCACTTAACCACAATTGCCCTGCCTTCCCCCCTCCAAAAAGCAAAAAAAAAAAAACTTGATGATTTTTTGTGCATTTGTTTTACATGCCAATATTTTACTAAAGTTATTTGTTATTTCTATTAATTTCTTTATTCCCTGGAAATTTTCTAAAAAAAATATTTCCACCCACAAAAGGGGCATTTTATTTCCCTTCTGTTAGTGTTTATGCTTTTAATTTATGCTTTCTCTCATTTTAGTAATATTGCTGCCATTTTAAGAACTATGTCAAATAGTGGTGAAAGGGAGGACTCTTTCATTATTTCTGTGGTTATCGAGGATTCCAGTTGTAATACCCCCTTTGAACTAAGTCTCTAATTTCTACTGAAATTGTCCAGGGTGTTTTCCAGAAAACCAACTTTTTTCTCAAGGTTCTAGATGTAACAATAAAGGCACTGGGTTTCCAGTACTATTATTTAGGAGTACCCAATAAGTACATTCTTCACTGATTATTAGCCTCAGTAAGAGTTAATTAGTCTTTTAAAAGCTTTTTAGGTATCACCAAGGCAGTTATAAAAACATTCACCAAACCCAGGAACATATTTTCCCTTTGCAAACACAAGTTCCTTATGGGTTTATTCTTAGAAAACACATGTGGCCAAAGGGTAAAGCAATGGCTACTTTTCTCCATAATGATGGAGTCTTCATGAAATTGTCTCTATGTATAGCTTCTGCTGCTGGTCTCTGAGAGTCATTGTTCTTGTAGAGTCTTGGGGTGGTTGTGGGAGGGATTTCCTTTCCTTAGTTTGCCTTTGGAATGTATCTCACCTCCCAATGTTGTTCTGGAGATAATGCTACTTACCGTTGGACACTGGTATCACTTCATGTGTCACAAGCATTTTCTGGATGAACACATGCCTCCTTAGAGACTTGGCTGGAGCTACTCCACTCATATACTGGCCTGTTCCTTTAATGTGAAGTTCTTGAATGGATGTTCTGTATCGAATATGGATTAAGCTATGTGTCTGACTTTTTCAATGAGTCAGGACTGATTTATGCAGAATTATCTGTCTTTACTGATGATCAAAATACCACAACATTTCACATTTCCAAACTGATTAATGACTCATCCACACCTATTTCCTACCTTTAACTCAACCCAGAAATCTGGGACTTCTACTTTTAAATCAATTTGGGAGGAGATATTCTCATACTGCATTTCTTCATCACAAATGATGCTTGATTTCAGTTTTAGATATATGCTTTTTTTGCCTTTTGGAGGGCAATTGGGGCTAATTAACTTGCCCAAATGGCTTGTTTTCTTTTTTTTTTTTTGGTGTGTGTGTGTGTGTGTGTGTGTGTAGGTATTAAGTGTCTGAAGCTGGAATCGAACTCAGGTTCTCCTGACTCTGGGGCTGGTGCTTTACTCATAGCGCCACCTAGCCGCCCCATAGATATGTGCTTTTAATTATTAAAATAACTTAAGTTTAAGTTTTGTGCTTTTTATCATAAATGCATTTTTTACAACTTTTAATATAATCATATATAGTTTGGGGCATTTAAATATGAATGACTGTGTTAAATTTTTCCTTAATGATGAACTATCTATGAACCTTGGTGTAGGCATCTAATTTGGATAGAATCAATATTTTCTTTATTGGGGGGGGGGTATAGGATCAATATTAACTTTTTGTATTCTATTAACAGAAAAAAGAGAACTGGAGAATAAGAAGATTTTAATGATTCTGTATCTTTTTTTAGTTTATTAATGGATTTTGTCTTGTAATTATTTAAGTCATGGTTCTTTGTTATTTACTTCAAGAATTTACTTCAGGAATTCAGCTGATCCATAAAGGATTAAGCTTAAAAATCCATTTATCTTGCCAATCACTATTACATTCTTGCCTCAAAGTAATCTGCTATACTGAGGAATGCCAGTAGGCATCATAAAATATGGTCTAAAATCTTTACATCATTGAAGTTCTTTTTCAGTGATGTCTGGTTTGTTATCTAAAGAAGTCTGTCCCATTATCTTTTAATCTTGCAGGTGGTTACAAACAACAAAACCTTCTAAGTCACAGGAGAGACAGAGGAAGTTGTTGCAAGCTCCTCATTCCCAACTTCCAATGAATCATATTGTTTCCCATGCCTCAGCTATATAAACAATCATGTCTCCCTCACTTCCAAACAACCTTATAATTCCATTATTTCCCTACCTACTTTGTTCTGTTCTTTATTCTAATCTTATAAAAAAGAACTGAGTTTCCATCTCAGGGTCTTTGACTAAACTGAGGCAATATATTGACCCATTCTATTGGTAGGGTCTAATAAAATGTTATCTTGCTTAGAGAAAGTGTTCCTTAGTCTACTTTTATTGAATTTTACTTGTAATAGAAGTAAATTAGAAAAGAAATAGGAAAAAAGGAATAAAAGAATATTTACCTTGGAGAATGGACAAGTGGTACCAATAATTGTCACTTAAACTCATATAATTTCAGCTTTTAGGGGAAAAAAACTTCCTAGATCAACTTTTCTTTTCCTCTTTTTGCTTTTTGGAGGGCATTTGGGGTTAAGTGACTTGCCCAAGGTCACACAGCTAGTAATTGTTAAGTGTCTGAGGCTGCATTTGAACTCAGGTCCTCCTAACTTCAGGGCTAGTACTCTATTTACTGCACCTTCTAGCCACCCCATCCCACCATCAACTTTTCTAATCCACTCACTTTATAGATAAGGAAACTGAGACCTAGAGAGTGGAGCCATTTGAAAGAATCAAAGGATTTAAAGTTAACATTCATTTTAGAAATAATTTTATCTCATAGTTCTTGAGGTTTTGGTTTCAGTAACACTTTATACTCTTAAAAATTTCTTGGTAACTCACAAAGAACTTTGTTTATGTGTGTTACATTCATCAATATTTACTATATTAGAAATAAAAAAAATCTTAGTATTTTTAGAAAATACTTTGACCTTTGCAGTGGCAACCACACTGGCATACCCAGGATGGCTACCAGCAGAGATTCATAGGTTTGCATTTACTAGGAAGGATAGCTGTTTAAAGGGTCAACAATCTTTTTTTTAATTTACATTTCGTAGTTCAGGGGAAAAGTCAGCATCCTGAACTTCAGAGAAAATACAAACAGAGAAAATATAAGCAGAGAAATAAAAACCAACAGACAGGCCTCTGACTTCTTGAATCAACTATACACTTTACATACATCCCTGGATTGAGAGAGCCTTCACATCTGAGCAGTTGGGGAGCTCTGACCATAGGCCACTCAGAATCTCAAGCAGAGTATCACAAGATCATTCTCATAAGCAATCCTCCAAAACAAAATGCCAACTCAGAGTCTATATATACACTTCTCAGAGCCAGAAAGCAACACAACCCTTGTGACTCAGTGTCTAATTAGAAATTAGCCAAAGGTGAGAAAGTCTTCCTACAAGCAAGTCTCTCCTCAGAAAGCTTCCCTTAGTGGGTTCTACCTGAGGCCTATTATTGAACTGCAAAGATTTTAAATCTCATTAATATTATAATCTTGCAGACCCTTTCAAAGGGCCTCAGATCCAGAAGTCCCCAGTCAACACTTTAAGAATTCTTGATTTAATCCATCCCTCTTATCTTAGATGTAAGTAAAATGAGGCCTAGAGAGTTAAGGTAATATTTTTCATTGTCAGAGAGAGTAAGTAGCCAAGCCAGGATTTAAATTCAGGGTCAACATGGAATGGAAGTAGTGAGTTAACCTAATCACTGTAACTCTTCAAGTAGATCTTGAATAACTACTTGTCAGGAATGAAATTAAAGTGGATTCTTTTTCAGTTGTTCATAAGACTAGAAAACTCCAGAAGTCCCTTCAAATCTAGAGACTGTGAAATTACTTGCCTAAAGTTATATTGAAATTGTTGGTGGCAGAGCCAGAATTCAAATGCAGGCATCCTTATATCTAAGTCCAGTTTCCTTTTTTTATTCCAATATAAAACCCTGCCTTCACCAGATGTTATTTAGTGGCATCAGTGACTTGAGTTGTTCACTTATGGTCTACTAGGGGTGGGAGACCTGTGGCCTCAAAGCTACATTTGACTTTCTAGGTCCTTGGTTGCTGCCTTTTGACTGAGTCCAATTTTTTACAGAACAAATTCTTTTATTAAGGAAATATATTCTGTGAATTTTGGATTCAGTCAAAAGGCCACATTTGAGGACCTAGATGGCCACATGGGGCCTTGAGAACACAGGTCCCCCACCCTTAATATTGCCTTGTTAAATTCATGTAGTCTGCTGACTGTCTTCTTATCCTCTCATTCTCAGTTTAGTTCTGGTTGTCAGGTTGAATTATAATCCATTTCTGACTGAAGAATGTTCTGAGTCATCTATCCAAGAAGATCATGTTAACATTGTTACAAGTGAAATAGAAAAATATAATATATCTATATACTGATTTATTAAAACTATCATTGATAGATAAATAGAGGATAAAAAGGAAGCCAGAAAGATAGATAAATGCATATAGTTCTGCAAAGCTGAAGTCATTCCATCTGGATATAACACTTTTCCTAGGCTTGTGTCAACATGATTCCTTGGATGAATTCTTGGGATCCAAAGGCAGCCCATCCTTTCCTAAGAACATCCTTTGTCTGGCCTTGTACAGAGATATAGCTACAATTTCTCTTCTCTTTAACTCCATATATATGAGAGTTACCAATTACAAAGACATTTAAATGACATCTAGGTTATAGTATAAGAGATCAAACCAGTTAATTTCTTCTCTGTCTTTTAAGATTCAGATACTATTCATGATTGTCCTAAGTGAACTTTGAAATTCAGAGCAAGGTATAAGAGTAATAACCTGTACCATCTTATCAGAAAGAAAGGCTCATAGCTTTTTTTTTTAAAAATTTCTTCTCTTTTTTTTTAGTTTACATCATTCATTTCCACAAGATTTTGAGCTACAATTTTTTCTCCAACTTTCCCTACCCACCACCCCAAAACAGTGATCCCACTGAATATCCCCTCCCCCAATCTTCTCTCTCCCATATCTTCCCCCATGCCCCCTTCGATTTTCCAGTAGGACATGGTGGATCTCTATGCCCCCATGCCTGTATATCTCATTTCCCAGTTACCTGTAAAATAATAATAATGATAATGTTAATATGTATATATATTTTTAAAAATTTGTTTTTAAAACTTTGGATTCCAGATTCTTTCCCTTCTTCCCTTGTCACTCACCTTCACTGGGAAGATAAGCGATTCCACATAGGTTGTACATGTGAAGCTTTACAAAACATTTCTATAGTGGATATATTGTGAAGACTGACTATATTTCCCTACATCCTATCCCATCCCCACTTGTTCTATTCTCTAATTTGATCCTGTCCCTTTTAAAAAGTGAGTGCTTCCAACTTCCTTCCCCCCCCCAGCCTGCCCTCCCTTCCATTATCCCCCCTCTCTTCCCCTTCCCCTCTCCTATAGGGTGAGATACCCTATTTCGTGTGTATATCATTCCCTCCCTAAGCCAAATTCAATGAGAATAAGGTTGAATAATTCCCTTTTGCCTCCTTGTTCTACCCCTCCATTGTAACAGTTTTCCCTTGCCTCTTCTATATGAGATAATTTACCCCCATTCTGTCTCTTCCCATCTCCTCTCATTATCTCATTATATACTTCTCTCACCTTTTAATTTCACCTTTTAAGTATCATTCCTTCCTATTCAATTGGTCCTGTGCCCTCTGTCTATGTATACCTGTAGATATATATACACACACTCATATATGTATTCATATGCCCATATACCCTCCTATATAGACATATATATATGCATGTATACATTTATGTATGTATGTGTACATATATATATATATACACACATACACACATTTCTATTCCCTTCAACTCTTTTCTCATAATGAGAAGAGTTTAATAAGTTACAATTATCATTTTTCTACGTAGGAATATAAGTAATTCAACTTTGATAAGTTCTTTATGATTTCTTTTCCTTATTTACCTTCTCATTCTTCTCTTGCCTCTTGTATCTGAATGTAAAATTTTCATCAAGCATGATTGAAAGTCCTTTATGCCACTGAATGACCACATTTTCCCCTGAAACTTGATACTCAGTTTTGCTGGGTAGGTAATTCTGGGTTTTAATCCCAGCTCCTTTGACCTCCAGAATATCATATTTCGAGCCCTTCGATCCCTCAGTGTAGAAGCTGCCAGGTCCTTAGTTATTCTGATTGTGTTTCCACAATGTTGAAATTGTTACTTCTCGGCTGCTTGTAATATTTTCTGCTTCTTCTGGGAACTCTGGAACGTGGCTATAATATTCCTAGGAGTTTTCTTTTTGGGATCTTTTTCAGAAAGTGATCAGTGGATTCTTTCAACCTCTGTTTTGCCCTCTGGTTCCAAAAAATCAGGGAAATTTTCCTGGAGAATTTCTTGAAGGATGATTTCTAGGTTTTTTTTTTGATCATGGCTTTCAGGTAGTCCAATAATTTTAAAATTATCTGTCCTAGATCTCTTTTCCAGGTAAGTTGTTTTCCCAATGAGATATTTCACATTGCCTTCTATTTTTTCATTTGTTTGGATCTGTTTAATAGTATCTTGATTTCTCATAAAGTCACTAGCTTCCATTTGCTACAATCTAATTCTGAAGGAATGATTCTCTTTAGTGAGCTTTTGAGATTATTTTTTTATCTAGCAAATTTTGCTTTTTAAGGCATTCTCCTCATTGCCTTTTCGAGACTCTTTTGACGTGTGAGGTAGTGTATTTTTTTAAGGTGTTATTTTCTTTAGTCAGGTTGTTCACTGTCATTTAATAATTTTCTTGATCATTCTCATTTCTCTTCCCAATTTTTCCTCCACTTCTCTTATTTGATTTTCAAAATCCTTTTTAAGCTCCTCTATGGCCTGTAACCAACTCATATTTTTCTTGGAAGCTTTTGAGGCAGGATTTCTGACTTTGCTGTCTTCCTCCTGTTTCATGCTTTGATCCTTTTTGTCCCCAAAATAGGAAAGTACAATTCCATTGCTCTGTTTGCTTTGCTTTCTTTGCTTTCTCATGTTGCCACTAAATTACTGGACTTTTGAGCTTTTTGCCACAGTAGAACTCTGCTACAAGAAAGGGGAGCTTTACCCCAATCACTGGGGTTTTCACAGCTATGGGAGCTATTAGTTGGGTGCCCTCTCAGAAGCCTCCACACATTCTGGCAAACTGTTCATGCACCCCAGGACTTCCACCCTAGACATTGATCCAGATCCAAGTAGGTTAAAGAAGAGTGATTACCCCTCAAACTGGTCAGTTCGTCCCCCTGCAATCTGCAGACCAGGAGCTCTGAAGCAGCCATGAGGCAGGTGGCTGCAAGGCCACAGTGCCTCAGCTGCTTCCCACCCCAGGGGCAAAGGCCAGATCACACTCCCAAACTCTCAGGTCCCAAAGTCCCTACTGCACTGACATCTCACTTTGTCCTTAACATCTATGGGTTGATAATTCTGGAAACTGCCACAGCTGCTGGTGATCTCAAGTTCCTCCATCAGGCAGCTGGTCAGGCTGCTCTGAGGCTAAAACCTTGGGCTCTCCGGTGCTGGGTTTGGCTCCCAGAGAATTGTGCTGGCCACTTCCTGCCATCCTGCCAGGATGTCCTCAGTGGGAGGTTAGATTTTCTGTGTCATTTTGTGGATTCTGTGGCTCATAGCTTTCATAAGACACCAAACCAAGGACATTTATTGGCCTAACTATATAACTTCAATGTTACAAGCACATGCAAGTTGGATTCAAGACTAAGGAACCAGTTGTATTATTTCCAGTTAGTTAAGTATTGTCCCACCATGATATAGTAAAGGTCCATCAATTCTCATAAGGAATAATGCTATTTAAAAACATTGTTTTTTCTAACCAAATAACAGATTTTCAGGATTGATGAGAACATAAAGCTGTATTCTTCAGACATCCCATACTCAGCTTTATTTAGGGTACATATTGGCTTTAAGAGTAATTTTTTTTTGCTTTTTGAGCGGGGGGAAGGCAGGGCAATTGGGGTTAAGTGACTTGGCAAGTTCACATGGCTAGTAAGTGTTAAGTGTCCGAGGCCGGACTTGAACTCAGGTCCTGCTTACTCCAGGGCTGGTGCTGTATTCATTGTGCCACCTAGCCACCCCTAAGATTAATTTTGTAAAAAAAAAATCTATTTCCAGAGACTTATCATCATAGAGAGCCTTTCACTTCTTTCCTGCCCTATCAAGGGCTAGAATAAAATTCCTGAAGACTTTCTCACTAAGCCCATTCCATTTGTCTTCATGGTAGTTTCCCCAAAGATTCAGATGGGTGTGTACAACCATTATACTTTTATTTCAAATTAATAGTCCTGTGACCACTATCTCCTGATCAGACATCATTGACTCTTTCAAAGTCTCTTCCTGTAGTGTCCTCAGGATTCCTATTCAATACATTGCCACATTCCTTGATTTAACATGTGTGGTATCCAATTGCAAGTTCAATGAATTCATCCCTAGGCATTTGCTTACAATCCTTTGTGAAGTAATGTTGCCAATGAACTAATTTTCTTTGCCAGCTATATATGTGATTAGGGGAATTAATTTATCAACCAAGTGAAAACTTCTTTAATATTTTCTTGCCTTGACCTCAATTCATTAATTTTGATGTGCATTAAGATTATTTGTTCTTCAGACTTTCAGGCCTATGTGATACTCAACAATAATAAACTTGGGACCTTGGTAAGTAGTACCTTTTTAATTATCAGAGTGAAAGAAGATGCAAAGAAACCTATGCTATTCAGATATCATAATTATGGACTTGTCTCACTACAGTTCTCATATTCAAACCACTTGAATAGTATATGTTCCAGGGTTTCGGGATCATCCTCTTCTCTGTTAAGAGGAATGAGAAAATATTAAAGTAATGGTTTTCTTGCTTGGTAAAAAGTCTTTTTCAATAAGAAAATTTCTTATTGTATGTGAAAACATGAAGCATTTGATTTATTTACTTTGAAAATAATCAAATAAGTTTGCATTTCATGTCCTGAAACATAGAATAATAATAACATTAGCAATTCTAAAATCAAGCTTCATTTTTGTATCATGGCCAACTGAGGGAAAGAAAATGGTGTCTATAGAATGATACAAATGGCTGGAGAAAATATACATAAAAGTGTAGATCTGTATTAAACAGAGTATTATACATAGAATAAGGGAAGCAGCTAGGTAGTGCACTGGATAGAGTTCTGGCCTGTAGTTAACAATTCATTCTTGCTATGTTTCCTGCTCTGACCATCTACTCTTATTCAATATGGCAGTTGCTGTCTTATTATGTGTATCACTGTATATCTTTTCAATTGTTGCCCCTGCCCAAAGTTGTACTCCGATTCCCTAATCTTCATGTCCTGTCTATTCTATAGCTTCTTCAGGACTAAGGTTTTTACATTCCACATCTCAGATCCCTTTCCATCTTTGGATTCAATTAAATTCAACAAAAATTTATAAAATATCTGTCATGTGAAATGCAAGAATTCAGGAAGTCAGGAAGACAAGGATTCAAGTTCTCCCTTTGATTCATAGAAGGTATGTGACCATAAGAAGGTTAATTCACCTTTCAGAGCCTACTGAAAGGCCAATTTATATAATTTTCAGGTACCTACAAGTTGCTGATTTGTCCATTTGCATTAGTTCACTCCATCAGTGAAATCATAAGTCCAGACCAAATAAAAATGTTTAATATACCATGTCAACTTTGCAGATACCAAACTGAATGATGATCCAGATTCTGGTATCAAAAAGCTTATACTTTGCTCAGGGGAATGTGTCAGGTAAGCAAATAAGAATACTAATGAATTCCTTTCAGGCAGAGATTGTCTTTGCCCCTTCTATCCCAGAGCTTAGCATAGTGCCCAAATATAGTAGGTGTTTAGTTAATGTTTATTTCCTGACCACAAGTTAGAGTGTGATGGGAACAAAGGAGAGATCCAGGAACGTCATTTTTTTCTACTATGTTATAACCTTGCTATAAAACAAACTTCTCATGAAGTGTGCCCATTGGTAGCATATGGAATCAGAGAGTCTAAAAAGATTTCCTTGTGGCAAATTAACTGAACTTGGAATTATAACCCTAAATCTCTGGTATCCTCTACTGGATGTTAGGCCTCTGTGCACTTTTCCTTTGGTATTGTTTATTCTTTAAACCTAGTCCACTTATGATCAAGTTTAACCTGATTTCAACTAGGCTATGTTTGTGACAGGTATGTATATAGAAGAGCTGAAGTAGTGAAGGAAATGGACTGCCTGAATTAAAAAAAAATGATTTCCCTGAGTGCAAACCTTGACAATAAGCTTCAAAGATATTTTGAAATTTTGATTGTAAAAGATTATTGCAGCCTGTGCCCCAGGCTTTTCTGTTTATTTCCTTGAATTGTTTTCCTCTGGGCTCCCAGAGATGATTCATGGAGAGACACAGGCTGGCAGAGAAATTTCTGATGGTTCTGCCATATGGGAGTGATATTTTTTTTGGTTTCTTCATCCAGAGCCACAGCAAGCTCTCACATGCAATGAGGAGATGCTACTGAATGGAATTAGGGAGGTGCAATCTCTAGGTTATGATGTTCTTTTTACATTATGTCTTTCTTCCTCTGACCTTGTCATTCAGAATTCTGGGAGAAAACTGAAAACTTCAATAAGTGAGAAACAAATGTAAAATTTATCCACCATGACCAGGAAAGGTGGTAAGCCTTTGTACCACAATATTAGCCTGAGGCAGAGATTACCACAGGGGGTAGCCAGCAGAGAAATGGGAAGATACAGGCAACAGTCCTCAAGACTGTTAGGGATTATGAAAATTCCCTTTGACCAGTAAGTTGGGGAAAGGTGATTTTCTTTTAGTCTATGAATCTGAGGCAGTAAATAGACTTTCCTTTATATTACAATGTGAGAATGTTACTCAGAAGTTTTACATTATAATTTCAATAGTGGTTTAGTGCATGCTTAAACACTGTAAGATGGCATTATTCACATGGATGATGGTAGGAAACTGGTTTAGAGAGACTGGAGGGCTAGATCATGCATGGCCATTCTGTGTAGGCTAACCCCATAATTGGAAACAATCTTTTTCCATGAGCTGTGTAACCAGAATAGGTGGCTTTAAAACAACCCAATTTAGCACCAGATTTGGCTTTTGCAGCATTTGCATCTGAGGGAAGAAGTGAATGTCTCATACACAGTTGGTGAGAAAATAAAATATGGGGGTAGGGCCCTAGAACTTCTTCTCAGCACCCTGAGACCACATGTCTCTGAGCAACAGATTTGGGTCTTTGACTCTTTCTTTTGTTCTTTTCCATTTTAGGTTCAAGTAGAAAAGCTTCTCATTTGACCCAGGAACTTTAGCCACAGGCATCCAAGGATCCAAGAGTAAAAATGGATATGGCAAACAGCCTAGCAGTGAACCCTTAGGACACTAGGGTCTCCAGCCCAACAGAACTTGGAACCAATGTTATCTTTTAGCATGCACACAGTTCCTATATTATATAGGACTGAGCTAAATTCTGAGGCTAATTACTATTCCTCACTTCCCTAGGGACAGATGTGATTTTAGAGTGATTATTCCCACAAGATATTGAGGAAAATATTTAAATGATTATTCTTGCTATAATTCTGAATTAAATATCAATTTGTAAACTATAATCTAATGTCAAATTATTACATGGAACTGGGGCCTCTAATGAATTCCTAGGCCTCTAAAATTGAAGGAACACAGCCACTGGGGGTTTGCTCTTATATTAGAGAAAAGAGATTCCTGTGAGGGGCTGATAACCTTGAGAAGGATAAAATATAACAGAACTATTTGGAAAGACAATTATGTTGCATAAGAATATAGTATTTGTGCTGTTGACCAAGAAAACATGTGTGAGTTAGTATGAAAGATTTCATCTCAAGTGAAATAAGGCACATCAAAATACTAGGTTTTTCTGGGCGGGATGGTTTGAAAAACAACCAAAGAAAGAAGTTTTGACATGTAATAAATGGGTGGTGAGATTTTCTTCCTGCCCCTAGTCTTCTTAAATTTAAATGATTGAGGAGAATAAATCATATTTGCTTGAAAGAATGCTTGATGATGTGTGGGTAGAGATTAAAAACAAACAAAAGTTGGTCTCTGGAAAGAGGAGTAGTGAAATCACAGGCAAAGCTGAAAAGGCCTTCAGAAGTAGAAAGAACACACAAAATTGGTAGGAAGTTAGAGATCAAGGCCTCCTCACACTTTAAATCATCAGAGAGCATGATTGAGACCAGAAATTGGGAAATATCTATCTGCCAAAGGAGTTTTTATATTTAACACAATGTACATGCATCTTTGGAATCAATTTTTACACATTCAGGGATTAAAAAAAATATCTTTATTGTGATCAGCCCTTCTTCTCTAGTATAGCTAGGTCAGGATTAGTGTGAATTATGAATCACTTGAAGTGCTCACAATCAAATTAGAGCTATAAATTTCTATTGATCTGGAACCAATGACAATATTCTAAACAATTGTGACTTGTAATAATATGAATTCAGATACAGTTAACTAATTCTTGGGATTTACTATTGGAACTAATCAGGACCTCAATGTATTGCCAACTGTGGGATTGCAAGTAAGGAATGTTTTTAAATATTCTAGGTTATATCAGAAATACAAATGCAAACAATGGAGGGTATGAGCAAAGAAAAGTGACAAAAGCCTCTCATGTGAATTGGGCCCTTTATGTCATGAAATACTGACTAAAAAGTAATGGAAGGGGGGATGGATTTGAAGTGAGAGGACCTGAGTTAAAGTATTAGGTTAACATTTTACTACCTCTGTTATCCTGGGAAAGTGTTTTGTTCTTTCTGGTTATAGCCTTCCTCATCTGTAAAATGAAGAAATTATACTATTTTATACACACACACATATATAATACTAAAATACATGTATACTATCATATATACTATAATATACATACACACACATATATATATAATATATATATATAACACAATTATATACAAATATATAATTTTCTGATGTATAGTCTTTCTCCCTTCTCCCCAGTATTCAATATATAACCCTAATTTAATCCATCAATCAACAAGCATTTATTATGTGACTACAACATACCAGGACACTGTCCTAGGAAAGTATAAAATTACATATTCCTGACCTGAGGAATGAGCTTACTTTCTACAGGAGTTTGTGGGTGAAGCAAAACACATGTTCTTAATATACCAGGAAATATTTGTTAATGTTGATTTCTACTTTTCAGACAACAGAGTGCTATCACCCGTTTGGAGGAGATTGGGAAGTCAGTATATAACCTCCTCAGTGGTATGGATCAATATGAAAAATATAATGATTCTTAATGGTTCAGCAATTGTTACCAAGGATAACTTCTCTAGGATTGGCATGGTTTGGCCCATTTGTTCCAGTCAAATCATGATATTCCAAGAGGAGTTGCTTTACTTTTGCTTACTAGAGTATTATGACAATGCATTTCTTCTCTGTCATCCTGATTGCATTAGACCTGAGGCACTCAATCATTTTCCGTGCTTTTCTGTTTTGTTTCTTTAGTAAATTCCAAGATAATTTCTATCAAAACCTGGGGTAAACTACATTACTGCAATCTAATTAGTAGATCACCTGTTCTAGCAGTATGTTTCTTTATCCCATTATTCCTCCCTTGTGAGCCATATATCTGTTCCTAACATCAATCCTTCACTGTGATTATAGCAACAACAAAAAAGTTATTTAATTTTCAAATAATTGCATATCTCTTCTTTTAAAATACTGTTCTGGTTATGTTCTTCAGCATAGACTTCCTGAAGTTGTTTTCCTTGACCCTTTGTTTGAATTTCACACCCCAAAGTGACCTACTGCTCATTCCTTCCTCCTTTATTTTAATCTAGATACTTTTAATTTCTTGTTTTCTATTTTAAAATACAATCTAACAAGTAGCACCCAATATACCCCTGTTAAATACAATAATCATAATAGATTCACATAAGGAAATGTTTGGGGGATAGGAATACAAAGAAAAAAATACATTCCCTGCCCTCAAGTAACTTCCATTCTATTGTGGGGATAAATAATATAACTAGGTAGCATATAAAACAATTAAAGGAGGGAGAGAGTACTAATTATTAAGAGGGAATTGCACCCAAGTTTTTTTCACAGGAAATGGCCAATGAGTTGGGACAGAGATATTTTAAAAGTCAATGTCTTTATATTCAACTTTGGGATTAAACCCAACCTGTAAGAATGTTAACTATCTCTTTGGATACAAATTGCTGTCATAGATAATGGAATTGAGCATGTAGGACATGATACACAATATGAGAATTTCCACTTAACTCCCAAGAGCAAGAGATTTTCTTGAGTTTCCTTATCTCTTTGTTAGACAAGTGTCTAGAAGAGAGTTCATCTCATCTGGCATATAAAAATTGTTGAACAAGCTATCAAAACCTTGTCACAGAGTTCTGGTTCTGCCATTCCTTTTATGTCCCTCTCCCTACCCCACCTCCCACTACTCAGTTTTCTCTGTGATTATTTCACATGTCCTTCATTTTCAAAGAAGACCATGGCACCAGAGAAATGATGACATGACTTGCACTTGACTTTGATTTGAGTGAGGAAGGTCATCAGCCTCACTTTCTCCTCCAGAGCAATCTGGATCCAGTGATCAAACATTCATCAGGATTACTGGAGATATCACAAGATGCAAAGAGAGACCCTGGCCCTTTTAGACTAAGGTCTTTTCATGTACTCAGAGTGAGGTGAATAGATCCCTTTTAAAAAGTGAATCAAGAGATAGCCTCTTTAATTAGAAAAAAAAGAAAAAATTAAGCTGGAAGGGGAAGACCCTCAGGGTTGCTGTTTCAAAGAGAAATAGTTCCCAGTGACATTCACTCTAAGCCAGGAAGACACAAAATACAGCCATTAAGTGATGCTTGGTGGTCCACCCATTGTGGTCCAATCTATGAGTTTCAGAGTGAACTGGATTGAAGGTTTTTGTGAAGAAAAATAAAAAAGGAAGAAAGAAAGAAATAAAAAAAGAAAGGAAGGAAGGAAGAAAGGAAGGAAGAAAGAAAGAAAGAGAGAGAGGAAGAAACAAAGGAAGGAAGGAATGAAGGAAGAAAGAAAGAAAGGAAGGAAGGAAGAAAGGAAGAAAAGAGGAAAGAATGAAAGGAGGAAAGAAAGAAAGAAAGCAAGAAAGGGAGGAAGGAAGAAAGAAAACAGAAAGGAAGGAAAGAAGAAAGAAAAGAAGGAAGGAAGGAAGGAAGGAAGGAAGGAAGGAAGAAAAGAAAAAAAAGAAGGAAAGAAAGGAAGAAACTTAGCCAGTGAACCCCAAGTGGGCACCTACTTTCATGTACATAGTTGCTATAATCACAGTGAAGGATTGATGTTAGGAACTATATATGGAAGGACATATATAATACTAAAATACATGTATACTATCATATATACTATAATATACATACACACACATATATATATATATATATAATATATATAACACAATTACATACAAATATATAATTTTCTGATGTATAGTCTTTCTCCCTTCTCCCCAGGATTCAATATATAACCCTAATTTAATCCATCAATCAACAAGCATTTGTTATGTGACTACAACATACCAGGACACTGTCCTAGGAAAGTATAAAATTACATATTCCTGACCTGAGGAAGGAGCTTACTTTCTACAGGAGTTTGTCGGTGAAGCAAAACACATGTTCTTAATATACCAGGAAATATTTGTTAATGTTGATTTCTACTTTTCAGACAACAGAGTGCTATCACCCGTTTGGAGGAGATTGAGGAATTCTGTAAGCCAGAGATTGAAATGAATTCCAACCATGGGACACAGTGAATTGAAGAATAGAAAAATAAGAAATGGAATATCTCATTCAAGAAACAGAAAGAAGACCAATTTGTCTCGGTCACTCAAATTACACAATTCAGAGGTTACTATGGACCAAACTTTGTGCTTTGCTCAAAAGGATCCAAAGAAAATTTTTAAAAAGAATGGTCCTTGTTTTCAAGATCTCATCTTCTATTAGGGCAGTTAGGTAGTGCAGTGGATGGAGCGCTAGACCTGGAGTCAGGAGGATCTGAGTTCAAATTTGACCTCAGACAATTACTAGCTGTGTAACTCTGGAAAAGTCACTTAACCTAGTTTCCTCTATGATAAAATGAGCTCGAGGAGGAAATGGCAAACCACTCCAGCATCATTTCCAAGAAAACCCCAAATGGGGTCATAAAGAGATAGACATGACTAAAAGTGAAGAACAACATCTAATGGGGACTAAGCTTTATGTATGGTTTACTTTTCATCTCCAACTTGCTGAGAGTAGGGTAAAAGTCACAATTAATTTAATTTGGTATTAAATTAATGAAGTTAATTTAGAAACAACCAAACCTTAATGCAATCTGAAATAAGCTAAAAAATAGACACAGCTTTGATTTTTGCTAATATTCTTTTAATTAGTCCTTCAGCCTGAGAAGTCAACATTCAGTTTTTCTTGCTTCAGGGCTAGTGCCTAAGTAATTAAAGAAATGCTCAGGTTAACTTGTCTACTAATCAATTGGCTTTTAGTTTGAAAAAGAATGGAAAAGCTGATTTTGAGGATGTTTTCCTTTATTTTATTACTCTGATAGAGGATCATAGATTTAGATGTAGAAGGGAATTTGGAGATCAATTAATCCAAGCCCTGTATTTCACAGATGGGGAAAGAATCCTTGTCACTTGCCTATCGTCACACAGGTTATAAGTGGGAAAGCCCAAATTCAAATCAATATCATCGACGTCTAAATTCCATTCCACTGTATATATGATTGTTACACATTGCACTTAGTAAGGAAAAGCATACTAAATTACTCTGTTTAAGGAAGTCATATTATTTTACCTGGTATGAGAGATTTTTTAGGGGAGTAAAATCCCAAAGTACAAAAAAGTTGTCTGTCATGGAGAGCAGAGAACAAACAGGGAGAATAGGAGAGAAGGAAATTCTCAATTATTAGTCACAACTGTGAATGGGATGAACTCATGCATAAAATAGAAGTGGATAGCACAGTAGATTAAAAAAAACTAGATTCTCAATATATATTGTTTTTGAGAGGCATACTTGAAGCAGAAAACACACAGAGTAAAAAAGTAAGGGGCTGGAATAAAATCTGTTATGCCTTGGCTGAAGTAAAAAATAAAAAGCAAAGGAAATGGTCATGATCTCTTACAATGCAAAAGAAAAAAAAAAGATCTAATTAAAAGAGATGAGGAAGGCAACTACATACTGCTAAAAGGTACCATAGGCCATTAAGTAATATCAGTACTAAAGATATATGCATCTAATGGTATAGCATCCAAACTTTTAAAGGAGGAGATAAATGAGTTACTTAAAGAAATTGTAAAAATAGCTTAGTGGAATATCTAAACTTTACCATCTGTAATGGCAAGCAAAGTTGTACTTTGCTCCTTGTTTCAGTTATTGTAATGGCAATCAGAGTAGTACTTAGTTCCTTGTTTCAGCTATTCAAATGCCTTTGAGCTTTGCCTGTGATTGTTGGAAACAGTATACATTGTGTGGCCATTAATAGGCCTAAGGGGATTTGGAGACCTTCCCTGCCCTTAAACAAGCTAAGTTCATCACATGGAGCTTACTTTAGGAGGAACTTGCCTAAAGAGCAGAACGGGAAGGATGCAACAGGAAGGGTGGAACAGGACAGAGTAGAGCAGATAAAAGCTTGAGCACAAGCTGGGACCAAGCAGAACTGAGAGTCAGAATGCTTGTGATTTTGGCACTTTGTAGCATTCTGTTGGTGTGTCAGATAAAAGCCTTGTCTATTATTTTTAGACAGAAGTCCTAAAAAGAGGACTTTACTGCTGATCCATAAGCCTGGAAGAGGACTTTACTGGTGATCCAGAAGCCCTCAAAAAGGACCTTACGGCTATTTACAGAAGTCCTGAAAGAGGACCTTTACTGCTCTTTATGGAAGTCCTGGGAATTTACTGCTGATTTGTGTTTGATTTCTCAGATGGAAGCTGTGTCTGTTACTTTGTTAGTGTGTGTTACTTTGTCAGACAGAAAGTAAATTGAGATGATAGTGCCAAAAATGTGGGTGAATATTGTTGTAACTTTGCTAAGCTTAATGTGTGTAAGTATTGTTGTGGCTCTGTCAAGCTTTGTCTTCCCAGAAACAGAAACTGCAAAGGACTTGGAATGGACTAGTCACTGTGAGTTGTGATCAGAGAGCTGCATACTTGTGAATCCTGGCAACAGTCAGGTGAATCCAGGAAAGAGCTGGGAACTTAGAAGAGAAGCCATGGAGTTTGGAAGTCAGCTTTGAGTTAAGATGAAAGGACCTTTGCTTGGGTACTTAATGCTTACTGATGAGATTATGACTTACTGTGACCTAGGGGTAGATGACCTTTTTACTTTCCACTACCCCTTAAGGATGATCAGCCTAAGGATGATTACCCCTTAAGTATGATTGGCTTAAGGATGAATGGAAGCCAACCTCCAATCAAGATGAAAGAAGACTTTAGATGGGCACTTTATATTGATTGAGGAGATTGTGACTTACTGAAAGATATGTTTTGTTGAAGACTATGTGGTCACCTTAGTAATAGGTTGTTATATTATATCATTGTGAATGCTTTGCTTTAGTTTATGCTGAATAAATAGAGAGTACACTATACCATATGATCAGAACCTTAACTTTATCCACAGCAGCAGTCGTCAGGGGAGCTATTTGTAATTTATTTTACATAATCTCAGAGTTAAATTAATCAATCCAAAATATAAACCCCAAAGAAGTTAAGGAGATGGATAGAATTTTAGAAAATTTAAATATGAAAGACTTTTAGATAAAACTGAATGTGAATAGAAATGAATATACCTTTTCTTAGTGGTACATGATACCTACACAGAAATTGGTCCTGTATAGGGCATAAAATTCTCACAAACAAATGCAGAAAAGCAGAAACATGAAATTAATCACTTCTAGATTATAATGCAAAAAAGTTTAGTTCAATGAAGGAATCTGATATATTAAGCTATATTAAAAATCAATTAGAAATTGAATATGTTAATCCTAAAGAATTAGTAGGTCAAAGAACAAATAGCAACAATCTATACTTTCTATGAAGAGACTGACAACAATGAGACACCATATGAAAATGTAAAAGATGCAGACATAGTAGTACTTAGGGGGAATTTATTTATCTAATGCTTACCTCAATATAATAAAGAGTAGATTAATAAATGGGGCAGGCAATTAAAAAAAACCTAGAAAAAGATCAAACTAAAAATTCCCAATTAAAGAGAAATTTGGAAATCCTGAAAATCAAAGGAGAGATTAATGAAATCAAAAGCAAGAGCCCTATTGAACTAATAAATAAAACTAAGAGCTTGTTTTATTAAAAAAAAAACAACAAAATGAATAAACCATTGATTAATTTGATTTTAAGAAATGGAACCATACTACCAGTATAAAAAAAGAATGAATTCATCCCAAATGAAAAGGAAATAAAAGCAAAAAATATGAGCTATATTTCGTCAAATTATGTCAATAAATCTGACAATCTAATGAATGAATAAAATGTAAAAATTACCCAGATTAATAGAAGAGAAAATAGATTAACTTAATAAAGCTGTCTTAGAAAAATAAATTGAACACACCATCAATAATCTCCCTAAGAAAAAATCCCTAGGGCCAACCTTATAAAAAATAATTAATTCTAATGCTATATAAACTTTTCGAAAAAAATAGACAAAGCAGGATTTCTAACAAATTCCTTTTATAATACAAATGTGTTGTTGATACCAAAACCAGGGAAAATGAAAACAGAGAAAGGAAACTATAAATAAACTTCCCAATGAACACTGAAGTAAAATTTTAAATAAACTATTGAAAATAGATTATAGTGATATATGACAAGGATCATTCGCTGTGATCAGGTGGGATTTATACCAAGAATGCAGGGCTGGTTCAATATCAAGAAAACTAACAGGATAATTGACTATATCTATAACAAAACCAACAGAAATCATGTGATTATCTCAATAGATGTAAGTTTCTGACAAAATACAGTATATAATATTAATAAAAAAACTAGAGCACATAGGGATAAATGGAGTTTTCCTTAAAATGATAAGTAGTATCTACTAAAACCATCAGTAAGCATTATCTGTAAAGGGAATTAGCTAGAAGACTTTTTGATAACATCAGGAGTAAAGAAGGATGCCTTTATCATCACTATTATTCAATGTTGTACTAAAAATGTTAGCTATGGTGACAAGACAAGAAAAAGAAATTGCAGGATGAGCAATGAGTAATGGGCAATGAGGAAACAAAGTTAAAAAAAAACGCCTCTGAGATGCCTCCTCACACCTATTAGATCGGCTAACATGACCGCTAAATAAAATGACAAATACTGACAGGAATATGGAAAAATTGGGTAATTAATACACTGTTGGTGGATTTGTAACTTGTTCCAACTATTCTGGAGAACAATTTTACCCTACCCTCAATGAGTTGTATAACTATGCATGCCCTTAGACCCAGAAACACCACTTCTAGGTCTGTATACCAAAGAGGACAAAGAATAGGAAAAAGAAGCAGCTCTTTTTAGCTCTTTATAGCAGCTCTGGTTTGTGTGTGTGTGTGTGTGTGTGTGTGAGAGAGAGAGAGAGAGAGACAGAGAGAGAGAGAGAGAGGAGAGATAGTATGTGACAAAAAATTGGAAGATAAAAGGACACTTGGTAATTGGGGAATGGCTGAACAAGTCATTGCATATCATTGTGATGGAATATTATTTTGCTGTATGAAATGACAAGCTGGATAGTTGTAGAAAAATCTGGAAAGACTCACATGAATTCATGCAATGTGAAGTGAGCATAACCAGGAAAAAACTGTATATGGTAACAGTGACATTATAAGGAATATCTAACCGGGAAAGACTTAACATTTCTGATCAAAACAATGATTGGAAAAAAAGGACCCGTGATGAGAAATACTATCTCCTTCCATAGAAATGACTGATGAACTTTGAATTCAGACTGAGATGTACCTTTAAATTTTTTTTATTTTTCTTGTTTTACTTTTTAATAAGTCTTTTCTTTTGCAATGTGACTAATATTGAAATATGTTTTTCATAGCTTCACATCTATAACTGAAATAAAATTACTTGCCTTCTAAATGAGGGTGTGGAATGGGAGGGAAGGTGAGAATTTGAAACATGACATTAAAATTGTTAATTTTTTCACATTTAATTGGGAAATATTTAATAAAGTAAAACTATTTTAAAAATTTACTATATATAAAGCACTGTATTAAAAATAGTTATCATTACTTCCATCACTAGATTACAAATTCCTTATATATAAGCATCGTGGCTGATATATCTTCTATTTCCTCTCAGAGGATCACACGTATTCTTGTAAACTTGACTCAGTTCTCTATATATTTAGAAATGAGGCCTTTATCAGAGACACTGATTATACAAATTCTTTTCCAGTTTTCTGCTTTCCTCCTAATCTTGGTTACATTGCCTTAGTTTCTGCAAAAGCTTTTGAATTTCATGTAATCAAAATTATCCATTTTGCATTTCATAATGTTCTCTATCTCTCTCTTGGTTGTAAATTCTTCCATTATCCATAAATCTGACATATAAAGTATTTCTTGCTTCCCTAATTTGTTTATAGTATTAGCCTTTAGACCTAGATCATGTACTCATTTGGACTCATCTGGTATGTTGTGTCAGATATTGGTCTATGACCAATTTCTACCATACTATTTTCCAGTTTTCCCAGCAGTTTTTCTCAAATAATGAGTTCTTATCCCAGAAGCTGGGGTCTTTGGGTTTATAAAAGAGTAGATTACTATAACCATTGATGATTGTTTCTTGTCTACATAACCTATTCCACTGATCTACCCCTCAATTTCTTAGCCATTACCAAGTGGTTTTGATGATTACTTTTTTATAATACAATTTGAGATCTGATATGACTAGACCACCTTCACAAGAATTTCTTTTCATTAATTCCCTTGATATTCTGGATCTTTTGTTCTTCTGTATTAATTCTGTTAATATTTTTTCTAGCTCTAAAAATAATTTTTTGGTAGTTTTATTGGTACAGCACTGAATAAGTACATCAAATTAGGCAGGATTTTCATTTTTATTATATTAGCTCAGCCTAACCCTCAAGCAACTGATGATTTTCTAATTATTTAGATCTGACTTTGTGTGGAAATAATTTTGTAATTGTGTTCATATATTCCCAGGTTTTGTTTTGGCAGGCAGACTACCAAAGATTTTATAATATCTACAGTAAATTTAAATGGAATTTCTCTTTTTATTTCTTGCAGTTGAGTTTTTTTAATAATATATAGAAATGCAGATGATTTATGTGGCTTTATTTTCTATAGTGCAACTTTGCTAAAGTTGTTTATTATTTTGAGTAGTTTTTTACATGATTCTTTAGGATTCTCTAAGTATATCATCATATCTTCTGCAAAGAGTGATAGTTTCTTCTTTGCCTATTCTAATTCATTAGATTTATTTTTCTTCTCTTATTGCTAAAGTTAACATTTCTAGTTACACATTGAATAACAGTGGTGATAATGAACATCATTGTTTCATCCCCAATCTTACTGGAAATGCATTTAGCTTATCCCCATTACATATAATGCTTGCTGATGGTTTTAGGTAGATGCTACTTATGATTTAAGGAAGGCTCCATGTATTCCTATGCTTTCCAGTGTTTTCAATAGAAATAAGTGTTGCATTTTTTCAAAAACTTTTTATGCATCTATTGAGATAATCAAATGATTTCTACTAGTTTTGTTGCTTATATAATCAATTATACTGATGGTTTTTCTAATATTGAACCAACTCTGCATTCTTCGTATATATCCTACCTGAACAAAGTGTGTTATTCCTGTTTTTTAATTGCTGTTATCTTTATTTTCTAATATTTTATTTATTTTCTTGCATCTATTAGGGAAATTGGTCTATAATTTTATTTCCCTGTTTTGGCTTTCCTGAATTTAAGTATCAATACCATATATGTATCTTAGAAATAATTTGGTAGGACTCCTTCTTCAACATTTCCCCAAATAGTCTATATAGTATTGGAATTAATTGTCCTACATTTATATCATGGTAATTATTCATCAATTTTCCTAAGATTATCAAATTTATGGACATACAATTGGGCAAAACAATTCCTAATTATTGTTTTAATTTCCTCTTCATTGGAGGCAAATTCACTCTTCATTTTTGATACTGGTATTTTGGATTTTTTTCTTTCTTTTTTTAAATCAGATTTATCAGGGGTGGCTAGGTGGCACAGTGAATAGAGCACCAGCACTGGAGTCAGGAGGACCTGATTTTGGGAGCAGCCTCAGACACTTAACCCCCAAATTAGCCATGTGACCTTGGGGAAGTCACTTAACCACAATTACCCTCCAAAAAGCAAAAAAAAAATTAGATGGATCAAAGTTTTGTCAACTTTATTGCTTCTTTCATACATTCCATAGTTTTCTTAAATTCAGTTTTACTAATCTCTACTTTGCTTCTCAGTATTTCTAATCTGGTATTTAATTGAGGATTTTCACTTTGTTAATTATCTAGCTTTTTCAGTTGCATGCCCAATTCACTGATCTCCTCTTTCTCTATTTTATTCATGTAAACATTCAGAGATATAAAACTTCCCCTAAGAACCACTTTCACTGCACCCCATAAGTTTGGGCATGTTGTTTCATTATTGTCATTTCTTAAATGAAGTTTTTTTTATTGCTTCTACAATTTGTTGTTTGACCCACTAATTCTTTAGAATTATAATATTTTTTTCCAATTAATTTTTAGTCTATCTTTCCATGGCCCTTTATTTCATACTATTTTTTTTTAACATGATCTGAAAAGGAGCCATTTAATATTTCTACTTTTCTGAACTCCATTGTGAGTTTTTTAAGCCCTAGTAGATGGTCAATTTTTGTGCATGTGCCATGAACTGCTGAGAAAAAAGATATATTCCTTTCCATCACCATTTGATTTTTCTCCAGAGGTCTATCATATCTACCTTCTATAAAATTCTATTTATCTCCTTAACTTCTTTCTTGGTTATTTTGAGGTTACATTTATCAAGTTCAAAGACAGGGAGTTTGAGTTTGCCCACTAGTATAGTTCTGCTGTCTATTTCTTCCTGTAACTCCCTTAACTTCTCCTCTAAGTATTTGGAAGCTACACCAGTTGGTGAATATGTGATGCTTCATTGTCAATAGTGCTTTTTAGCAGGATATATTTTTCTTCCTTATCTCTTTTAATTAGATCTATTTTTGCTTTTTCTTTGTTTGATATTAGGACTGCTACCCCTGCTTTTATTTTACTTCAACTGAAGCATAATATATTCTAGTCCAGCCTTTTACCTTTACCCTGTGTGTATCCCCATGTTTCACATGTATTTCTTGTAAAGAACATATTGTTGGATTATGATTTTAATCCATTCTGCTGTCCAACTTTATTTTATGGTAGAGTTCATCCCATTGATATTCACAGTTATGATTATTATCTTTGTTTTTGTCTCCATCCTCTTTATTCCCCTGTTTATGTTTTTATTTCTCCCTTTTCCCTTCCCCTTCTTAAAAGAGTTTTGGTTTTGACCACCACCTCCCTCATTCTTCCCTCCCTTCTGTGAGCCCCCCTCCTCTCTGTTCTTTCCCTTTCCCCTTACTACTTCTTCCCTTCCTCCTCTCTACTCCCTCCCTTTTCTTTCCCCTTTCCCCTCTTACTATCTGTAGGGTAAGAAAGACTATACTTAACTGAGTATGTTATTCCCTTCTGGAATCAAATCCTATGAGAGTAAAGCTCAAACAATGCTCATCTCCCTCCATTCTTTCCCTCTATTATAACATGTTTTTATGCCACTTCATGTGTTGTAATTTACCCTTTTCTGTCTCCTGCTTTCCTCTTCTCCCATTACAATCCCTTTTCACCCCTTAATTAGGCTTTTTATCATCACATCAGTTAATTTATACCCATACCCTCTATCTATGTATAGTCCTTTAAAATGTAATAATTATACAATTTTAAAGATTAACAAGTATCCTCCCATATAGGTATGTAAACAGTTTGCCCTTATTGAATAATATTTTTTTCTTATTTACTTTTTTATGTCTCTCTTGAGTCTTTTATTTGAAGATCAAATTTTCCATTGACCTCTGGACTTTTCATCAGAAAACTCTGGAAGTTCCTTATTTCATTGAATGTCCATCTCCTTACGTGAAAGATTATGCTCACTTTTGCTGGGCAGTTAATCCTTAGTTATAGTCCAAGCCCATTTTCCTTATAAAATAGCATATTCCTATCCCTTTGATCTTTTAATGTAGAAGCTCCAAGGCCCTTCATGATCCTTGGACTTTATGCCCCATCTTGAAAACCAGGGGTGCCATATTGTGGTGCTGGGACTTCCCCCACTCTCCCACTGGCTGTACCATCTCTTGCTAGTCTCCTAACACCCATCTTGGATAAGGGCCAGAAAATTCTTGGTGTAGTTGGAAGGAAGGAGGTGGTGGAGTCTGCCCCTTCTCCCCCATCTCTACTGCCCCTCTTGTGGACCTCCTTGCTCTTTGGATGGTGCTGTCCTGACCCCTTCCCCATGTTGCTGGGGTTCTGTTTGGGAGGAGAGTTGTTCTGTTTTGTTTTGTTTATATTGAAATCATTTCCCCTCCAAAAAAGTTTTTTTCATATTTTTTTTCCATGATCCTGAGAGGATTTGAATTGTTGCTTTCTGGCTGCTTGCATTATTTTCTCCTTGATCTGATAATTCTGGAATTTGATTACAATATGCCTTTTAATTTGGCTCCTCTTTCAGGAGGTGATTGGTCAATTCTTGAAGTGACTATTTTACTTTTTGGTTCTAGGACATCAGGCAGTTTTCCTTGATTTCTTGGAAGATACTGTCCAGATTCTTTTTTTCATCATGGCTTTCTGGTAGACCAATAATTCTTAGATTCTATCTCTTGGATCTATTTTCCAAGTCAGTTGTTTTTCCAATGAGATATTTTATGCTTTTTTCCATTTTTTATTCTTTAGATTTTGTTCGATTTATTCTTGATGCCTCATAGAGTCATTAGCATCTACTTACCCACTTCTAATTTTTAATGATTTGTTTTCTTCAGTTAGCTTTTTTACCCCCTCTTCCATTTGTACAATTTTTCCTTTAAAGTAGTCATTTTCTCTAGTTAGGTTTTGTATCTCCTTATTCTTTTGGCCAATTTCACTTTTTTTAGAGGGGGATGGCAGGGCAGTTGGGGTTAAGTGTCTTGTCTAAGGTCACATGGCTAGTAAGTGTTAAGTGTCTGAGGCCAGATTTGAACTCAGGTCCTCCTGACTCCAAGGCCAGTGCTCTATTCACTGCATCACCTACCCACCCTGACCAATTTTAAAAAAGAAGTCGTTCTCTTCAGTTATTTTTTTTCCATTTTGTCAATTGTATTTTAAAATAATTGTTCAATTTTTCTTCTACCTCTCTAATTTGGCCTTGAAAACTCTTCTTGGATTTGCTTTTGTGGACTACAGACCAGTTCATATTCCATTTTGAGGTTTCAGATGTGGGTATAGTGTCAAGGCTGTATTCTTCTGAGTTCATATTTAAATCCTCCCTGTCCCCATAGTAAATTCTATTGTCTGCTTTTCCAATCTGATTTTTGCCCATTGTGATTGCCTTTTTTCTGGCTCTTAAAGTGGATCTTTGCTTCTGGGGCATGGGAGCTCTGTCCCATGCTTCTTGTGCTGGGAGCTAGGGGCATGGTTACTGGCTTTGTGTGCTGTGGCCTCTGGTTCTGTCATTTGGAAGCTATATAATGCAACTTACCTCATGCTGAGCTGGAGCTGGCTGATGCATGCCACAACAGAGGTCAGGTGAGGTCATTCTGCATTTCACCAGCGTTATAGTGAAGTTCACAGCATGAAGTGTTGGGGAAGGGAAGGTTTGGCAACTGGAGGTCCACTCTTCCATAGCATTGTGATAGAGCACAGGCAGGCTCAGCTGCTGGTGGACAGCAGTCAGCACTAGTGTCTCCCAATTCCCCTGGCTGCTCTTAGGTCATGGTAGTGGCATTTGCTGGCTCCACTCCCTTTGGGGTTCAGGATCTCCCCTTGATCTGCTGAGGTAGCACTTGCAGGGATGCCTCCTGTCCTACACTGGCCCCCTTCAGCCACAGCAAGAGGGAGCTCATTCTTCCTAGCCTCCTGAGCTACAAAGATGGTTGTACCCCTTCTGCTGGTTCCACTATTCCAGAATTTTTTTTCCTGGGGCAATATTCTCTGGGTTTTTCAAGGTTGACAAGGGTGGGGAGAATGAGAGCACTTATGGTTTACTCTACCATCTTGGCTCCAGGAAGTTCAAGTAGGTTTCTTCCAAACAGTTAGTCTGTGGGCTGATAGCCACAGGAGTAGCTGCTGCCATTGCTGCAGGCCCCACACTTCTCTCTCCCCCAGCTCTGACAGACCTCTGTCTTGAACTAAAAGGTTTGGGAATCACCACTACCATGGGTGGTTCGCAAAGGTACACTTCTGCTCTGCTATGGTCAGGTTTGTGCTGGTGCAGCCCTTGAGCTCTGCCATCCCCCAGCAGGTGCAACAGATAATTCCCATTGACCTTCCAGGTTGTCCTGGCCTGGAAATCTGCTGGACTCTGTGTCCTAGTGGATTCTGCCACTCAAAATTTTTTTCAGATTCACTTTTTAGAAATATCTCAAGGAATTTGCGAGAGAGCTCGGGTGAGTCCCTGCTTTCATTCCCCCATCTTGACTCTGTCTTTCTTAAACTTTTATCCAATTCTTTTGGATATTTTCCAAATTTGTAACCATTTTTATTTTTAAAAATTTCCTCAAATCACATTTTCTATGGATTTTATTTCAATTTACAATTTGCAGTTTTCTGAGAACTTGTATTTATTTTCTTTTTTTTTTTAAGCAATTGGGGTTAAGTAACTTGCTCAAGGTTACAGGGCCAGTTATTTCTGGGTGTGGTGCTAAGTATCTGCACCCAGATTTGATCCCAGGTCATCCTGACACTGGAGCCGGTGCTCTTACTTGCTGAGCCACCTGGCCACCCTTTGTATTTATTTTCTTTTTGTGGAAAACTGAAAGAATTATTTTCATTAAAGTCACATTAGAAACAGTTGCAAGTGAGTACAATAAAGATCCTCTCCAGTAGGTTGGAGTGGTTTACACATCAATCCCATCACAAAGTGATACTGCTAGGGAATTTCAGCACAAACACCTTGGCCCTATATATCTCCCCAAAGAGCAAAGGAGAACAAATTAAAAATGGAAAGGGGCTATGAAGACCCATTTTCTAAAGAATGAAGGAATTCAGGGTAGAGAATTGGAAAGAAATGATCATTAGTATCTGAAAAGAATGTCTCAGTAGAGGTTTTAAACTAGAGTCAAAGCTGATGTCAACAAAATTGGGTTCAGAATGGGAACGGTGATGATAAGGGGGAAGGCAGTGAATTCATTGAGTCAGCAAAACATATTCTTGGGAATTATTAGGCAAAGAATGTATTGCTCATGTGTTTGATTAGATGGCAATAATATTTTGAGTTACTGTGAGATATCACTATACAGACAGAGTTAAAAGGAAAGATGCAGACAGCTTACTAGGTTGACATAAATTATTCAACTCCATAAGCAGAAAGAGCTTTGTGTTTATTTTAATCACAATATAAAATAAACTCTCCAGAGACCAACACATATTACTTACCGGCATGGTGGAACTGACAAATCAAAAGATCTGACCTGAAGAGTGGGTGTTGCTGAGAAATAAAAACAGAGTTTGGGATTTTTGTTTTACCTGATTAAGAGGATAGTAGAATGAATGTTTTTAAGTTATGCACATAGAAAACCAAGTATTCTCCCTTTACAAAGGCAACATTTCACAAAGTTAGGATAAATAAAGAGATGGACACAACTGCATGAAAATGACCCTATTCAAATGAAGTGTTTCTTTTGTTTTATTTCCCAATATACAACTTTATTTCTATGCAATCTTTTCAGCCATGCATATCACAACTCCTCCATGATCATTCATTCTCTGTGACTTTTGTCCATATCCTCTTAGACATCTTCCATAGGGATGTCACCCAAAGTGATCAAGGCTTCCTTTGCATTTTCTTGATATTTATTGAGACCTCTCCAGCATATGAGTTGTTCATCAGTTATTGTTTGTTCAATGACCAACTAGCTCATGTCCCCCTCCTGCCTCCTTCCCTAGTCATAACTGTCTCTGATAATACCAAATCAGACCTAAAATAAAATAAAGTGAGTAGTCTTGATTATTGAAGGAGCTTAAAAACTTTCCCCTTGCTTCTGTTCTAGAAGGAAAGGAAGATGAAGGGTTGAATAGGAGAAGAGATTCATGTGAGTCATGTTAGGGATTCTTCACAAAGGCAGCTCTGTGTTTCTGGAGCCTCTAATGGGCCAATTCTAATATCTTTAATGTGATTGGAGAGACACACTGGGTAAAACTTTGAGTAGGTAGAGGAGAAGAAATAAGTGGGGAGTTCTTAGCTCCTGTAATACTTGAGCAGGTAAATCAGGAAGTGACAGGGCTTATGCTACACACTGGCTGTCATCAAAACAATGAAGACAAAGTACCTACTCATTCTCTGAGTTTTCCCTGCTTTGGATGTATTCTGTTATGCCCTCACTTTATGGGCCCAGTGTCCTCCTGCTCTCTCTTCCATCTTATATCAAAACATTTTAGGAAAGGACATGAAACCAATCACCTTCACCTCAATGTGAACTTAATTTAGTGTGACCTTCCCAGAGACATTTATATTTTAGGTCTTAGCTCTACACAGAATATTACAAGAATAAAAGGCATCATTAAGCAAATGTATGGATAGTTATTTTAGTGTGTAGAGGGGATACATATCCCGTGCCTTTAAAATCATTCCTTACATGGAGCTATTAATTACACTTATTTGACTGATCATATATATATAAGCCAAGTGTCAATATATAAAAAATTCAAAGTCCTCAGGAAAGATGACTTTTTCCATTGCACCCATTTATCCCCCTTTCCCTTGAATCTCTCATTCCAAACACACTATCTCCATGGTTCAAGGCTGCCATAGGCATTCAAGTCACTTCTTATTGTTTTGGTCTTAAATTTTAAAAGACTTCAAGCTGGCTTTTCTACAATCCACTCCCTAGAGAGGTGTTTATAATAATAGGGACAGCTGGCATCTATGTATTACTTTTATATCCATCTCATTTAATATCAATGATGTGAAGCAAATATTATTATTCTCACTTTACAGGAAAGGAATCTGAGCTCTAGAGATTATAGGAGACTTAAAACTAGTAAACACCTGAGACCAATATTTACCTCAACTGAAATGGAAGTTTGGAGTTTGTGTGTTGTCTTACCCCATTAGGAGGTGAAACTGATAAAAACCCATGAATACTCTGTCTGTATGGAGAGAAGTGTGATATAACTCCTTGAAATGATGTCAGATAAGAGAGAAGAGTGTATTAGAAGATATATAAAAATGGATCATTCTTCCTGCAACATAAGGAGGACAGAACCTGTGAAGTGAAAATGACAGTTCCCAAAAGGCTTTTGAAACTATATAAAGAGGCTTCTTTTCACAAATGTGCTTGCCTGTCATTGTGCTCAACAACCTGGGACCTTTGGCTCCTGGCTGGAATGAGTCTTGAAAAGTTAGACCACATTGGCTCTTTAATTCCTAGATCAAGAATCAAATACTGACAATGTAGAGAAAGCACATAATAGGGATTAAGCAACCAACAAGATTAGAGTTAGCTATTGAAAAGAGAACATTTTAAAGACTATCCTTTGAAATCTGGTTTCCTTTTATGCTTATCAAAGTCTTTAAGTGGGATCAAAGAGCAAAGATTTTATTGAGGTGAAATGCAGTTCTTCCCATAGATCATTTAAGCTGATGCCCTCCCAAGATGCCCCTTTCCATTATGCTTTTGGAAGAATCTGAAGGAACATGAATTGTTATTTCTTGGCAGTCCTTAATTCCACCTCCGATTTTTCCCTTGCTCTCCACAAGAGGTTTGTTTAATAGTAGTAAATATTCGTACAATAAATAGAAAATGTCCCTACCTTGAAGATACCATGATCCAAAGAAGTGCCAAACACTAAGCCCACAACACTTCTAAGTGCAATCTGAACCAGATTTTATTTATTTTATTAAATGTTTAACTTTTTTTTTTATCTGGGCAGGTAAGTGATGTAGTGGATATAGTGTGGGGCCTCAAGTCAGAAAGACTCATCTTCCTGAGTTCAAGTCTGATCTCAGACATTTGCTAGCTATGTGACCCTGGGAAAATAATTTAACCCTGTTTGCCTAAGTTTCTTCATATATAAAAATTATATGGAGAAGGAAATGGCAAACCACTGTACTATCTTTGCCAGGAAGATCCCAAATGGGATCACAAAGAGTCAGTCATGAAAGAAATGACTAAACAGCAACAATAACTAGAAAATGGCATCTCCAAGACATATTTTAATGCATGGCATTCTAAGTAATATAGGGTCCCCAGGAATCCTTGTGTATAGTTGATTTTGACAACGCTGTTCTAGATTCCCATTTAATCCCAAACTTCTAAGCCTAAGTCTGGGGAAAAGATCTCTATAAACTTATATTTCAGCAAAAATGGCAGCTTTGGGGATTGACTTACCACACTGTGGCCTTATCAATATAATTAGTATGAAGCATAGACTTGAGGTATGGTAGAATGGAGGAATGAAACAATCTATTTGTTATTATTATTTTAAGGGGTACAGAAGGTTGATGGCCCCAAGTGCCTTCCTTATTGACAACATTGGTGCCTGTAAATACTCTGTGTTTTGTTCTTTATCTCTTTAACTCATGACTAATTACTATTAAATATTGACACCTTTGGGAATAGTAACATTTTTATTTATTATAAATAAACCACATCAATTTTACTGTGTCTGTATGAAGCTATGAACATGAAGAATGTAGAAAATCATGGGCAGACATGATAAGTGATGCAAAATGAGGTATGAAGAATATCTACAATGGCTGCAACAATGGAAAAAGAAATAACAGCAAAAAATGAAACAACAAAATAGAATCATAATGACCAAACCTGGCCTCGATGAAAAGAAAAAAAGTATCTTGTTCCCTTTAATATAGACATGCAGGCTGTAGGTATAGAACACTACAAATTACTTTCATATGATTTAATGTTTGTTTTGCTGAACAGCTGATTGGCTTATTTGCTGTTGTTGTTTTACAATTTACAAAGCACATACCCATCATACAGGATTTCATGTGACCATGACAACTTTTTGAGGGAGGTTGACAGCTACCATTTTCATTTGACAAAAGAAATCACATCAAGGTTTATAAGACCCCATACTACATAGCATTCTGACTCCAAAATCCAATATTCTTTACACTAAACTGATGTTTTGAGATCTTTCCACTGGGCTCCTGATGGGAAGAATTTCTGGGTCAGGAGGGGGTGGGTTAGGATCAGTGATCTCACAGTTTCTCTCAAACTCCAAAATATTATAGTTCTATATTAATTTCATGGTTATATTGCTCAGTAGAATACACCTTTGACTGGCAACTTAGCTTAGATAATTAGAACTATTCTCTAATTCTGTAATTGCTCTTCACTTGATGTATGATAGTTTTCAAGTATCTTAACTTCTTAAATGTGCAACAGTGTTTGACAGTGTCAACCTTTCCCTGCAGGCTGGTTGAAGGCTATAAAATTTAGAGCTAGAAGGGACTTTGAATTCCTTTAGTCAAAACTCTCATTTTATAGTGAGGAAACTGATGACCAGTGAGATACAGTTAGAAGTCATGAAGGTAGTAGGTAGAAGAATTAGGATGTGACTTCTCATCTCCTACTCAAATTCCACTTTAAAACTGTAACAACTAAGGAGAAGCAATAGTGTAAAGTGGAAAACAAATGTTGCACTTGTAGCCAAAGAGAATTGGGTTCAAATCCTGTTCCTAATACTTATTACATATGTGACTTTGGGCAAATTATTTAACCCCTCTTAGACTTAGTCTTCATATATATATATAGAATATAATTATGTAGTTACATTATGTCTATGTAATAATAACTATAACATCTGCCTCACAGGGTTATGGTAAGGTCTTGAGGAATTAATGTATATAACATACTATGCCAATATTAAAGGGCTATATAAATGAAATTATCCATATTAGAAAATGCTTTGGAAATTTAAGTTAAGAACATCTCATTGTTATGCAATAATAATAATAATAATAATAATAATAATAATAATAATAGCAACAACAATTTTAACACCAACAACATAACTGGGAATAGATCAAGGCTACAAATATCATGTGCTTCCAGTTATTAGACCATGGCACTTTCTTGTAAATGAAGGCATTCAGTTGTACCTCAATGTGTTCATACTTACTTCCTGTTTGTTGGGAGGGGTTAAGGAAGATGGAATGATATAATTTGATATACTTTTCAGTCATCTTGCTGCCCTAAGGTGAATTATATTCAGGGGTAATTACTGTGGTTTTCAGTGAACTTTTTGGGGAGATGATACAAATTTGGCCTAAAGAAAAAAACAAAGTGGGCTCTACAAATGTATAGCTTGAGTAGATAATCCTAGAGGCCCCAAATCATCATGCAATTTAGATATAGAAAAGAAGGATTTATTTTCTCTTACTAGAATATGAGAAATTTTTCCCTCTCTCCCTCCACTTTGCCCTTCCCAACCTCAGAAAAGAATTCAATCAGTTGCACCAGCGATGGCTTCATTCTGAGCTTTACAGCTTCTTAAAATTGCTGACATATTTTGCTTAGCTCTAGAATTCATAAAGGTTTTTCATGTTCCCCCAAACTTATCTTTTTCTTTATGTTCCTCCCCTCTTCCTTTCTCTCCATTTAAATGTTAGTCTTTGGGGGATGGATGGAACAAAACAAAGCATGAAAATAAATACAGCATTACCCAAAGACTAATAAACAAAATAACTATAAGATAATAGGAAAAAAATCCCTACAATTGTCACTGAATAAAAATATACATTGTAACTTGAAAACACCCAAATTACCATATAAAGTGGCCTCATTTAAATATTACCACAAAGATATGCTGTCTGAGAGCTAAAAATGTCCAGGAGGCTTCTGGGCCTTCATTTTGTTCTCACAATGTTGGACATGTTACTTTCTCTGTGAAATATACTAAAGTTGAATAGAAATGAATCCCATTAGTATTTAAATAAAACTATTAATTTATGTTGTTATTTATTGGCCAATTATATTAGAAATTACAGTGTTTATCTGAGGACAATCAGCTCCCCAAGAGCTATAATTTTGCCTGCAGTGGGTAGGAGACAGATACAATCAAGGAGCAGAGCAGCACTCAGGATTAGCATTTCCCCCCTGCCATCCAGGAGGCTAAATATATCTCATTGTGTAAATAAGGAATCAGAAAGTGCAAACCTACAAATTTGCAAATTTTATAATTGAGTCTTGGTGACTGAGGCTAATGTTGGATACTTGCCTCTAATTATTTCTTCCCCCTTACTCTTTGGTCATGTACTGTATACTCTAGCTTTGAGTTTCTAAGGTCTGGGTGGGGCTATATTATGTAATCACTTTTTTTTTTTTTACAAAACATTTGTCTGCATTTATTCTGCTCTCAGAGAGAAGAAACACTTTGAGATATTTACCTATTTCAGAGGGGACTTTGTTTATAAAATCCACTCTAGTTAGGATACTATTTTTGTTCTGGAAAAGAGGCTACAGTCAAAAGGAATATGACATTATGACCAGAAATTCAGAAGAGGAAGAAAATAGTACCAACATTTATACCCAGTTTTTAAGACTTGAAAGTGACTTGCATAGTTTATCTTATGTTATTCACACAACTGCCATGTGAGATAAATGCTATTGTTATCCTCACTTTACAGTTGAGAAAATAAGTCGAGAGAAGTTAACTTACCCACCCAGAAACATGTGTCTGGTAAATGTTTGAGGCAAGATTTAAAACTAGGTCTTCCTGCTACCAAAGTCAGTATTCTGCCATGAGTTGCCTAAAGATGAAAACAGATCAGGAATGATGGTTGTTGTTGTTTATTCTTCATTTTGAGGACCGATGACATCACAGGTTGATGACTTGTGCATGAATTGGCTTTAATTGAGGCATAGTTGCACAAAATCTTTAGCTCCACTCTCTTTTCCAGTATCATCAAAGTCCAGCAGCAAGACAAAAATCAAGAAGAGGCATGATAGCCCCAGGATACAATGGATTACTTTTGTATCTTCAATAACTGATCAAAGGGTGGAGCCAAGATGGCAGAGTAAAAGCAAGAACTTGCTTGAGCTTCCACTCCAACCAGTTCCAATACCTGTAAAGCCTGACTAAACAAATTTTAGTGCTGCAGAACCCACAAAGTGACAGAGAGAAACAAATATCCTGCTGAAGGCAGCATGACAGGCCAAAAGGAAGAGTCTATTGCACTGAGCTGGGAGCAGAGAGCAGCCCCATGTGAGCCATGCTAGCCCAGACCACAGCACAGACCAACCAGAGTAGACTTCAGGAGAGTGAATCACTGGCAGCTGTGACAATTTCCAGACTTCTCAAACCATAAATGGCAAAGAGAAAGTCAAAGGTCAGTGGGGAACTCTGTAGATCCTGGGAGAGAAAAGAGCATGGTCTGGCTCCTGTTCCCAGGGTGATGGAGGTGGTGGACTGCAGCAACTAAGGCTGCTTCCAGCTCAAGGCCTATAGGTCGTAGGGGGACCAAGTGACTGTCCAGAGGATAATTTCAGGAATCTCTTTGCTGGTGAAGAGGCAGGATTCTCTTTCTTTACCCTGCTTGGATCTGGGTCACAGTCTTGGGTGGTGGTCTTGGGGTGAGGAGCACTGGTGTGGCAGTTTGTTGAGGCTGTGGAGAGAAAGTTCTCCTCATAGTTCTGAGGCAGGTGCCTGGAATAAGCTCTGACAACAACTGTGCAAAACCCCAGAAATTTGGGACACAGCACTCTCCACTCTGGAAGCAGAGTTCTATTGTTGCAAAAAGCTCAAAAGTCAAGTAAATGACTGGCAAGATGAGGAAACAGAGGGAAAGAAATCAAACTATAGAATATTTTGCGGGATGAAGAGGATCAAAACATGGAACTAGAAGAAGACAACAAAGCCAAAACTCCTGCATCAAAAGCCTCCAAGAAAAAGAAGAACTGGTTGAAGACCATGGAAGAGTTCAAGAAGGATTTTGGAAATCTAGTAAGAAAAGTAGAGGAAAATTGGGAAGAGAAAGAGAATGATGCAAGACAATCATGAAAAATGAGTTAACAGCCTGACTGAAGAAAATAACACCTTAAATATAGACTAACTGAAATGGTAAGAGAGATTCAAAAAGCCAATGAGGAGAAGAATGCTTTAAAAAGCTGAATTTGCCAGTTGGAAAAGGAATTTCAAAAACTCACTGAAGAAAATAATTCCCTCAAAATTAAATTGGAGCAAATGGAAGATAATGATTTTATGAGAAATCAAGATGCTCTAAAACAAATCCAAACAAATAAAAAAAGAGAAGGCAATGTGAAATATCTCACTGGAAAAACCACTGACCTGGAAAATAGATCCAGGACAGATAATTTAAAAATTATTGGACCACCTGAAAGCCATGATCAGAAAAAGAGCCTACTCATCATTTTTCAAAAAATTCTTAAGGAAATTGCCCTGATATTCTAGAATCAGAGGGCAAAATAGAAATCGAAAGAATTCGCCCACCAACTCTTGAAAAAGATTCCAAAAAAGAAAATTCCTAGGAATATTATAGCCAAATTCAAGCATTCCCAGGTCAAGGAGAAAATATTATAAGCCATCAGAAGGGAACAATTTGAGTATTGTAGAAGCACAATCAGGATAACACAACATCTAGCAGCTTCTACATTAAAGGATTGGAGGGCTTGGAATATGATATTCCAGAGGTCAAAGGAACTAGAATGAAAACCAAGAATCACCTACCCAGCAAAACTGAGTATAATGTTTCAGGGGAAAATGTGGACATTCCATGAAATCGAGCACTTTCAAGAATTCTTCATGAGAAAACCAAAGCTGAACAGAAAATTTGACTTCCATATACAAAAAACAAGAGAAGCATGAAAAGATAAACAGGAAAGAGAAATAAGGACCCTATTAAAGTTGAACTATTTATATTCCTACATGGAAAGATGATATTTGTAACTCATGAGACTTTTCTCAGTATGAGGATTGTTGAAGGATTATATATCTGTATATATGTAAAATACACATATATATGTATAGGTAGGTGTATGTGTGTATATATATATGTGTGTGTGTGTGCATGTGTATATATGTGTACATGTACACATAGACAGAGGGCACATGGTGAGTTGAATGTGAAGGGATGATATAAAAATAAAGCTAAAAGATGAGAAAGGAATATATTGGGAGAGGGAGAGATAGAATGGAGTGTATTATCTCAAATAAAGGAGGTAGGAGAAGGCTGTTACAATGGAGGGGAAAAGCAGGAAGGTGAAAAGGAATGAGTTAACCTTATTCTCCTTGAATTTTGCTTAAGGGAAGAATAACATACACACTTAATTGGGTAACTTGACTTACAGGAAACTAGGGGATTAGGGGATAAGAGGGAGGGGGGAGGATAGAAGGGAGGGAAGATTAGGTAGTCAGAAGCAAACCCTTTTGAAAAAGAACAGGGTCAAAGGAGAAAATAGAATAAATGGGGGGGATAGGATGGAGGGAAATATAGTTAGTCTTTCACAGTATTACTACTATGGAAATGTTTTGCATTACTCCACATATATGACTTATATTGAATTGCTTGTCTTCTCAGTAGGGGTGGGTGAGGAGGGGAAAAGGGAGAGAATCTGGAACTCAATGGTCTAAAAACAAATGTTTAAAAAATATTTTTTTCATGCAACCAGGAAATAAGATATACAAGCAATGGGGTATGGAAATTAATCTTGCCCTACAAGAAAGTAAGGGGGGGGGTGATTCTGGGGGATATAAGAGAGGACAGATTGGGGGAAGGGGTTTTCAGTATCCTTGCCATCTTGGGGTGGGGATAGGGCAGAGATCAGAAGATAATCTGTAACTCAAAATCTTGTGGAAATGAATGTTGACAACTAAAAATAAATTTAAAAAAATAAGAAAAAAGGAAAAAAAAACTGATTAAGTTCTAAGCACTACACAGAGTCTGTTTCAGTGACTTTCATGGCCACTGTAATGAATTGTTCTCATCAATCCATTTCACAAGAGGAATTCTTCACATGCTTGGGGTAGACATCTCCCTAACTCATGGATGAGTTTGAGGTCTGTTGGTTACTTTCAACCTGGTTTAGCCCATCTTATGACAGAATAATGAATTGTTCTGACAAGGAGAAAAAGAGGTATTTAGGTCTCTGTTTCTTCATCTGTGGGTCAAAGTTTGGACTAGATCAGGGTAGGGAACTTAAAGCCTCAAGGTCACATGTGGCCCTCTAGGTCTTCAAGTGTGGCTCTTTGCTGAATCCAAACTTCACTGAACAAATCTCCTAAATAAAATAATTCCTTCTGTAACATTTGGACTCAGTTAAAAAGCCACACCCAAAGAACTATAAGGTTACATGTGGCCTCCAGGCCTATGTGACATAGGGAAAGGTACTGCAATCAAAAGACTGAATTCTATAATTCTTTACAATTTACAAAGTATTTCACAGACATTATTTCATTTAATCCTAACAACAACGTGTTTGGTTATGTTTAGAAGTATTATCTCCATTTGTTAGGTGAAGAAGCTAAGGCTTGTAAAGTTGAAGGCAACATGACTATTATGTATCCAAGTTGGAATCTGAACCCATTTCTTTTAACTAAAGGTCCACTATACTGTGCCTTTTCTCTGGACTGTTTAATCCTCATATACAAAGTGAAGGCTATGAGTTAAAGATGAAAAGGGCTAGTAAACTGTTAAATTTCAGTTACATGGAAAATTCAGAGAATTTGCTGATGTCTCAAAATAGTCAATAATATGAGAAATGAAAATAAAAACAATTTGAATTTATATTCTATAGTCATCAGATTGGCAATGGTGACAAAAAATGGAAAATGAAAATTGATTATTGGATGATAGGTACATAAAATCACTATGTAGAACTGTGAATTATTCTGACCACTGTAGAAAACAATTTGGAACTATAACCTTATAGTTCCTAATCATGAATACCTAGCAATATTACTCTTAGGTGTATAAACAGAAAGATCAAAAAGAGAGAGAAAAGGGTACATTTATATAAATTTATATGTTTATATAAATATAAAGGTATAGGTATAGATATGTTTATATGTATGTGAGTGTGTGTATATATACATATACCTATACAAACATACATACATATGTATATATTTATATACACATACATACATATGAAAATGGATGCTTATCAATTGGGGATAAGAGAATAATTTGAGTTATGTGAATATCTATGTATGTATGTATTTTTGTATGTATGTGTATATATTATTGTGCCATGGGACATGATAAAAGTGAATTATCTTTATAAAGATGACCTATGGATGCAGATAAGATCCCCAAGAGAAAGTAGAGAAGGAAGGATATATCCATATATAGTAATTCTGATGTGAATGATAAACTTACAGCAAGAACAACAAAAAGACCTGGAAGTAGCTGTCAGATAGAAGGAGAACCATCACAGTTTTGTAATGAAACTCAACAAATAGATAATAATATAGAAGATAGGAATGGAAAACACCCATGTATTGCCAAGTGTCAGGATGGAAGAGGATTGAGAAAAAAGCTGTTAGATCTAGCAATAAAGAGATACTTGGCCTTGGAGAGATCGATTTCAGTCAAGTAGTAGGAATGGAAGCCTATTTGAAAGGAGTTGAGAAGTGAAAATTAGATGAAATCAATGATAATGACTATATATTGCTTCCCTTCCACCTCCCAGGAAAGGCAATGAAAATATAGAATAAAACATTTAGCATATAGTAGAATCAATTGAAGGTATATTTTTAAAGCAATGGATGAAACCTTGTCATGTTTTCAGAAAGCAAAGGAGAAATCTGTGATAAAGAGGGATTGCAAGTTAGAATAGCAGAATGAATACTCAAAATGGCTTACTAAGGAGATGGAAAGAGATGGCATCAAAGGCACACATAGACGGATTGACTTTGGTAACTAGAAGTCCACCTCCATATTCCATGCACCTGCCAAGACACGTAAAGAGTAGAATTGACTTGATGCCAATATGTTTTTCCCTCTGTCTTTCCCTGTCTTGACATATAGAAGTTCAGTAGTTGGAGGTGGGATGCAGATTTGACACTGGCAAAGCTGAGGTGTCTGACACGACAAGGTCATCTCAGTTCTCTTATTTGTTCTTTTTAAAAATGTTTAAAAATTAACTGATGGTGAATTTTTGTTGTTCTTTTTAAGTCATTGAAGTCATGTCCCACTCCTTGTGACCCCATGTGGTATTTTCTTGGCAAAAATTTTGGAGTGGTTTGCCATTTCCTTCTCTAACTCATTTCACAGATGAGAAACTGAGGTAAACAGGATTAAGTGAGTTTTTTTGGGTCACACAGCAAGTAAATGTTTGTGGCCAGATTTGAACCCAGGAAGATGACTCTTCCTGACTTCAGACCACTGTACCACCTAGGTGTCTTATTATGAATTACACAAGGATTAATAACACTAATATCTCAAAACATGAACAAATAGGAGGACCACAAATACAGCTGTGACCTTTTGTCATGCATGATGCTTTTTTAAATGCATACATATGTGAGTTTATAAAATTAAACACATAGTAACAAATTGCACTATTTTATAGCTTCTACACCTCTCTGTACTTCCCTCTATGAAAATTTGAAATGCTTTATTGATTTCCTTAGTCCTTCTCTAGAGTGCATTCCCACTTCTACCCACGTATCCTCTCTCTTATTGGCTGGCCCCTTTTGAACCTCCATTTTAGAAGACTCCCAAAATAGTCATACTTTTTTCTTTTTTCCTCTCCTGGCTATACTCTTGATTCTCCAGATCTTCCCTACAAAGCTCCTATTGAAGAGCTTTCATCTCTTACTGTTACCTTTATTTATCAGCTCATCATATAATTGAAGCCTATTCTCTAACATTTGACATCATCACTGGAATCTGGTTCAGTGCCTTCTCCAGGGTAGACCTATTCAGTATAGAATAATTGAAAAATGGTATCCATTTTAAAAAATTAGTTTTTTTCCCTCTGTTCCTTCATGCTTTTGCAATCTTAATGAGTAGGCCCCTACTTGGGATGGAAAGAAAGCCAATAAAACAAAATTGAAATCTCTTCTGCTGCAGTATAAGAGTGCAATGATGGGCTTTCAAAGATGAGTAGTACTTAGATGGGTACGAAAATAAATAAGAAGAAATTCAGAGCAGGGGAGTAGAATGAACAAAGTAGCACAGTCCTATAGATATTCTATTGAGACTGAAATTAATAGGATAGTTGAATGAAGCTTGAGGCCAGCTTACTGTAGTTTTTCTTTTCAGCACCAAAGCTTACATATCTTTGTATTGACTAATATATCTCTTTTGTAAGATCAAACCAAATGACAAATGCATTAAAAATAAGTTATTTTGTGAACATAACAGAAAAATAATGGCAAAGAATTTGATCAAATATGAAAAACTCAGTGCCAATTTTCATTTGGCATTGCCTGCCATCCCCACCTTAGAACTAGCTCAACACTAGTCTAGGCCCACAATTAAGTCCTCTGTTTCCACAATAAAAGTAGAAGAAGGAGTCTGGAATGGCTCTAGAGAAACATTAATGTCAGTCTTAGGAGTGCTAACTGTTCAGCACAATAGGCAGCAAGTGTTTAAATCACTGTAGATTATCTTCATGCAGAAGCTTTGATATAGATTTTGCTTGCCTTTCTCAGTGTTGTGCCCACAATCTAGGATGAAATGACATATTTTGCACTGTAATCTCCTCCATCAGACATAAAAGTATGGGTAGGGTCTAAATGTGGCTATCATTTTTCTTTCTTTAAGTCCTGCCATTCTAATTTCCTTGGTCATCCTGCCTAATAATATGTCCTCATATATTAGTCTACACCCTGGAAACAATCTGACTCCCTGCTGGGTGACATTACCCTTTTGCGGAGCTCATTCACAGGTTTCTCAATGTGAAATCCCAAAGATAATTTCCTCCAGTGAATTGAGTTATCTCCATCCTGTGCACTATGGGGATTTGGGTCCTTGGATAGATAATTTCTCTTTACAGTGAAAAATGGGAGGAGACTAATGTAGCTGGAATAGAGCTTGGAAAAATAGACCTGAGGAAAGAAACAGTTCAGAGCAATGCAATCAATAGTAAAATAAGAAACAAGAACCACTGTCATTCAATTTTCTTTATCCTTGACTAGGTTAGGCTATCTCCCTGCAAGTTTTTGATGGACATTTTCTCCTCAGACTTTCTAAGAGAATGAGGTGAATTCAATCAGGTGCACATATAGAGCTTTTAGCACTAGAGAGGCATCTCAATTGGGAAGCTCTGTCCTTTTAAACACCACTGGAACCTTAATGAGGGACTGGAATGGCCAACATAAAGAAGAATTGGGGAGGAAGAAAAGCACTTACTAGCTTTTAATCCTTTGCTTCTCTTCACCAGTAAATAGGGACAGAATAGAAGAGACATTACAGCTGAAACCCTGACCTCCACGGTAACAGAGAAAGAGTGTACTCAGGGAAGGGAATTGAGATTTCTTCTCAGGAAATAATACCAGGAAACATCAATAAAAATGTTAACAGCATGTGCAGCAATCCAGGGGAATTTAAAGGTTTAGAATAAAAAAAATCTCACTCTTATCCAAGAGACAGAGGAAAATATGGGTTCAATTATATTGAATAGGAACATCTTGTAGCATATAAACAATCACAAGCATATTACATCATTTTATTCTAATAAAAATAATTAAGACAAGGAAATCTCTAGTTACAAGTGCCAAAATGCAACAAAGGGCCAATTTAAAAAAAAAGGCATTGTTAAAGAGATGCCCTGGAGATAAATGTGCTGACTAAGGCAATTCCCTGACTGCCTCAGCCTGTGAAAGACATGAAGTGTCAATGGGAAATAAGCTTAAGATGCATCATATTGAAGATTATTCCCTTATATATGTTTATGTCTTTAGTTGTATCTTTTCAGTCATTCAAAAAAGTCACCTGTTTCTCATCAAATTTACTAGCATAAAAACAAACACCTGTTTGCCAAAGAAATCAATTTGTCACCAAACACACTGCTGTGTATGGAGGAAAATGCTGGGGTGATAAAGTAGAGGTTTGCATTTATGTCATTCCATATAACTCTGGAAAGAATGAAATCCCAATCACCACTACCCACCCTGCAGCATGTCAGGAGTGTCTGATAAAACTGTTTTGGGATACTCTGGGTCAGTGAATACTTTTAAGAATGAAACTCTGTAGGGGTGGCCAGGTGGCTCAGTGAGTAACATCACCTCCTCCAGTGTCAGGATGACCTGGAGATCTAATTCCAGGCTCAGATACTCAGCACCACACCTAGAAATAACTGGCCATGTAACCTTGAGCAAGTTACTTAACCCTGATTGCTTAAAAAAAAAACAAAAAAAAACCCAATAGGTCTATTTAGACATTCTATTTCCTTGGGGCAGCCAGGTGGCTCAGCGATTAGGAGCACTGGCTCCAGTGTCGGGATGACCAGTGTCGGGATCAAATCTGGGCACAGATACTTAGCACCACATCCAGAAATAACTGGCCCTGTAACCTTGAGCAAGTTACTTAACCCCTATTGCTTTTAAAAAAAAAGAATGAAACTCTGAAATTATTGATCTATTAGTCAAGTTAGAAATTCTGAATAGGGTAATTATAGATGACTCTTGAGAAGATCAGAGCACAGGAGGAAAGAAGGAAGAGAAGGATGGAAGAGTAGATCAAGTCAACAACCAAAATGCTCTCAGCAACATCATGTTGGGGAGTTGATAGTGGTAAGAATAGGGACTAAATTTGTGATTTTATTGAAAGAAGGAGATTCCCTGCACCAGTGAAATATAATTCATTCTCTGCTGTCAAGACCACTAAAAAATCAAGTGATATGACAAAGGTCACACAACCAGTTTCAATTGTTCTTCACATATTCTTACATCTTTCATGTTGTGTCAATGTCAATTCTCTATCAATGTAAAATATAAACTTATATAAACTCTTAGAAAATTCAAATTAATACTCATATGTGTCAATATAAATCAAGCAACAAGCATTTATTAAACACCTATTGTGTGCCATATATTATGATAGGTGCTGAGGAAACAAACACAAAAATAAAATAATCTTTACTTTTCACAGTTTACATTCTCTTGGAGAACCTATGATTTTTCCTTCTCAGCATGAAAACTTATTCTACCAAAGGATGATGTTTGACTTAGGAAATTCATTTAAAACATTCCCCACCCTATGGTCACTCAGTAATGACCTTCTCTAAACTTAACAAGACTGGTGCTTAAAGACATGTAATCTTTTGCCAGATTCATAAATATAGCATTTTGAGATTAATGGATCATAGGATACCTTGACCTTCCCTGGCATATTTTTGAGCATCCATAGGAACTTCCACACCACAAAAAGGCAAAGGAATATGATTAGGAGAAATTCATATATTCAATTTCTCTTTCTGTATCTCTTTAGTTATTGTAACTCATTTGAGTACACATTTTTAAAGGTTAATAGTTGCTAAAGAGGAGAAAAAGAGGGTGAATGGTGTGACAATGGAGTTTACCTTCATCTCCTCTCACTGATTAATTTTTCAGGTATATTTCCAACCAAATGCTTAAGAACAGTTATAGAATCATATGTATTCATCCCCCTCTTACTTCTTGCCTGCTATCAAATTAGAGAAGCCTTCTTTCTTAGCAGGAAGGGATAAGGCCAGGATTGTTCTCTGTCAACACAGGCAACAGAGAATTTTATCAGTGGTAGAATCTGATGAATTTGCCCTTGAAATCTATTTTCTTTAAATGCACCCCACCCTTACCCTTCGCACAAAATAGCAGTTAATCATATCCCTACTCTTGTTACAGCATACACGGCCATTTATGTAATTAATATATCTCGATAGTTTATTGGCTCTCTTCCTTCTTTAACCATTAGATTGACATGTATATTTTGCCTTGAATTAGTGTGTACTAAGATTTAATGATTTCTACCATGGACAGCTCCCATCAGTAAACATTCTTAAAGGTAACAGTAGAGTAGAAAGAACAGGGGGAAAAAGCAAAGCTAATCAAGAATATGCAGGATTAAAAACTGACAGAAACTCTTTTACAAGGTTAGTTCTTCCCTTTTAACTAATCATTGCAAATTTTGGTGATTCTCACCACTGTTTCTGTTTCTGCCCTTTAATCTCACTTCCAACTGTTTTACTGTACAACTAAAATCAATTTCTTTTGTTCAGAAAATTTATGGATTGTGTTTCATTTCTCCTGTTGTTAAACATCTCAAGTATCCCAGGAAATCACTCATTTTTGCCTCACATCAGCCAACAGTTTTCAAATCCTGTCACTTTTACTTATAAACTTATAAACATTTTTATTTTTGCATCCACTCTCTTCTCTCCAAATAGCTACTGTCTCAATTCAGACTATCATTACCTCTAGCCTAGATTATTGCAAGTTTCTTAATTAGTCTCCCTGACTCAAGTATTTCACCTCTCCATTCCATTCTACACATTCCTTCCAAAGTAATTTTGTTTAAATGAAGATCTGATCATGTGATTACCACAATCAACTGCACTGGCTTTTATTGCCTCTAAAGTATAATATACATTCCTCTTTTTATCTGTTTAAGTCCTTCACAGCCTGACACCAACTTCTCATTCTTGTTTAGATGATTATTAGCTAGTCTCACTATGCCCCTCATAACACACACACACACACACACACACACACACACACACACAATTCAGGTCAACTGATCTCTCTGTTCCTTAAACATTGCACTCTGTTTCTTTGTACTGGCTAATTCATATTCCTGTGAAGTATATTCTTACCTCTGCCTGATTTTTTTCTCTCTTCCCACCATCTTTTGAATAAAGCTTTTAATAATACCCTTAATTTCTAGTGTCATCTTTCACAAGCAATCTCATATTTAACAATTATTTCTAATTTTATTAATAACCATTTTATTAATAAGTAATGTAATTTAATAATCAATAATATTTAAAACTTTTTTATTAACTAATAATATCTAAAACTTACATAACATTTTATAAATATTATATCATTTGCTCTTTACAACAACCGTGGAAATTAGCTGCTATTGTTATCCTCATTTTCCAGGTAAGACTGTGGCAAATCAAATTTGTCACTTTCTCAACTGGTCAATGAGGCTGGATTTAAATTAAAATCTTCTTGATTTCAAATCTAGCCTTCTATTTTCTTTGCCATTCAACTGCCTTTATTCTCTCTCTCTCTCTCTCCCTCCATATGTATATATGTGTATGTAAACATGTACATATGTATATTTGTGTATATATATGTGTATGTGTAGATCTATCTATATATCTTCATACATATATACACAATTGTTGTCTCCATTATATTATTTCTTGAGAGTAAGAATAGTTTCATTCATTCTTCTTAAAGGTAGATAGGGGATGCAGTGGACCTTTATTAGAACTTCATTTTTATGATAGATGGCAATCCACTGACTTGTACCCTAGGTCTTGACTATTTATGCATAATTCTAATATTTGCAGGGGAAACTAGGAGGTAAAATTAATAGAGCACCTGGAATCAGGAAGAACTGAGTTCAAAGCTGACCTCAGACCCTTACTAGCTCTGTTACCTTGAGCAAGTCACTTAACCCTGTTTGCCTCAATTTCTTCATTTGTAAAATGAACTAGAGAAATAAATGGCAAATCACTTCATTATCTTCACAAAGAAAACCCAAAATATAGTCATGAAGAGTCAGAAATGATTGAAATAATTGAACCACAGTAATAACAAAATAATATTTGCAATGCAAAGGCTTACAAAATGTATTTAAAAATAAGTGTTACATTTTTACTAAATACGATTATAAATAAAGATTAACTCTACCTCTAAAAATTTGGCACAATTTTTGAAATGCTAGAAATAACAATAATTAAGAAATGAAAATTGGTATAAAAATTAAAATAGAAATAATCAATGTGTTGGAGGGGTCATGGAAATTTGTATTAACTAATATATTATTGGTATAGCTGTCAATTGGTTCAACCATTTTGGTAGGTAATTTGTGATTATTCTAAAAATGTGATTAAGATATCTATTCCCTTTGACCTAGACACCCCACTACTAAGTAACAGCAAGGAAGTCAGTGGTAAAAGAGAAAGATCCCATATACAGCAAAAATATTTTGGCAGTAATTTTTGTAGTAATAAAGAACTTGAAACAAATGAGTTCCTACAATTTAAAGAATAGATTACCAAATTTTATCCTGTGATTGCAATGAAATATTACTACAGTGTTAATAAAATTACAAGTATGAAGAACATAGAGAAGCATAAGAATATTTGTATGAACTGATGTATCATGGATTGAAAAAAAAATTAGCAATGAAGACAATAATGATGATAAAATAAAATGCTAAAAAGAATTGAACTTAACATTGAAATCACTCATATTACACTGGATTCCAGCTGAGAAAATGCACCATGTCTTCCCTTACTTAAAAATAGCTTTACTGTCAAGTTTATGTTTACATTGCTCATATTTCCAGATTGCCCTACCTGATGAGAACTCTTTTTGTAACAATGTAAAATGATGAAGCAAAACTAACACTACAGTGACCTAAAGCATTTAGCACAGTGTCTGGTACTTAGTGGATTCTATATAAATGCCTATTTTCTCCCTTCCTCATCTGAAAACGCATGAAACCTGCCACAAAGTTGTTTTTAATTATTGTAATCTTTTTTCTCTTTCTCTCATTCCCCACCCCATTGAAAAAAAAAAGAAAAAATATTTCTTGTAGTAAACATACACAAACAAAATAAATCCTCTCATTGTCTATATACAAATAAACACACAAGTCCTGTTTTGCATTGTATATCCACCATCTTTTTGTCAGGAGGTGAATAGTGTTCTTCATTATCAGTTCTCTGGAATCTTCTGGACCAAGACTTTTCTAGGCTCCTATATGACTTACCTTTTTTGTTTTTAGGGGGTGGCTAGGTGGTGCAGTGAGTAAAGCACCGGCCCCGGCCGGAGTCAGGAGGACCCGCGTTTGGATCTGGCCTCAGACACTTAACACGCCTCGCCCCTTCCCACCCCCCCCAAAAAAAAAAATCTAGCCATGTAAACTTTGGCAAATTACTTAACACCATTTGCCCTCCAAAAAAGGCAAAAATAAAAAAAAAAAGAAATTTACCTGATGCATGGGAATACTTGTTCCACTCTTTTATTTTTTCATGTTCATGTCTTTGATGGTTAGAGGTACTCCTGGCAAGTATAAAATTGTGAGGTTTTCTTTCGTTTTGTTCTACCTATTGTTAGTCTTTTTTTTGTCTTATTAGATTGTCTAACCCATTTGCATCTAAGATTAAGAGTTAGGTTTTTATTTTCCTCCATTTATTTCCACTACTAATTTTTGGAATTAAAATATTTTTTTTTTCATTCTTCTTCTTTAAAGATAATACTTTGCCACTTTAGTCAGTTTGCTTAATCTATTTTTAAGGCCAGTCCAGTCCCAGGAGCTATTTTCTCTTCCCCATCAAGTCCACCGTTATTTGCCACCACTTTTCCTTATTTTGCAGTTTTACTTAATTTATTAATTGCTTTTTAATTCTTCCTATTTATTTTTCTCTCATTTCTCTTTAAGTGGTTAAATAAAAGTCCTTCCTATAATATCCTTCAAAATTTTTAGCATGTTGATTTTTTCTCCAATTTCAGAACCCTTTCCTAAAAAGGAATTTTTTCTCTCATTTAATTCATTGAACCTCTTCCCTTTCTATTTTAGATTTTTATTCTTTTATCTATGATTTTTACACTGCTGTTAGTTTAGCAGATGGTTACCTTGTTAGGGTTCTTGATATGCTAGTTTATGAAGATGGCTATAATTAATTTTTCTATGGTATATAATTTTTATTTTGGAGAGATTTGTGATTCAGTGAGGATCAGTAAAAATGTCTAAACCTTTATTTTGTTGGGTCATATTACATAGAAGTCAATAGGTTTCTGAGTTGTTTGATATCTGCATCGCTTCTTTACCAGGTCATATGCAGAATTAATTCTCTTCTAGCATAAACATATGCCTAAAAGCCCCTAATAAACAATGAAGGACTTATCACTTACTTGCCTGCTATAATAAGAGCAGAATGTGGGACTTGGTATCCTACATTCAAGTACCAATTGGAGTTTGATTCTGAGCAAAGCAAATGTCTTAAATGAAATAAGCCTCAAATTCCTCATCTAAAAAGGGAGTTAATCTCATATATATCACACACTTACCCTTGTGCCAACATATCCAGCTCTCTCAGGTACAAAGGTTTGTCACTGGACATTCCTAAACATTGATATACATTTCTCAGAAAGTCCCTGGGATGTTCAATTTGTTTAGTGGGGATGATATTCGGTTAAGGGTTGAGTTCAAAGAGGAGAAGATACGACTGTAAACCTTTTTCTGTTCATTTGGAAGAGAACCACAATCAACATTGCATTATAGCAGAGGGAAGTGGCAGGTATTGCTGTTGCATGATGGAAGTATCCTGAAAGCTTATTTTTTTTTATGAGAGGATTTCACTTCTAAACCTAGATTTATTCTTAATCTCCATTGAAGTTGGAATTCATAATGAGGGACAAAACATGCTTCTAACCATGATGTGAAACATTCTGGGTAATAATAACTTTACATCATCCTATGTATCCCTTTTTGTAAGAAGCAATTAGGTAGTTGGCCTCAGTGATGACTTCACTAATTTTCCAACCCTTTGCATTTCTGCATAACATTTTTTTCTGCATTTAACTATTAGGTGGCTAATAAAGTTAGCTAATTATACATCACCCCTGAGCCAGCTTAGCTTCCAAATTCCTCAGCAATTATTCACTGGAAACTGTTTTTAATCCTCTTTGATGACTTTTGCAAATACAACTTTGCATCTTGTTCATGATGCCACTGCACAATCCCTTATTAGGAATGCTAATCTCTGAATCCTTTACTTTATAATTACAATGTTCTCTGTTATCATAATAACAGCCAGGACAGATGCTCCAATATTACAAATTCTGCCTTAATTTTGCTTACTTCCTAAAACAGTTACCAAGAGAACAGACTTCCTCCAGTGGACCTCAAAAGTGTGAACTAGCACCTCCCCTACACTGAATGGGCTTTGTCTCACAAATTTCTTGACACTGTGTTTAGAGTACTTACTATTAGAGACAACTGATAAGTTGATAAAATGTGCCATATAAATCCACCAAAAATATCAAATTATTTTTAAAAGATTGTCTGAGAATTAACAGTATGGAATAGCACAAAGAATTAGGAGGTCAGGAAATCTATGTTTCAGTCTTGTGGACTTTATAATAGTTGAAAAATCACCCAACCTCTCAAGGATTTGGATACTTTATATTCAAAATGAGATATTTGAACTAGATTTGAAGTGATTTGTTGCAATTCCATGATTCCATGAAATAGCAATTTCTAGAAGAAATACCAATGCAACTAAGTGGTACAGTGGATAAAGAGCAGGAATTGGAGTCAGAGGGACCTGAGTTCCAATCCAGCCTCAGACATTTACTAGCTCTGTGATCTTTGGCAATTCACTTAATCTATGTCTGCCTCAGTTTCCTCAATAATAGCACCTACCTCCCAGGGTTGTTTTGATTATCAAATGAAATAACATTTGTGAAGTGCTTACAGTGCCTAACATACAGAAGGCACTTAATAAATGTTTTTTCCTCTCTCCCTCCCCCCTCCATTCCTTCCTTCTTTCCTTCCTTCCTTCCTTCCTTCCTTCCTTCCTTCCTTCCTTCCTTATTTCTTTGCTTCCTTCTTTTCTCCCTTCCCTCCTTTGTTTCTTGTGTTTTATTTTCAAAGAATACATATAGCATTTATTACAATTACAGGACACAAGGTGTCAATGACCAATATCTGCCATCCTTTTGCATACAATAATGATAGCTAATAATAGGTAGTATTTATCTATTACTTACTATGTACCAGGGATTTTACTAGATGCTTTACAGATTTTTGTCTCATTTGATCCTCACAGCAACCCTGGGAGGTAGACTTGTGCTCAGTGTGTTAAAATCCAATTTGCTTGAGAGTCCAATTTAATGTTTCTTTGGTTCTTTTTTTCTGACCTCAGTTTCTTTCTTGAGTCTCCATTTACCTATTAGCCTTGTTCCAGTCTGTCTGTTCCTGTACATTGATCTAATCTTGATTCCTTTATACCTACTTCTGCTCATGCTCCTTGGGGTGATTACTCTTTGCTCTTCAGCTCTCTGGATTTAGAACCAACCTCTGTATTTTTGAGCACTCTCTTCTCTTTTCCTGGGTCAGATGCCCAGTAGCATTCCCTTTTCCCTGAAAGGCTGTTCCACACTCTGAGGCAACAGGTATATTGGACAGAAGACTCAATTTGGGATTAGAATTCCATCTCTGTGCCTTCGTATTCCCTTGATGTTCCCAGGTCTTAGTTTCTTCATTTAAAGTGTCTGATCCTATCCTTCTAGATCTGTATTCTGGTACTCCTGGCCTGTACTATACTCATGTTATGACATGCCATTCTTGCAGTTCATAGGGATTTGGAGACTACAAAACCATAGTTCTGAAAGCTGAACTCTTGAATTTCCTAATTTTTAATGTGAAAGGGTTCAGCTTTCTAATTTGGATATCTTTATTTATTGAAAAAAGGAGGGGCAGAAGAGAAGAAATTTATGTGAGAAAAACAAAGAAAAGCAGCCACTACATAATTTAGCAGAATAAGACTATGATCATAGGGTCAGCAAGAGAAAAGAGACAGTGAAAACATACTTCCAGAAGGCAAGGTATTCAAAGTGCTTTGATTTTTAGCAAATCATTTATATGGTCCTTTGCAGACTTTAAGGTGATGTCTTAGAAACCTTATTTAATATGAATACATATAAATTCATGATGACCCATAAATGAATGTCATAAACTATTCACAACTAAGCTAATATTTATTAAGATAATTGTTAAAAGACTCATACTAATTTTACTTTATTATGGATTTCCCCCCTACAATTGCGTTTAATATGTTGCTACAAAAGACTTTGGATCTCTTTCTCATTAAGAACAGATTAACAAAAATGTTGTAGGGTTTTCTTTTTCTTTTTTGAAACAATGCCATAATGTGAATGAAAAATAGAGACTGTAAATTCTCCAATAAGAGAATTATTCATAAACTATATTATCTCTTAAGGATTAATAACGATTGCTACTTTATACTTGGTTGTTACTTTATGCTCCCTGGGGCAAAAAGTGACTAATGAGTAAGTGAGCAAAGGTTCATCTTTGAGGGCAGTTCCAAAGGAAGAAGAGAAAAGGAAACCATTAGCATATGGTATAGAAAAAGCCAAGGTAAGTGAGTGGACTCAGGGAATCTAATTCTTCTTTCAAATGCACTTTCCCCTCATTCTTTTGCGACTACTTGTGCCTAGTGATTATACCATTGGCTATAGTTACTTGTATTTTTATTCCCCAATGCACTTGGAGTCTTCTGAATTACTCTATTTAGTTCTGACTGACTAGGTCAAATGATGTTAACAGTTGAGTTGCAGCATAATGTAATGGGAAGAGGATGGGATTTGGAGCTAGGGAACTTGGATTCAAATTTTGATTTTGGCAACTTAGATGAGTAAATTAACATAATTTGGCCTCAATTTCTTAATTTGTGATTTTAGGAGTACACTTTTCTTAATTGGATATTTTTTGTTTGCTTATTGAAAGGGCTAGACAACAGTCTTGGGAAAAATAGTGAGAAAGTCAGTGCTTTAGTATCATAGAATAATAGATGAGAAAATAGTGCCAAAATGGGGAAGGGGGTAAGGATTTAATGAATTCAATGACAGTCAAAGCATCTTGTTTCCCAGAAGTGTACTGACATATGACAGTTGTGTAGACTTTGAGGCTGATAGGTGGAAAATCTTAATAACTAGAACTTTTGGCAATTGTGAAAAAAATGTATATTATCTTTTTTTTACTTTTTTTTAGTTTTCTTTTTTTTCATTTTTCAAATGTTTTATTAACTTCTGACTTACATCATTCATTTCCATCAGATTTTGAGTTACATATTTTCTCCCCATTTTTCCCCTACCCACCACCCCAAAATATCAGTCCCACAATATATCCCCTCCTCTAATCTGCTCTATCCCATATCTTCTCTCATACCACCTTTGACTTTTCCAGTAGGGCATGGTGGATCTCTGTGCCCCAGTGCCTATACATCTTGTTTCCCAATTACATGTAAAATAGTATTATTAATAGTATATATATATGTATATATATATATATATATATATATATTCAGATAGAATAAGCAAGAGAAGCATGAGAAGATAAACAGGAAAAAGAAACCATAAGGAACTTATCAAAGTGGAACTATTAACATTCCTACATGGAAAAACAATAATTGTAATTGTAACTGATGAAACTTTTCTCAGTATGAAAATAGTTGAGTGGAATATATATTTATATATATTTACATATACATGTCTATATCAGAGGTTATACGGGCATATGAATACATATGTGAATGTATGTATATATGTTTACAGGTATACATAGATAGAGGGCACAGGACCAATTTAATAGGAAAGGATGATACTTAAAAGGTGAAATTAAGAGGTGAGAGAGGAGTATAATGAGAGGAGATGGGGAGAGACAGAATGGGGTAAACTATCTTATACAGAAGAGGCAAGGAAAAATGGTTACAATGGAGGGGAAGAATAGGAAGGCAAAAGGGAATAGGTCAACCTTATTTTCATTGAATTTGGCTTGGGGAGGGAATGAAATACACACTAAATAGGGTATCTCACCCTACAGGAGAGTAGCGGGGAAAGGGATGAAAGGGGGGATGATGGAATGGAGGGCAGGCTGGGGGGGGAGGGAAGTTGGAAGCACCCACTTTGAAAAGGGATTGGATCAAAGTAGAGAATAGAACTAGTGGGAGGTGGGATAGGAGGGAGGGAAATATAGTCAGTCTTTTACAATATATCAACTATGTTAATGTTTTGCATAAGCTACACATGTACAACCTATACTGAACTGCTTATCTTTCCAGTAAGGGCGGGTGACAAGGGAGGAAGGGAATGAATCTCAAATCCAAAGTTTTTAATGTCAAATGTTTATATATATATATATATTTTTTTTTTCTTTTCAACTCTGGTTTTTTCATCAAGAATGCCTGAAAGTCCTCTCTTCCACTGAATGACCATATTTTCCCCTGAAACATGATGCTCAGTTTTGCTGGGTAGGTGATTCTTGGTTTTAATCCCAGCTCCTTTGCCCTCTGGAATATCATATTCCAAACCCTTCAATTGCTCAGTATAGAAGCTGACAGATCATGGGTTATCCTGATTTTGTTTCCACAATATTCAAATTTTTTCTTCCTGGCTGCTTGTAATATTCTCTCCTTGATCTGGGAATTTTGGAACCTGGCTGTAATATTCCTAAGAGTTTTCTTTTTGGGATCTTTTTCAGGAAGTGATTGGTGGATTCTTTCAAATTCTATTTTGCCCCCTCGTTCTAAAACATCAGGGCAGTTTTCCTTGAGAATTCCTTAGAGGATGATTTCTAGGTTCTTTCTTTCATCATGGCTTTCAGATAGTCCAATAATTTTTAAATCATCTCTCCTGGATCTATTTTCCAGGTCGGTGGTTTTCCCATGAGATACTTCACATCACCTTTCTATTCTTTCATTTGTTTGGATCTGTTTAATAGCATCTTAATTTCTCATAAAGTCATTAGCTTCCATTTGCTCCAATCTAATTCTGAAGCAATGATTCTCCTCAGTGAGCTTTTGAGATTCTTTTACCATCTTTCAAATTTGGCTTTTTAAGGCATTCTTCTCCTCATTGCCTTTTTGAGCCTCTTTTGCCATTTGAGTTAGTCTATTTTTAAGGTATTATTTTCCTCAGTCAGACTGTTGACTCTCATTTCATAATTTTTTTGCATCATTCTCATTTCTCTTCCCAATTTTTCCTCCACTTCTCTTATTTTCTTCTTAAGGTCCTCTATGGCCTGTAACCAGCTTACACTTTCCTTTGATGTTTTTGGTGCAGGAGTTCTGACTTCACTGTCTTCCTCCTCTTCCATGCTTTGATCCTTTTTGTCCCCAAAGTAGGAGTCTAATGTTGGGTTCTTCTGTTTGCTTTGTTTCCTTTGCTGGGCATGTTGCCTCTCAATTACTTGACTTTTGGGATTTTTACCACAGTAGGACTCTGCTACCAGACAGGGGAACTTCCATCCCTAATGCTGGGGTTTTCTCAGCTGCTGGAGGTATTAGTTGGAAGCCCTTGCTGAAGCCTCCAGATGCTCTGGCAAGCTGTACACATGCCCCAGGACCTCCACCCTAGACCACAATCCACGTCCAAGTAGGTAAAGGGAATAGGAATTACCCCTCAGACTGGTTGCTTGGTCCCCCTACACTCTGCAGGACAGGAACTGAAGCTGCCACATGGTAGTGGCAGCTGCACTGTAGCCCTCAGAGGCTTCTCCCCCCAGGGGCAAAAGCCAAGGTACTCCCAAGTACTGTGTCCCAAAGTCCATACTGTACTGACCTCTCATTTTGTCCTTTGATTTGTGTATTGATAAATCTGGAAAGGACCACAGCTGCTGGTGTTCTGGAGTCCCTCCAGCCAGCAGCTGGTCAGGCATACCCTGGGGCTAAATCCTCTATGTGGAGCTGGGCTGGGTTCCCAGAGCACGGCGCTGGACGATTCCTGCCAGCCTGCCAGGCTGTCCTCAGTGGGAGGTTAGCTTCTCTGTGTCATTTTGTGGGTTCTGTAGCTCCAAAGTTTCTTTAGAGTCCCCTTTTACATGAATTGGGTAAGGTGGAAGCTGGAGCCACATGGAGGACCTGCTTCTACTCCACCATCTTGACTCTGCCCTCCAAAATTGTATATTTTCCATCTGTGGTGTATGTGACAAATATTTGAATTTTGCTTTTAACCTAAGATAGAGATGGATCACTTCAAATAAGAAATAGTAGCATGTACATAATGCTTTGACGTTTGCAGAACATTTTACAGTATTATCTCATTTGATCCACACCATAATCATTTGATTTATGTGTTATTATCTTTATCTTACAGATTAGGAAACTGTGTAGAAATGTAAGTTTATTGAAGGAAAGCTCTGTTATTTTAAAAAGCTTAGTTGAGGAAATAATTATTTTTTGCTATTTGAAGAGCTAGTAGGGAAAGAGAAATTTAGGCTGTCCTGTCCACCTATAGTTTGAAAGATGGAAACTTTCAAGGAGCCTTTCTGTCTTTCTCTTTACTGGCACTTACAGCTAGAAAAGTGAAAAAATCTCAGAATCCTTTGAGCTGACCTGAACACATGTATGGGTTCCAGAAAAGGGAACTATTTTGCTAGCTAATAAATGTTACTTGAGTCCAGACAAGAGAGCAGACCTGAATAGCTGTTCAGACACCTGGCTTATTGTCTCTGCTTTCACTAAAATAACACAACATTTCTATATCAGACATATAATAGCACACAGCAAAAAAGTATCTCTGAGTGGAGAGGCCCAGAAGAAGAATGGGCCCATCTGATAGATAAAACGTGATACCGATTGTATCCAAAAGATCATCAAGGCAAATCAATCATTTCCTACCTATGAGTCTCCTTGTTAAGTTTCTATGGATTTTAGCCCATTAATATCCCCACATGATCAAGATTTTTGGGTGGACTGTTAAGATTATACTTATACTTTTAGTTTGTTCAGTAACTGTTATGATTAAGAATTAATGGAATCATATTTGAATCATTTAAGTGACAAGCACTTGCGGGGTCTTATTAGCTACATGTGTAACTTTTAAATGAATAGCTCTTTTATTTAAAAGAATAACATACCAGTATTTTCAGAAGACCTTGAGAGTGAGTGGTAATAGAGTAGCAGGCCATTTGGAGAACCATCCTTATATTTCACTAAAGATCCCTGTCTTTTTTTCTAATCTATGATTCTATGTTGATTCAGAAAGGCATTAATCCCACCACCATCCCTAACACATGAGATCACTTTTAGGTTATAAGAAGCCCCAGGCATTTTTATGGGGTTCCTCTCTATATAAAGTATTTGAATAAGATTGTATTACAAAATTCAAGGGCCCATGTGAGCTATATTCATTTAATTATAAAAATTTAGAATAATTAGCTTACAGCACTCACCTTTTCATAAGAAGTAATGCCATTTAAACACTAGAGTGCTTAAAGCCAGAATTGTCTAAATTTGGATTATAATTATAATCCACACAACCCCTTGGTTATAATTCCATACCTGATTCAGATCCTTGTCACTGCTTTCCAGGATTATTCTAGTACTATTTAATTGGTCTCCCTACAGTCAGCTTTTCTCCCATTCATCTTCCATAAAATTGTTAACTTGATATCCTGAAAATGCAGACCTGAATATGTCATTCATTTCCTCAAGTAGCTTCAGTGACTCTGCTTCCTTTAAAATATGATACAAATTTCTCCATTTGACCCTTAAAGCCCTTCACAGTTTGGTTGTAGCCTATCTTTCCAGGCTTATTATACATTACATTTTGTCAAGCACTAAACACTCCAACCATACTTGATATCCCCATACATATTATCCCATCTCCTTTCTCTGTGTTTTTGTATAATGCTTGGAATTCTGTCTCTATTTACTTTTATTTTTTGATCCCTTAGTACTCAAGACTTGGTTTAAATACCACATTCTTCAAGTGTCCTTTCCAGATCTGCCCAGTTAAGAACCCTACTGTTTTCACTTTGTATAGAACTTGTATTTAGTAATCTTTGAATACATTCAACCTCAATCCCCCTGTAAGATAAGCACTTTAGAAATATTGTTTCATTTGATTCTCACGTTAAGGGTTAAGGAAGTGGGTACTATAATTATCATTCCCATTTAATAGCTGAGGGATCTAATACAATCATAGATTAAGTGACCTGTCCAAAGTCACACAGCTAATAAGTGTCTGAGGTTTTTCTTACTCCAGAGCCAATGATCTATCCATGCCCCATCTGGCTGCCTCATAGATATAAGCAACTTGAGGACAGGGACTATTTCAACTTCCTTTCAGTATCTCCAGCACAGTATAGTATCTGACACATAGAAGGATCTTTATACTTCAAAAAATAATCTCTGCCTTCATGGAGCTTTCAAATTTTGGTCTTTGCACAAAGAGCTATAAAGCAGGGCAGATGACAAATAAGTGCAAGGAAAAGAAACTAAGAACTAAAAAATACTTAGGTGGGACAGAATTTATGGCTAGGAAGATTAGAGGTGATAACTAAACTGGATCTTGAGGAGAACACAGCTCTTTGAAAGGCTTGAGATAAAGTGCATTCCAGGCATGCTGGGAAAGGTGAGGAGACCATGGGGAAGGACAACAAGCTATGAATAAGTGTAGAGGATAGCAAACAATATATCTGGAAAATAGTTCCTAGTCCTGGCTGACTGGGATTTACTTGTATAAAAGTAGCTATGTGCTTTTAGTAGTTAAAATAGTTATAAATACTAACAAATATATAGTAAAAATAGCTAAAATAGTATACAGAATTTCAAAACAGTGTGGAATATAACAACTCACTTGTAGGAAGAAACCATAGAACAAGCCATGAAAATTATTGCAGTGTTGTGACTAGAAAGGAAGGCCTGGGTTTCAACTCCTCTCTCTGACATATCCAGGCTGTGTGACTCTGAGCAATTTAAAACCTCTCAGTACTCTAGGCAAAAATTGTAGTGAAGATGTTGGACTATATTATAGGGGAAATTTCCTTACCTTTTAACTCCTTATATCAGTAAACTCATAGGTTCATTCCCTATCCCAAAAGTGGTTACTCTAATAAAAACATTTACTTCAGACCGCTTGATAATTGTTTGAAGTCTCTGCCAAGACATACACAAGTTTTTATTTTTAAACTAATAAAGCATATGTCATTGTATCATTCTCAATAAAACAATAAAAATATTTGAGAGCAAAATAGTTTTATACTATAAAAATAGAATAACTCAAAAATTATTTATTTTATCTTTAGTCCCTTTTACTTTCTACTTTAATGTTTCATAATAAAATATTAAGTAGAGTAGCATATGCATATAATTTACATATAAACACAAATACAATTTTTACTGATCAGAGTGAATTGTTGAGCTGTTCCATGGACCAGAGAACTCTTAGGGCACTGTGAGTTTACATGACTTGCCCTTGGTAACACAATTGGCATGTATCAAGGATCAAGCTGTCATAAGACAAGCTACCTCTCAATATCACCTTATATTGAGCTCAACTCTGTGTTCTTACACATTACACACTCTACTTCTATATACCCTTCTTTGAATTAACAGAGAATGAAAAATTTTCCTTTTGAATCCAAATTGATTATTTCTCATGTTCCAAAGGCAGTGATTGAAACATCTAGTCTAGATGGTACAGAGGATAGAATACTGGACTTGGAGTCTGGAACACTTATGTTCAAACTTCCCTCAGATACATAGTGGCTGTGTAATCCCAAACAATTTCTTAACCTTTCTTGTCTTCAGTTTCCTCACTTGCAAAATAGGGATTAAAAGTTGAACCTATTTCCCATGGTTATTATGAGTATTAAATGAGATACCATATGTAAAGTGCTCTGCATCCTTAAAGTGTTTCATAAATGCTAGCTGTTTTTTTTTGTTGCTGCTATTATTTTGTGTCTACTATCCCATGGCTTTTGAAGGTGGAAGATAAAGAATACTCACGGCAGGAATATGGCATTGATTGGCCACTCCTGCAATACTGTTCCTCATTCTGTTGTTGGAGAGAAGATTGAAAACTGCTATTTCTGTATATAAAAGAATCCTGAGGAGAACCATGTCCATAGTGTTCTGGGATAGGAGGAAGCTCTAAAACGGAATTGCACAACATGGCAGTACATAGGGGCCAAAATTAAAATAGACTAGAGATAGACTGACTATGGTTGGTTGCTGTGGGTCACATGACAAGCAGGAGTCTGTTCAGCAGCAACCCTACATTTTTTTGGCAGGTAGCCAGTCATTACTGGCACAATATGAAGCACAGGTCAGATGCCTTAGGACTGGACAAGCAAAAAAAAAATCTCAACTTTAGGGGAAAAGGAGAAAGGGAATTCACAGAGTTTGACTTAAATTTCTGGTAAAATTCCAGGATATGTATGATTAATTGACATCTAGTAATAGAAATGATTACAAAAAGCCAACATGACTTCGATAATAATAGGCCATCTCAGACTAAATTAATTTCCTTTTATGGCAAGTTTAATTAGACTGCTAGAAGAGGGGAAATTTTGTAGACAAATATTGCATAGATTTTAGCAAGCATCTGGAAGTCCCACATGTTGTTTTTCTGGAAAAGATAGATGTATGATACATGTATAAAGTTGGGTGGATTTGGAGGGGTCAAATTGTCAGTTACAGCATTAGTTAAAGGTTCAACATTAACTTGGAAGGAGATTTATAATGGATGATCCTTGGCTCTGCACTATTTAGTGTTTTTATTAATAATTAATATTAGTAATTGATTAACTTAATTAATCTTAATAATAATGATATTAACAGTGGAGACAGTGCCGGGTCAAGAGTCAGGAAGACTCACCTTCCTCAGTCCAAAGCTGGCCTCAGAAACTTACTAATTGTGTGACCAAGGGCAAGTCATTTAACCCTGTTTACCTGGATTAAATCTACAAACTGAGCTGAAGAAATGTCTTTGCCAAGAACCCTAAATGGGGTGTTGAAGAATTAAGCATAACTGAAAATGATTGAACAACAAGCAAAAAGAAAACTAATAACTTGGATAAAAACATAAATGGCATGTTTATCATGTTTGCCTATGACTCAAAGCAAGGAAGGATAGCTAATACAAAAGATTACAAAGCAGTAGATCAGAAGTATCTTGGTAGCCTAGAAGACTGACCTGAATCTGATGTGGTTAATTTGAATAGGGATAATTATAAAGCCTCAAACTTGGGTTAAAAAAAATCAATTTCCAAATACAAGATGAGGTAGGCATGGCTAGAGAGCAGTTTGGCTGATAAAGTTCTGGGGGGTTTGTGGACTGAAAACTCAATATAAATTAGCAGAATGACTTTGCAATAAAGAAAAAATTCTGATATCATCATAGGAGATATACATAGACATAGATTTTGGGACTAGGGATGCAATAATTCTGCTGGGACATGACTTTTCATTTGCATCTAGAATAGAATGTTGAATATAGAGTTAAGAAGATTTTGGGTCATGATCCAAACATTCTGGAGAGCAATTTGGAACTGTGCCTAAAGGACTATAAAACTGGGAATATACTTTCATCCAATAATTCCATTACTAGGTCTGTATGCCAAAGAGATCATAAAAAATGGAAAAGGACCCACCTACATGACCAAATATATTGAAATATAAAGACTAATATTAACAGGATTGTTGTGAAGCTTAAATATATATATATATATATATATATATATACATGCAGTAAACTCTAAAATGTTATATATGTTAAGTGTTTTGACTATTATTCTAGGTCTCTGGCCTAAGAGGCTAATTATTTACCATAGAAGAGTACTGACTGCAAAAATAATAATCCATATATATGGTTTTGAATCTTGATTTTGAGTATAATAGTAATATGATGAAGGTGATTTAATTGCTATTTGCATTTTACATTAAAAAAAACCTGAATCTCAGAGTGGTTAGATGACTTCTCCAGAGTCATTCAAGGAAATGGAAGCTTAATGACTTTATAAGAAATCAAGATGCTGTTAAACAGATCCAAAAAATGAAAGAATAGAAGGCAATGTGAACTATCTCATTAGAAAAACCGCTGACCTGGAAAATAGATCCAGGAGAGATAATTTAAAAATTATTGGACTACCTGAAAGCCATGATCAAAAAAAGAACCTAGAAATCATCCTTCAAGAAGTTCTCAAGGAAAACTGCTCTGATTTTTTTTTCTAGAACCAGAGGGTAAAATAGAAATTGAAAGAATTTATCAATCACCTCTTGAAAAAGATCTCAAAAAGAAAACTCCTAGGAATATTGTAGCCAAATTCTAGAGCTCCTAGGTCAAGGAGAAAATATTACAAGCAGCCAGGAAGAAATAATTTGCGTACTGTGGAAAGACAATCAGGATAACACAAGATCTAGCAGCTTCTCCATTAAGGGACTGAAGGGATTGGAATATGATATTCCAGAGGATCAGTGGAGCTAGGATTAAACCTAGAATCACCTACCCAGAAAAACTGAGTATAATGTTTCATAGAAAAATATGGTCATTCAATGAAATAGAGGAATTTCAAGCATTATTGATGAAAAAACCAGAGCTGAACAAAAATTTGTCTTTCAAATACAGGAAGCAGGAGAAACATGAGAAGGTAAACAGGGAAAAGAAATCATAAGGCATTTACTAAAGTTGTACTATTTACATTCCTACATGGAAAAACAATATTTGTAATTCATGAAACTTTTATGAGTATGAACATATTTGAAGGAAATATATATTTTTTGTTTATATGTATACATATATATGTATATAAGGGTGTATGTGTGTATAAATATATTTGAATGGGTATTCATGTGTGTACATGTAAACAGACAGAGAGCACAAGGTCAGTGGAATAGGAAGGGATGATATCTAAAAAAATATAACTAAGAGGTGAGAGAGGAATATATTGGGAGAAAGAGAAAGGAAGAGATAGAATAGGATAACTTATCTCATATAAAAGAGTCAAGAGAAAACTGTTACAATGGAGGGAAAAAGCAGGAAAGTGAATGGGAATGGGTCAACCTTACTCTCATTGAATATGGTTCAAGGAGGGAATAACATACACACTCAATTGGGTATCTTACTTTACAGGAAAGTAAGCGTGAAGGGGATCAGAGGGGGAGTGATAGAAGGGAGGGAAAATTGCAGGAGAGGGTAGTTAGAAGCAAACACTTTTGAAAAAGGACAGGGTCAAAGTAGAAAATAGGGAGTTGGATAGGATGGAAGGAAATGTAAAAAGTCTTTCACAATATAACTACTATGGAAATGATTTGGGTAACTACACATCTACAACCTATATTGAAATGCTTGCCTTCCCAGTTGGGGTGGGTGAGGAGGGAAGAAGGGAAAGAATATGGAGATCAAAGTTTTACAAACAAGTCTTAAAAAAATCGTTTCATTTACATGCAAATGGGAAATACAGAATATAGGCACTGGGGTATAGAAATTCATCTTGCCCTACTAGAAAGTTAGCTGGGATGTGGGAAGATATGAGGAGAACAGATTGGGGGAAGGGGTACTCAGTAGGCTGGCTATCTTGGGGTGGGGGTAGGGAAAAGTAGGGGAGAAAATTTGTAACTCAAAATCTTGTGGAAATGAATGTTGAAAACTAAAAATAAATAAATAAATTGAAAAAAATCCCCAAGGAACTTAAATGAACCACTAACATATACAAAAGTTTTATTACACAATTGGGGCATATTGAAGAACAAAAGTATGTGTTTTTATTTATTTGGTGCTATTAATGATTAACAAGCAAATGAGATCATGGAGCAGATCACGTACTTTCCCTAGACTACTTGAGGCAAAGCTTATTCAGAAAAGAAGACAAAACCATCTGGCCCATATGAGAGCTCAAGATAATATGGTGTTTTCGTGTGGGAGTGTAAGGCAATTATCAGCAGAACTTTACAAGATTCATCTATTGGATAATTATTATTACAAAATTATACAGGTTTTAATGGCACAAACTTTTAGTTATTTTAAAATCATTTTTAATTACTCAGTCAACAATTATTTATTAAGAACTTACTGTGTGTCAGAAGCCCTTCTAGTCTCTGAGGTTGCAAATATAAAGTATGAACCAACCCCTTCTCTCCAACAAATTACTTCTAATGGGGAAGGGGCATAGAATAAATGTAAAGAGAACACAATTAAATAAGAAGTTGTTAAATAGATGGTAGTTGAGGAGGGAGTGAATTAGGAGTTGGAGGATAAGGATATGCTTCATGTAAAAAAGGTTGCTTTTTTGACATCTTGAAGGAAAAGAGGGGCTCTATGGTAAAGATGTGGAGGAGTCTTTTCTAAAACTGAAGGATGGCCAGTGGAAGGACATGGCGATGGTACATAAAGAGTTCAGTTTGAGGAACAGAGAGAAGTCCAGTTTGGCTGAGAAACAGAGTATAGAAAGGAGAGTATTTTTAAAATGCAGAGAGAGAGAGAGAGAGAGAGAGAGAGAGAGAGAGACAGACAGACAGACAGACAGACAGACAGACAGAGAGACAGACAGAGACAGAGACAGACAGAGACAGAGAGACAGAGAGACAGAGAGACAGAGAGAGACAGACAGAGAGACAGACAGAGAGAGAGACAGACAGAGACAGACAGACACAGACAGAGAGAGACAGAGACACAGAGACAGAGAGACAGAGAGAGAGTCAGAGACAGAGACAGAGACAGAGACAGAGAGAGACAGAGACAGACAGAGACAGACAGAGACAGAGACATAGAGAGAGACAGAGACAGAGAAACAGAAAGAGACAGAGAAAGAGAGACAGACAGAGAGAGAGAAAGAGAGAGACAGAGACAGAGACAGAGACAGATAGAGAGACAGAGAAACAGAGAGAGACAGAGAGAGAAAGAGAGAGACCGAGTCAGAGAGAGCTTGGAGCCAGGTTGGGAAGAGCTTTAAAAGATATACAGAGAGGGTGGCTAGGTGGTACAGTGAATAGAGCACTGGCTCTAGAGTCAGGAGGACCTGAGTTCAAATCCAGCCTCAGATACTTGACACACTTACTTAGCCATGTGACTTTGGGCAAGTCATTTAACCCCAATTGCCCTCCAAAAAGCAAGTAAATAAATGAAATCTAAACAGAGTAATTTATATTTTATTCTAGAGGAAATAGAGAGTGACTAAAACCATTCATTCCTTTTAAAATCTCCATATTTATCTCCCCCAGATACATAATCATGGTATGGAGGTGACTGTGAATTCTTGAAGTTTATGCCTGCATATCCTACCTAATTCTCAAAGCTTTGACAATGAATTGTATTTTCATTAGCTGAGTATTCTCCTAGAAAATTTGGGAGAAGATAATCACCAGAAGATTGGGATTCAGGCAAAGGCTATTATTGATAACAATAACTCATAAAGCCTATCCCCAAAGGTGAAGTCTTTTGGACTATGCCAGTATCTTCACTAACAAAATTGATGGTCTTCGAATTATTTAAGTAGTTATTTTGTGATCTTACTGACATGCTTATTGTAATCCATTTATGTATGAGGATATTAAGCAACAGGCTCTCTGTTCTGGGGAAATACTTTTATAACAAGAAGGTCAAAAGGTGAAAGCAAATTCCAATATACATTAAAATGCTCACATCAGTATTCTTATGTGGAATTAAAAAGTAGAAACAAAGTGCATGACCATAAATTAGGAGAAAGGCTGAAGAAAGTGTTATAACAATGCAATGGAATATTAAAAATAAGAAAAAAAATAAATATGATGAATTCAGAGAAATATGGGAAGATATGTATGACCTGATGTCTATAGGGAAGAAATTATAAAATTAATATGTAAGATAAATACAATAAAGTAAACGGAAAAAACCTTGACTGATACTTTGTTCAATGCATACCCTATTATAACATACCTAACAAGCTACAATCTAGCCTCTGAATATCATCAGTGAAGGCAAGCTCACCATTCTTCAAGACAACTCGTTCCACTTTTAGAAACCTCTCGCTGGTAGGAAGATTTTCCTGACATCAAACTCAAATAAATGTCTTTGCAATTTCTAGCTTGTTCTCCTAATTCTGTCTTTTATGGCCAAAAGGAATGCCTAACTCCTATGATTTGATATTGACTATTTTTGTAAACTCTTTTTCTTTACTAAAAGGGAGGGCTTATTTCCATCAAAGTAGACCTGAGGTATATCTAGAAATGACTCTGATGTAAAAAGAAAAGGTAATGAATGAATCTAATGAGAAAGACACAGAGTGATAGAGATGGACATTACTTCAGCAAGGACAGATCAAAATGAAAGTATTCAGCCATTTTATACTGAAAGCCTGAAAACTGAGGATCTCATCAGGTGTGGGATTCAGTCTACTCACAATGCTATGGAATGAGTCCCTTGAGGACTGATAGTGACAGACGTGAGGGACATCCACAAGGCAGGTAGGATCAATTCCCATAAAGGGAGGCTAGGAGACAGCATGGCAAAACACATCAATTTGGGGTAGTATAGTATCCTTCAGATGAAGAATACCTGAATTTCAGTTCTGTACCAGATACTTACTAGCTTTGTGGCCTCAAGCAAATTTTTAACTTCATAACCATGATTTCCTTATCTCTATATGAGGTTAATAGCACCTATCTCTCAGGCTTGTAAGGACCATTAAAGAAGATAACATGCAAAATGATTTGCAAACTTTAAAGTAATTTATAAATTCCATTTTATCATCATCATCATCATCATCATCTTCATCATCATTATCATAATTTCTCCCTTTACCTCAAAAGAGCTGGAAGGTTGGGTTACCTTCAAAAACACCAGTTTCTATTATATTCTGTGATAGTTCAACTATAAGGTCTGTATATATTACCTGAATACATGGTTGTGTATGTAATAAGACATACACTGAAGCAAGTTGCAGAATATGAGAGATCTAGTCCTGTCTCTTCCATTTCATTCAGATAAGACACTTATTCTTGCTGATCCTTGTTTTTCTTCATATGTAAAACAACTACAGTAATAATACCTGCCTTGTCCATCTCAAATGATTGTTACTGGGATTCAATGAGATATTGTATGGTGAAGTACTTTGTATCCTCCGAGGGCTTATACAAATATATTTATTAGAATCTAATTATACCCACAAACAGAAAAGAATCATACAATATCAGCTGGAAATGACTTTGGAGAACAGTCACTTAATTTTGTAGATGAAAAATTAAATAATAGAGCATGTGATTTGTTGAAGGTCCCATGAGTAGCAGTTGTTGCCAAAGTCCGGACTTGATTCTATTATTCTGATTGGGCTGGTCAGTTATAAATCAATCCAAAGACCCAGGTGCTTTAAGTAGAGTTTCCTGTGGATCTGTGATTCTATAAGGAAGTAGAGACTTTAGATTGACAAATGGGTTTTATTGATTTGCCAGACAATAATGTTAATAACTAAGTCTTACCCTTTAAACTCCACATATCCATTTCCTCTTCTCATTAGGAAATCAAGTGAAAACTGAGAAATGCAGAATATTTGCTCAAAGCAGAATGAAAAAAAATGAGAATATACTGGGGACATAATCAGGGGTTGCTAGCTGTAAGCTCAAGAAAACTTGAAGGCTAAGTCTCTGTGTCCAGGGTAACCTGATCCTTAAGAGATCTAAATAAGAAAAGCTCTGTGATCTTGGTCATGTCCACTAAACACGGCAAGTTGCAAGTGCTTTGAAAAGGAACAGAAAGCCATTTCCACATTCACTTTCAAAGAGTATTCTTGGTATCCATCAAATCGATTTCATTTATCTGACCTTCCCTACTAAAGGCAGCTTAGGAGTAAGTTTCAGTAGAAAGTGTATTTTTGTCACACCTAAGGAATGATTTTTCATTATAATTTCCTATGCAAAGTCTAGTTATAAATAGTCAGTCAATGAGCCTAGGTTGCAGATGGCACTCAGTGGTCCCCAATGTCATTTTACTTTGATGATACTTAACCACCCCTTGAGTACACAGACCCATTCTGTTCTGTTCTCTATTCAAGTTATTTGATTCATTGAACATATTAAACATCAAGTATAGAGAAGTTCTACTTAAAATTCCTATATATCTCAAACAAAACCTTTAATAAGATGTAGTAAAAGAGAGCCCATTTAAAATAAATCTAGATAGTATAAAATAACTGGGAGTAGAGCTGCTTCATTTCTTTTTTGTCTTTCTAACACAGCTACCTTTTATTTATCTTATTTTTCTTTCTTCACTTCTGTCTTCATTATTGATATGTTATTATGCAAAAAATGTTTATCTCAATTTATTACCCTCAAAGTAAAAGAAAAAGTAGATGCTGACCTTAAAAAAGATATCATTGGTCTCCCATATTCACTGGAAATAAACTCAATGTAGAAATATTTATAAAGTAACTACAATGTCCAGAATCATGTAGATACAAGGGCAGAAAAAGTATTCCTGCCCTCCATAAGTTTGCTTTATACAAAGGGGTACAACATGTACACAGATAATAAGTATGTGTCCCTAGATAGGACTCAGTTATGGAGATTACATAAGGTTTATCAAGGGGTAGATCCTGACTATAGACTCAGACGTGAGTCCTTTATGTGACCTATAATATGTAATTTGAATAACCCCATATTTTAAACCATTTGATCCTGTTTTCCTGTAAAGGCAGCATGTGGCTGCCCTTGGGAATGTACACATTCCCCACAGTGAAACTGATTGAAAGTTAGTCCTTGGAAAGAAGCTAATTAGAACACCATTATAATTAGGCTCACAAGACTCAAAATATAGAATTATTTCCACACTGTAATGCACAGAAATGACTCATGTGTAAGTACATCAATGTTCAGGGATCTACCTCTTTGCTTCTCTGTTCCTCCATTGTGAACAGAGAAAATCACAATGAGATCAAGTAAAATATTATTTGTAAATAAACTTAAAATAATATAAAAATGCTTACTCTTGTTATTGTTGTTATCGGGCAGTTAGGTAGTACAGTGGAGAAATTGCTGGACCCAGAGTCAGGACCGTGGAAGTCTAGTCCCAGCCTCAGACACTTACTAACTGTGTGACCCTGGACAAAGCACTTAACCATCGCTTTGCTCCAGTTGCTTCAACTATAAAATAGGGATAAAATAATAACAACAAATTTAATTCACATGGCAGTTGTTACAATAACATGAGATATTTGTAAAGCACTTAGCACAGAGCACGGAACAAAGTAACAGCTATATAAATCCTTATTCATTTACCCTTCCCTTCCTTTGTTGATTCATTTGTAAAATTGGGCTAATAATGGTACAATGTTCCCTGCATGGGTTTTTTTTTGGGGGGGGATCCCTCAGAGAGAAAGGATAGTAATGTCCCTATTAATATCCTAGGCAACATTCTAAGACTGTAAGGTATAGAATAGTTAATAATGCACAGGTGTTAGAGGGGTTTCCTTACTTACAATAAGAAGCTAGGATTTGTGTAAGGAGTAAATGATGTGAGAGATATGAAAACCTGGTGTTAATCATCAAGTGTATTACAAAGGAAAAATATTATTATTTCTGTATGGTCCTTCTGTCATATTCAGTACAATAATATTCTGAAAAATCTCTGGATATTTTCTCAATAATCACTTTCCCATCATGAAAATAAGACAAAATCAATGCATTTGAGGACTCCTCATGATGATGATGATGATGAAATAGAGCAATAATAAGAACAACAGCAATAAATAAGAAATACCTCAACTTAAACAACGTTAGAGACAGAACATGGAAATCCTAGCTCCGCTATGGCAAACTAATAGAAAAATTTGAATATGTGCTGACAATCATGGACAAATAGTTAACAATTCACATATAGAATTGGGAGAACTATAAATATCAACTTAAATAAAGAAAGACAAGACAGCTTTTAATATTAAGGAATTGAGAACATATGGTCTGCTTGCAGATTCTGAAAATATCCCAGTGGGGCTACACAGCAACAAACTAAGAATAGTCAGCTGAAAAGGACATATTTTGCTCTCTCTCTGCCCTTGTGTTTGTGCCCCATTTCTTTCTTTTTATGCAATAATTGAAATTCATATCACCAAACTACTTTTCTCACAAAATTCCTGCAAGGTAGATGGCACAAATATTCTTATCCCCATTTTACAGAAGAAGTAATAGAGGAACAAAGATGTAAAGTAACCTTCTTAGGGTTACACAGTTGCTAAGTGCTAGAAGATAGACTTGAAACTCAGGTTATCTGCTTCTAAAACCAATTCTTATTCCATTATATTATGTTGATCTTCCAGTTCCAAGCCAATGAGAGAATGAAGGTAATAGGGCCCAAGGAAATTCCAAAGCAATTCAAGAACTTCAAAACAACACTCTTTAATAGCACCATAATGGTTCTTTAAAAGGCGGATGAAAGAATACTGAAATTGTGGCAATATTGCAGAGAAAAGACTTTTGCCCATTATATATGTTATCTAGCATATAACTCAAACAGACTAGACTTTCTTTGTCATCCCCAGAAGTTGACTTGAACATTATAGAAGACAGAGAAAATGCCCAGTGACAAATGAGCTTTATGTGAAATTCTTGGCAACTTTTTTTTTTACCCAGCCCCTTTGTGAGGGGATGTTTGGAAAACAAGAAGAATCATTTTGTTAGAATCACTGAGCTCTAGGACCTCATTAGAAGTCATTTATTTTATCTGCTTTCTTTTAGGAGGTTCACATCTCAGACATGCTGTGGAAAAGGTATGGAATGTGATTGCTTTTATAGTATTGCATGGAAAAGGAGTTAAACATAGTATCATCTCAAGCCATTCCATTATTTGCCATATTGTACCATCAGGAAGTTCTTCCTTGTGTCTTAACTAAATCCATCATAATGTAATTTAAATCTATTTCTTTTGAAGCAGATGTACCATATTATATAAATAATAAGAAAAACTATTCAAAATCTTAAGAAACATGATAAATAAAGAAAACATTTTTAAAATGTGTGGAGAAATATATACACAAATATATATATATATACATACACACATGCATATATACATATATGTGTGTATACATACATACATACAAATATATATACACACATAGTTGCTCAATACCAGTCAAAAACTTTAAAAATTCCTTTGAATTCTTTGAATTTTTTCAAGTTTATTTTTTGTAGTTTTTGTCCAGAAATTCTGCTTAAAAATAATATCACCATCAAAAGCAATTTTCGATACCCTTTAATATAGTTACTCCTTGATCCTGGTTGACAAAGGAATCTCAGAGCCCTGTTAATAGTGAGAATTTTCATAGCTGTCTTGAATCTTTACCAAGAGATTTTGGATTTGAACCATCCCATAGGGAACAATTTTCTTTTCCTTTCTGTAACAAACTTTACTCCCTAGATGGTACAGTGGAGAGAACTCTGCACCTGGATTCAGGAAGATCAGACTTCAAATTTGGTCTCAGATTCTTACTAACTGTGTGAGCTGGGTATATATCACCTCTATTTCTGTCAGTTTTCTCATGTGTAAAATGGAGGTCATACTAATACCTACCTTGTAGGGTTGTTGCAATCATCAAATGAGATAGTATTTACAAAGTCTTTAGCAGATTTCTTTGAACATAGGTGTTTTTCTATATTTCAAAATGTTTTCCCCTTATTTTTCCCTTCTTTGTTCTTATATAGAGGTACCAATACCCCCCCCCCCCACACACACATACACCCTCCCCCATCAAAGGTGACTCATATCATGTTAGGATAGGACAAGACCTTCCTTAGCCTGGTATTCTACTTTTTGAAACAATACATAGCAGTGGACAGAACACTGGCTCTGTAGTTAGAGGACTTGTGTTCAAATCCATATCTGATGCTTTACCATCTGTGTGACTTTGGGTAAGTCAATCAGTCAATCTCTCTGGAATTTGGGGATAACTCAAAGAGATTTTTTTGGTTAGATGGCCTTTGAGGTGCTTTTTAATTCTAAGTCTATGGTCCTGTGATTCCTGTTTGTGAGTCTGTAAGCTGAGTCTGGAACCTTGGCATCCTTGAGGTGTTTTAATTTTCTTTGTTTGGTTTCCAATACTTTGGGTTTTTGTCTCCTTGAACAGTTACAAATGTTCAAATCCTCAGTGACCTGTGAAATCTTTCATTTCCAAAAAGATCTCTGAGTATCCCCTGGTTTCTTTGTGATCCACATTATCAAAGTTTATTGACTTTATTTTTTTACCAACTTCCACTGCCTAGGGTTCACCATTTTTTCTCAGTTGGTATCTTTCTTTCAATAGCTTCCAGGTCTATCAGTGGTTGGGTACTCAGCATTTATTTTTCTACCTCAAAGCCCCTAAAAGTATCTCTTCTGAGATCTTTTATGGCAGCTATGAAAATATATCATATACATACATATCAGACCATACCATATCTATCTTTTATCTATCTTAATGAGTACTTTTAAAGAGCAAGTTTAAAGTTCTCTAGAATTAAACTAGGGAATGAAGACCATTGGGTATCACACAGAAGTAGACTCCAAGTGGTTCCCTCATTACATTTCTGCCATGAATATTGAGGACACAATTTTGATAGCTGTTCATTTACTTGTGAACTCTCAGAGCCCCAAAGGATTGCTTCCTAGTGCACTGCAGTATACAACACATTGCCACTTGCTGATAGTATTCAAACTGGACAACAACCCCCAAATTATTTTTTTCTGTAGAGCATAGGGGCATAATTTCACATAAAACCCTGAGAACAATCATGGAGTTGAAATAACTCCTAGAGGTAAATGATAAAAATAATTCTAATGAGGACACTGAAGAATTTGAGTTTGCTTGTTAAAACAAACCAGATGTGTTTTTTCATAGTTAAGCAGGTAGTATGTGAAAAGACCTTCCTCTACCAAAGTCCATAGCCAACTGTTCTCCAATTTAGGGAGTTCCCTGGGCACACTGAGAGATTAAGTGACCTGCACAGTTCACAAAGACAGTATTTGTCAGAAGAATAAGAGAAAAGGTACACAGGATTCTTGACTCCAAGGAAAAGTTTTCTACTACACTGTGGGGACTTTTACATGGCCTCCTATTTAAATGTCACTAAAGAGAAATCTTTAGGGGTATCCCAAATAGAGGAATACTTGACCCCCTGAACAAAGGTCATTCTGGGAACACTGCATTAAAAGGAGAGATCTCTTGTGATTTTCAAGAAAACCAAATAATGCATCATTCAAGCAAGATTCATTCAATACACACCTAATAAGCATATACTTTCTGCAAAATGTCATGCTTGGTACTTAAGGAAATGCAAAGATGTGGTAGACACTATCCAAAGGAGATTATCACATATGTGATCTATTGCTCTAAGGAGACACTTAATTTATTGTATCCTTTAGAGAATTTACATATACATATATATATATATATATATAATTACTCTTTGCAGAGTTGTGGTAAAAATAATGCTATATTTGGAATTAAAGCGCTGATTCAAATTCCAGCTTTTCTATTTGTTATTCATGTGACTTTGGGAAATTCACTTAAGATGTCAAGTGCATTTCCTTCTTTGTAAAATTAAAAAGGTTGAATTAGATGACTGACACACACGATCTATGTATTTTAAGAGCAGAACAATAAAGAATTATAAGGTGATTCTGGACCTAAAGTGAAATGTTGAGGTATCATGTATTCAGCATAATTTTCACTCAGTATTAATTAAACAAATTACCATGTAAATAACCAAAATTGTCCTGAAAGAAAAGCCAGTCTCATGCTGTAGATAGGAGTAATGAAGCTAAAATAGGAGAGAAAAAAAAGGGAGGAGAATGAATACTGCCAATATACTAGCAAGATTCTTGATGACTGTTTTGCCTTGCAAAGGTTCCTTTTAGTATGCAATTTGTTATCTAGGCAGTGCACTCTCATACCAATTGCTCTGCTCTTGTGATGTGTATAGGATATTACTATTTCTGGAGAATGCAGTTTAAATCATAGAAATCATTATTCACATTTACTAAATTCCTGGGCAAAAGCAAAATTCTGTTCAGTGAAGTGATTTTATCTTTCAACTCTCCACTTAATAATAAAAGGGTTATGCCATCTTCATCAACCATGGCTTGCACATTTTCATGAATTTCAATCTAAGAGATTCCAGGTTATAAGACTTTGTGTTTGAATACAAAAGAGGGGGAGGAGAGTGACAGAGGGAGAAAGAGAGATAGAGAGAGGGGCAGAGAGGAGATACACATATAGAGACACAAAGAAAGACAGAGAGAGAGACAGAGAGAGAGAGACAGAGTGAGTGTTCAGGTTACTCTGGACAAATGCTTAATTGCCCCGACAGAATATTATGATCCAACCAACAAGAATCATAGCGGCCTTTAGCCTCCTAGGAAGCAGTTTTTTTTTTTGTTCAGTCACCTGGAATCGCAGTATTTTTGTATGAACTATTTATGTGTGTGATGGTGTATACACACACATACACATATAAACATATAGTTTTCAACTAATAGGCTTTGAGACAGAAGGCAAGCTTCCCCTTAGGTAAATTTCTCCATTAAGGCAATATGAATCTCCCTGAATTACCTGATCGGCTGCATGTATCTCAGGATATATCACAGATGTGAATTGGATAGGAGTTCAAGACAACAAGACATTCATGATTGAAATAACTGTGTAACTTTAGACCTGGGAACACAAACCCTGTTCCAAAGAAAAAAAGAGATGGGGCGGCACACAGGTGGACACATAGACCTATAAATAGATAGGGAATATCTTATATTCCCTTAACCTTTCAGGAGGCACCAAAATGGTAAACTCACATGAATTTTAACTTATTGAATAAACTTGTAAAATGTGAAGAATACTAATCATAATCTCAGATAAAACAGCAACAAAAATAATTTTAATCAAAAGACATAAACTAGAGAAATTAGTTTTCACTGGAAGGCACCTAAGACAATGAAATAAATAGACATTAAAATTATAACTGATGGGAAACTCAGTTTGTTGCTTTCATATTCCAATCCTACCAAAAATAAACAAAAAAGGAGTAGTGACAGAATAGAATTTTAGAAAAGTTAGATATAATAAATCTGCTCATTTTATTTTTGATGAATGTTTGCAGATAAAAATTCCAAAATTTAATAACAGGACTAGATAGGAATAAATATACCTCAGTTGTTAATGGTACCTTCATGTAAAATTGCCGCATAATAAGGCATAAAAACCTCATAAACAATTGCAGAAAAAAAAACACTTTTATAGACTACAGTGCACAAAATTATATTTGATAAAGGGTCACCAATAAAGTAATTAAAAATAATTCCACATTCAATAACTTAAGCCAAAAGAATGTGTAGATGAAAGAAAAATTATAGAAACAATAATTTCATTCAATATAACTATGACAGTATACAAGCATTTTTAGGATACAGCTACCATAATCTTTATGGGGGAATTTATTTCTCTATATGTTTTCATCAATAAAAGAAAATGAGCAGATTAATAACTTTGGCATGCAACTAAAACAACAAAAAAATTGAAAAGCAGCTAATCGAAAGCCCCAAATAAACCTGAAAAGGAAAATCCTAAAATCATAGAGCAGCAATAAGAATCTTGGTGTGCTTTTTTTTGGAGGGGGGGAGGACATTGGCTTAGCTAGACTTTTTAAAAAAGAATGCCAAATTACCAGCATCAAAAAACTAAGAAAAGAAGTGATTTCATGATCAGTGAAGAAGAAATAAAATAAATATTATTAATATTTCACCAAATTATATGCCAATAAAACTGGAAACAAAAATGAAATCAATGAAAATTTGAAAAAATAATTAAATTAATAGAATAAGAAATACTTTTATAGCATACTTTTAGAAAAAAATAAATTATGAATTATTTTCCAGAGAGGGAGGGCATAGGACCAGATTACAAGAAATTTTCTCTTGCACATTTAAAATAATTAATTCTAATAGTACATGTTTGTAAAAAATATATATTTAGAGAAAGAAGGGGTCATACTAAATTCCTTTTCTGACACAAATATAGTATCATTACCTAAACCAGAACAGTAAAAAAAATAGAGAATAGAAGAATTTGAGAAACAAACAAAACCAATGCATTTAAAATGAGAAGAGAAGCAGACAAATAAAGAAAGAAAATTGTGGCAAGTTTCTCTGATAAACTTATTCAAATAGCATTTATTAAGTTCATTCTATGTATGCTGTAGTAAGCAAATGAAGTTCTGTTCTTAAGGAACTCACATTCTACTCCTGCCCTAAAGAGTAATGTCAAATGGTCACAAGCCAAAAAAGAAATCTTGGAAGAACTTGAAAAGGAACTCCAAAATCAAATTAGAGAGGAGGAAATATTAGAAAAAGAAAAAAAAGCAAAGGTAATTTAAGGAAATTATGGAAAGACAGCCAATTAGAAAAAGAGAAAATCTTAAGAAGAAAATAACTACTTGAAAATTAGAATTGAGCAAGTGCAACCAAATGATGGTATAAGACACCAAGATACAACAAAACTAGAAAAAAGTAGAAGAGAACCTGAAATATCTCATTCGAAAAATGACTGGTCTGGAGAACAGAATGAGGGGAGACAACATAAGGATTTTCAGGCTACCTGAAAGTTATGATAAACTAAGAATCTGGATATAATATTACAAGAATTTATTAAGGAAAATTGCCCTGAGGTTCTAGAGCAAGACAGTAAAGGAGAAATAAAGAAAAAATCTGCACCACTGGAAAGATACCATTGGAAGAAAATTTACAGAAATGCTATAGGCAATTTTCAAAATTTCCAGGTTAAAGATAAAATATTGCAAGCAACAACAACAAAAAACAACAAAAAATTCTGTGGGAAAACAATAAAGATTTCCCAAGACCTAGTAGCTTGCCCTCTAAAAGATCATAGGTCTTGGAACATTATATTTCTTTTGTTTCTTTAAAAGAGAAAAAATATTTTTAACACAATTTGGTTTAAAAAGAGGAAAAATATTAAATCAACAAAAGAACAAAAAAAGAAGTAATGAAGAGTCTAATCAGATATGTTATTCACAATAATGTGCTAAGAAACTAAGAAGACAAAATATTTAGAATAAACTTAGAAAAACACAATATACTCACATTACTAGCAGGAGAGAGAGAGAGAGAGAGAGAGAGAGAGAGAGAGAGAGAGAGAGAGATCTTAAATATCCCAATCTCAGAAAAGGAAATAGACATTTGCTGTAAAGGTACAACCAAAGAAAACTCCTCGGCTTTATGGATTCATAGGAGAATTCTATCAAACTTATATAAAACAATTAGTACACATACTTCAAAAGTTATTCCCAAAAGCTGAGAAAGAAAATACTGTACCTGAATATTTAACGAAAAAAATATAGATATAAAATTTAAATCAAGGAAGTATAAAACCTAGGAAAAAAGACTATAGACAGTATCATTAATGAACATTGACTCACATATTTTAAGCAAAATCTTGCCAGACTAGAGAAATTTATGCAAGAAATCTTGCATTATGACCAAATGGTATTTATATCAGGGATGCAAAGATGGTTCAACACTAGAAAAACAATTAAGGTAATCATATTAAAAGGCAAAGCATCCAACAATCACATGATTATCTCAATAGATGGCAGAGATCATCAAATAACAGCATTGTGTACGCTAAAAACCCTACAAAATACAGGCAAAGAGAAAGCCTTATTTCTTTTTCTTTTTAATTTTTAAACTTAATTTTTTTTAATATTTCTTTTTTGAAACTTTGATTTCCTGATTCTTTCCCTTTTTCCCTCCTCACCTACCTATACTCAGAAGATAAGCAATTGAATATAGGTTGTACAAGTGTAGTTATGGAAAATTTTTTTCCATAGTAGATATATTGTGAAAGACTAACTATATTTCCCTCCATCCTACCCTGCTCCCCATTTATTCTATTTTCTACTTTGACCCTGTGCCTTTTCTAAAAGGTGTGCTTCTAACTAACCTCCCTCACAATCTGCCCTCCCTTCTATCATCTCCCCTCTTATCAGAGCTCTTCCCCCCCTACTTTCCTGTAGGGTATGATACCCAATTGAGGGTGTATGTTATTTCCCTCCTTAAGCCACATTCAATGAGAGTAAGGTTGACCCATTACCTTTTGCCTTCCTGTTCTTCCTCTCCATTGTAACAGTTTTCTCTTTGTATCAGCAAGCACCCCAGCATCCCCAGGGTGTCTGACAACACAGGTTCTTAGATCTGATTTGATAAAGGAAAGCAACTCAAAATGGGTTAACAAGCTTACTTTAATCAGTCAAATATATATCGTTTACCTAGTTCAGGGGAAAAAGGTCAACACCCCGAACTTCAGAATATACAGACAGAATTATCAAGACAGAGAAACAGACCAAGTAGACAGTTTCCAAAATGTCAAACCATTACATCCATACCAAATCAACCTCTGGGTTTCATCAACATCTGGGTTTTTCAAAGCCAGGGGACTCTCAACAATGGCTTCCCAGAGTCTCATCAAATAACAGAACACTTCTCAAAGTGAGCCCCAAAACAAAGCTGCACATCAGGGCTTATATAGCCTTCTCCTGGCTCAGAGAATGTAACAACCTTATTGACTCACTGGCAGATCAAGAAGTATCTACTGAAAAACAAGCCTCCCACCCCAGGCTCCCAGTGCACTTTAGCCTAAGGGCAGGGAAGATCTTTAAATTTGCATTTAAATTACACTCTTGCCTCTTTTATACAAGATAATTAACCCTATTCTATCCCTCCCTATCTCCTTCTCTTATTATATTCCTCTCTCACCTCTTAATTTTATTTTTTATATATCATACCTTCCTATTTAATTGATAATGTGCCCTCTGTCTATGTATACATGTACAAACATTTACATATCTATTTATGCACACACCCTCCTATATAAATATGTATGCAAGTATACACACACATACATATATATATATACACATATATGTATACACACAAACATATATATATTTCCTTCAACTATCTTCATACTGAGAAAAATCTCATGAGTTTCAATGATCATTTTTTCCATGTAGGAATGTAAATAGTTTAACTTCAATAAGTTTCCTATGATTTCTTTTTCCTGTTTACCTTTTCATGCTTCTCTTGCTTCTTGTATTTGAACGCCAAATTTTCTGTTCAGCTCTGGTTTTTCATCAAGAATGCTTGAAATCCTCTATTTCATTGAATTACCATATTTTCAGCTGAAACATTATACTAATTTTTTCTGGGTAGGTGATTCTTGATTTTAATCCTAGCTCCTTTGACCTCTGGAACATTATATTCCAAGCCCTTTGATTCCTTAATGTAGAAGCTTCTAGATCTTGTGTTATCCTTACTGGGTTTCCACAATACTTAAATTGCTTCTTCCTGACTTCTTGCAGCATTTTCTCCTTGACCTGGGAACTCTGGAATTTGGGTATAATATTCCTAGGTGTTTTATTTTTGGGATCTTTTTCAAGAGGTGATCAGTGAATTCTTTCAATTTCTATTTTGCCCTTTGATTCTAGAATATCAGGACAATTTTCCTTGAAAATTTCTTGAAGAAAGATTTCTAGATTCTTTTTTTTTGGATCATGGCTTTCAGGCAGTCCAATAATTTTTAAATTATCTCTCCTGGATCTATTTTCCAGTTCAGTGGTCTTTTCCAATGAGATATTTCACATTGCCCATTATTTTTTCATTTGTTTGAATCTGCTTTACAGTATCTTGATTTCTCATAAAGTTATTAGCTTCCATTTGCTCCAATCTTATTTTGAAGGGATTATTCTCTTCAGTGACTTTTTGAAATTCCTTTTCTGTCTGGCAAATTTGGCTTTTTAAGGCATTCTTCCTCTCATTGGCTTTTTGGGTCTCTTTTGCCCTTTGAGTTAATCTATTTTTAAGGTGTTATTTTCTGCAATGTAGTTTTGGGTCTCCTTTACCAGGCTGTTGACTTGCTTTTCATGATTTTCCTGCATTATTCTCATTTCCCAATTTTTCCTCCACTTCTCTTACTTGATTTTCAAAATCCTTCTTGAGCTCCTCCATGGCCTGTATTCAATTCATATTTTTCTTGGAAGCATTTGATGTAAGAGTTCTGACTTTGCTGTCTTCCCTCTGCTCCATGCCTTGATCCTTTTTGTCCCCAAAAAAGTATTTTATTGGCTGATAGTGATTCCTTTGCTTGCTCATCTTTCCAGCCAATTATTTGACTTTTGAGTTCTTTGCCATGGCAGAATTCTGCTCCCAGAGTGAAGAGCTTTGTCCCAAATTGCTGGGGATTTTTTGCAAATGTTGTCAGAGGTCTGAGGAGGGTGCCCTCTCTACAGACATCACAATGGCACACTGATGTTTCTTACCCTATGACCACCACCCAAGACAGCAATCCAGATCTAAGCAGGTTAAAGCAAGAGGTATTTCCTTCTGAATGGTTGCCTTACCCCCTACAATCTGCAGGCCATAAGCTCTGGAGGCAGCCATGAGGCAGCAGATGCAGCTGCCATACCTCTGTCACCTCTTGCTCCAGTGGCAGGGGCCATATGGTGCTCTTCTCTCATCCAGTTCCACAATAGAGTTCCCCACTGACCTTTTACTTTCTCTTTGGTGTTTGTGGGTTGATGAGTCTAGAAATCACCACAGCTACTGGTGACTCAGTCTTCTGACTTCTGCTTTGGCCTCTGCTGGTTGGGGCCACACTGGAGCCAGATGGGTTCACTTGTGACTGTGTTTGGCTCCCAGCCCAGTATGATAAAACCTTCCTGTCAGCCTGCCAGGCTACTTTCAGCAGTAGATTTGTTTCTCTCTGTCATTTTGTGCATTCTGTAGCTCTAAAATTTAGAGTCATATTTTACACATACTAGAGGTGGTTGTTGGGGAAGCTAATGGAATTTCCTGCTTCCACTCTGCCATCTTGGCTCTGCCTCCAGAATATTATATTTCTAAGAGCAAAGGACCTAAGAGTCCATCTAAGAATAACTTATCAAGCAGATTTGGATATAATCCTGAATGGAAAAAAGTAGATGTTGGGTAAACTGAAAGATTTTCAGGCATTGTTAAAAAAAAATAATAAGACAAGAACTCAATGGAAAATTTGATATAAAAGATTCAGAAGAAATATCAGGCAATTATTAAAGACTAATTTAAGGCACTGATAAAGGTTAAACAATTTACTTATGATATATGAAAATATTATCAGTATTCTTAAAACTAATCATTACTGAATTAGTCAGAAAGGAAGGTTGTAGCTAAGTTGTGTATTATGGGTAGGTATAAAAATAAAATTGGGCAGGGAAAGGTAAAACAGAAGAATTATCTTATAAAAACATCATGAAAGGAAGATCTAATACAGATGTTCTTGGAAGGCTGGCAATGTTGGAACCTTACTCTCATCAGGGTGGAAGAGGAAAAAAAAGTATATATTTGAAGAGGTTGAGAAATCTTCTGAACTTCTAGGGAGGTGAGAAAAGTGGGAAATAGGTTGGGAAAGGAACTTTTAAAAGGCATCTGGTATAAGATTAAGAGGGTGGGGGAGAAGACAAGGGAAGGAATTTGAGAGGTGTGTGTAAAACAAGAAATAATAGGGCCGGGGGAAAAGACAAGGTACTAGGAATAGGGTAAATAGAGGATGGGAAGGAAAATAGTGAGTAAAAATAAGATGGGGGAAATTCACAAATAGTAATTAGAAGCTTGTCAAATCTATAAAATTGAGTCATTCCTCAATTGGTAAATGGTGAATGGATATGAACAGGCACTTTTCCAATGAAGAAATCGAAACAATTTATGGTCATACAAAAATGCTTGAAATAATTATTTATTAGACAAATACAGATTAAAACAACCTTGACATATCATTTTACACCTAGCAGACTGGCTAACACGATAGAAGAGGAAAGTAACAAATGTTGAAGAGGACATGGAAAAAATTGGGACACATTCATTGTGGAATTAGAAATGACCCAAGCATTTCCCAGAGCAATTTGGAATTATGCCCAAAGAGTTATTAAAATGCCTATAGCCTTTGGGCATGATGAGAGAACCTTGTTTTCAGTAACAATGATTTTTTTTAGTGATTTTGTTTTAAGAAAGTCTTTAAGTGAATAAGTTATTTTGTCTATTGTAAATACCCAAATTAGTTATAAAGGACATATGAAGAAAGACGCTATCTTCATCTGGGAAAAAAAGAAACTGACAATTAAGAATACTTATGGAATAATTTTGCATCTATATTGATATCTCTGTGTGTGTACTTATCTTTGTCTTATGGTAGTCATCTCTGGGTTGAGGGAGAAAAGAAAATATTTATATGAAAATTTCATTGTATATTCCAAAATAATAGCATCTTGTGCATAGTAATTTACAGTTTCTTGTGTAATCATCTTTTTATTGTACTATGTTATAGAAATGTTGTTTTATTCCCTAATTTGAAAATAAAACTAGAAAAGAGAGAAAAACAAAGCTTGTGAAAAGGTTAGTGCAGATATACGGGTTTTAGCTGAGTCTTGAAGGAAGTCAGGGACACAAGGAAGTGCAAAGGAGGAGGGAGAGTGTTCCAGGTATGGGGACACTGGGAATAGCCAGAAAAAGTGCTCAGCATCAATATATGGAGTATTTTATTCCAGGATGAGAAAGAGGTCCAAGATAGTGTTTGGGGACCCTCACAGTTAGTGGGTATGACCTGTAAAATGGTCCACCAAAGTAGACATAGCATCCAGGAAGGGAGGAGGAGAACCAGGATAAAAAAGAGAGTATAAAGGAGGACAGAGTACTTGACTGTAGAAAAGACTGCAGAGAATTCAAGAACAACGAGGACTGAGAAAAGGTCGTTACACTTGAAGATCAAGATATTATTAATAGTTTGGATAGAAGTGTTTCAGTTGAATTATGAGATCAAAAGACAAATTGTAGAGTTAAGAGAATGAGAGGAAAGGAAGTAGTGCCATCCGTTATACAAAGCATTCTCAAGAAGTTTAGCCCAAAGCAGAGGTGGATGGATCAATCAGTGTTTTTAAGGATGGGGGAAACATGGGTTTGATAAAGTTTTCAGTTCTAAGATAAGTTATTGATGTGAATTTGGAAGAATAAAAGCCACAAAACAAATGATAATTGTTTCATGTATATGCATTGGCAGTTTTTGAAGAAACAAATCCAAGCTATTAATAGCTACATAAAAGTGCTCCAAATCACTATTAGAGAAATCCAAATTAAAGGAAGTTTTTTAGTTTCTGCTTTTTATCCATGAAATTGCCAAGGACAATTATTGCATTGTTGGTGAACTTATGAATAGGTGCAACCATTTTGGTGTCTTGGCTCTTTTAAAAATTATTTTTGGTGATGGCTTTCAGGTAATCCAATAATTCTTAAATTATTTATCCTAGATCTATTTTCCAGGTTAGTTGTTATTCTCATGAGACATTTTACATTTTGTTCTATTTTTTTTTCATTCTTTTGACTTTGTATTACTATTTCTTGAAGTCTTATGAAGTCATTTGCTTCCACCTCCCCAATTCTAATTATTAAGGAATTATTATCTTCCATGAGCTGTAATACTTCATTTTCCATTTGGCCAATTCTGCTTTTTAAGGATTTTTGTCTTCAGTCTATTTTTGTCTTAAAAATAACTAGGTCATTTCTGTCATCTAAGGTTTGATTTTCTTCACTACTTTTTTTGTCTGTTTTACCAGCATTAATTTTCTTTTCCCCAGTATTTCTGCACCACTTTCATTTATTTTTCTCCAATTTTTCCTGTATCATCTTTATCTCTTTCTTTAACTTTTTCACCATTTTTTGTTGGGCTTGGGTCCAATTAACATTTTTCTTTAAGGCTTTGTTTCTAGTTGTTGTAGTTTTTTATTTTCGTTATTGTCTTCTGAGTTTGTGCCTTGGCCTTCTCTGTCATCCATGAAGCTTTCTATAGTCAAGTTCTTTTTGTTGCTGTTTGCTCATTTTTTCAGTTTTTTGTTGACTTTTGAAATTAATGTTCAAATTGGTCTCTTCTCTCCTGAGGCTGGGGAGATACTAACTCAAGCTTCAGATTTTTGTGTGTGTGTGTGTGTGTGTGTGTGTGTGTGTGTGTGCTGCTATTTTCAAGGCTTTTCTTGGGGGTCTGCAAGGTTTTGGTGCTTCTAATGTGGTGTGATCCAATAAGAGGTGTGGTCCCTGCTCTCCTTACTGGTCTTTACCCAGGAAGGGTCCCTGTACTCTTGCAGCTATAGGTACAAGTGCTTATTTTATCCCTGGAACTGTGCCCAGATTCCCTGCTTTCCTGAAGCCTAGTACCCCTAGTACTGGTACTAGTACTAATTGTACTACTAGTACTAGTTGTACTACTAATACTAGTAGTCTTCTCTGCCTTAGAGGTGTGAGCAGGACCCCTGCTCCCTTGGGACCAATCAGAAGTATTCCTTTTCACCCTGAAACTTTGACCAAGAATTAGTGTTTGGGCAATAGTATTGCTGATCAACATCAGCTTCACCCAGTGCCAGTAAAGGGTCCCCAGTAATCTATTTTTGACCAGCTGTCCAACCCCCTTACTGTCTCTGAGCTGAGAGTTGAGGAAGCTGCTGCTGCTATTGTAGTTGCCTCCAAGGTCTTCCACAGAGTTTCCTGCACTTCAGACCAGTCCCTTGGTTCAATCGTTTGGAAAGAAAATTTTGAATCAAACATTAAATGTTGCCAAAATGATACATGCCATTCAACCAGTCATATCATTATTAGGCTTACTACCAAAAGAGATAAGAGAAGGAGAAAAAGATCCTATCAGCACAAATATATTTATAGCATCTCTTTCTGTGATGGCAAAAAAAAAGATAAACCTGGTCTTGAAGAATATCCCCTTTTACTGCAGCTCAAGTAACCAAAAATAAGGATACAATTATAACATCAATACTTTACTATAACATTTGTATTTTAAAATTTTGAAAACTTTTATAAACTTATGGAGAATTTAATATGCAAAAAAGAGTAATTTATACATTAACCATAATCCTAGATAGCCAAAGCTTTGGAAGCTATAAGAACCACGGTCAGCACAATGATCAAACATAACTACAGAGGACCTCCTTATCAGGAAGAACTGTTCTGTTTCTGGTACAAGCTATTCCATGGAGGAGAGAAATTATGCAGTAATGACCAAATAGGCCAGGTGAGTTCATATGTTTCAGCCACGGAGTAAAAAAAAATTATTTCACCAGCCAAATCTTCTTTTCTCCTGACTTCATGTCATTGACATTTTCATTTCTTTAATTCATATTTGTACTCATTGAAAATACACCTACTTTCCATTTTCTGTCTCTAAGTATAAAACATTGTTAACCCTGACTTTGAGCGCCACTGTGATACATTCTGCAGTTTTGGACAGGTCTCCTTTCTTCTGAAATATATGTTATTTTTATTCCTACGACCAGACCAAAAGCTGAAGTCCCAGAGAGCAGGAAAAGAGAATAAGTACTTTGTTTGCCACACCATTAAAGCTATAGCAACAAAGAAATAAAGAAAACGAAGCATCTGAATTACCTCAATGTGGGGCTGGGTTTCTATATCTTGAAATTCCAGACTAGAGTAATAATATATCCCAAATACTAAATTCTAAAATCCTACCCCATGACCATGGCTTTCTTATCCCCACTCATGGTAAGCCTATCCTTTTTTGCTTATAATATTCAGATCCATTCTTCTTCCACTAACTCATTTCACCCACTCTGATTTCACTTGACACTTTAACCAGTCAACTCCATGGCCAGTAACTTCAATTATGCTTTTATGTGCAAAGTAGAATCCCTCAGCCTGTTGGTCTTCTATGTTTTTCCCTGCTCTGCTAATGATCAACCCATAGGAGTTTTTGCCATTTGATTTATTTATTCCTGCTCTCAAGATTATAAGCATTTCTGGAAAATGTCTGTGAACCATCTGATATCATTTAATGTAAATTGATAATTGATGCAGCATAACCTCAGCTTGTCCTTTCCTGACATTCACCCATCTTGCTAATCAACTCTAGTTAACTCTCTTTCTTATTTCCTATAGCTGTTGTTTAGTCATTTCAGTCTGTGTGACTCCTTGTGACTCCATTTAGGTTTTCTTTGTGCAGATACTGGGTGGGGGGGAGTTGTGAATTCCTTTTCCAGTTCCTTTTACAAATGAAGAAAATGAGGCAAACAGGTTTAAGAAACTTGCCCAGGGTCACATGGCCTGTAGGTGCCTGAGACCATATTTGAATTTAGGAAGAAGAGACTTACTGACTCCAGGCCTAGAGCTCTATTCACTGTAACACCTCACTCTTCCATTTCCTACAATAGTTATTCTTTTATCATGTCTTTAAACTCTCTGTGACTTCTCACACTCACAGCAAAGGACTCCCTTCTTACTATATTCAAGTTACCAAGATTATCTCTGAATGAGGCCTCTGAACTTCCCATCTCCATTTTGTCTTAATATTTTTGCACATCTCTTCTTCCTACTTCATGATTTAGTAAAAGATGCAATTCCTAATCCTCTAATTCCTCAATTTATACTCCTGATTCTGCCCAATCTGCCTCTTCTATGACCTCAATTTATAATCTATCACCTCTGTTCCATCTTTACATTTCTACTCTGTTCTTTGAATCTGTTTACATAAATGTTGAAGTCTCCCCAATCCTTTAGAAACAAACTTAAAACTACTATTCTTTCCCCCCATCCTGTTCATTGTCACTTTTGAAAAAAAGTCTACTTCCAATAATAATAACTAACATTTAAAGATCACTTAAAAGTTCCAAAAGCAATTAAAGTATATCATCTTGGTTTAACTTTACAACTCTGTGAAATAGGTACTACATGTAATAATATTCCCATTGTATGATGATTGGTCCAAGGCTTGGAGATATGCAGTCACATGTCAATAACTTATTTGTGTTAGAGATGGTATTTAAATCATATCTCTTCCTTGACTAAGCCCCAAATCCCATACACTCCACCATTCTTTCTTCAGTTCCTTATTATCTATATGCAACTCAACCCATAATAACTTCACTTCTGTTTCCAACATTCAAATGAAAATTGTTCTCATAAAGTTATAAATTTCCTCCTTATCATCAAATCAATGTTTTTCTTTATGCTTTTCTATAACATTGACAATGTTGATTGCTTTCTCCTACTAGTTTTTAAATTCCTTCACTTGTTAGTTTCCATGATACCTTATTCTCCTGTTTTAATTTCTATCTTTCTCTTTTCTCCATCTCTAGATAGTTCATTAATTCCTATTATTATTCTCAACTTCTCCCCTTAAAGTAGGTATTCTAGGAAGTTCTATTCTCAGTCATATTTTCTATTCTCTCTGTATATTCCCTTTTGCCAGTTTGTGATTTCCATGTCTTAAATTACAATCTTTATGTAGGTAATTATTAAATTAATCTCACTATTTCTGATCGCTCCTCCAATTACAAGATTAATATCCCCCAAATCCCTAAAGGCTATGTTTGTGTCTCACAAGAACCTTAATTTCAACATATATGCAATCTATTTCCCTAATCTGCTCTTCCTTTTCACTTAATATTCCTATCATGAATTCAGACTTTTTTATTTTAATAATATATAAAAGCAAAAGCCTTAGCCTAGGGAAGTGGAGGTAGTTATGAATGTTTGAAAAAACAGACAATCATGCCAATGCAAGGCTATTTAAATATGAAGCTATGGATTTATAGCTATAACCATGACTTTTTGTTTTCAATGTGATAGTAGAAAGTTTAGTGCCATTCCTACCTTAGGACTCATGTAAGAGAGGATTTTGGGAAAATGGAGGAGTAGATCAGAAAATTCCAAACTCTTCAGATTTCTCTAACAAACACAATAAAAAAAAAAAACACCTCATGGCAAATATAAAGTCACAAAAACAAATAAAAGTAAGAGCAGAAGAGAAGTCCCTCCTGGGACAATCTTTTTGAAGAAAAATTCCAGGATCAGGTTTGGTTCCAGGGAAAAGTAAACACATCCAGACTAGATTCACTTAACAATTCCCCAGTCAGATTCTGAGGCTTCCTAGGTCCCAGCCATGGGAACTTTTACCCCTGGGACAGTGAGGGGAGTTGGGGTGTTATCCAGGAATGATCAAGGGAACCAACAAGTAACACCAGACTGAGATGGATTGTGGAAATGTGGCTAGGAGTGAGAAGGAGCCATCACACACCAAGTGAGTACAGAAGCATTGTAGCAGGGACTCCACTGGCTGTGGGCACTTACAGGAGGCTTGAGGTCTTGATTTCTAATCCAGGACAGAGAAGAAAACTGAAGGAGCATCTGAGGTCAGAGGCACCATTCCCAAATAATTCAACCATAGAGAGTTATTATTGGAATAAAGAAGACCAGAGTTCATCTTCAGAAGGGGGTACTAAAGCAAACAAACCCTTTTTATCCCAAAGAGTAACATCAAATGGTTACCTCCCCCCAAAAGAATCCATAAAGAACTTAAAAAAGGCTTTAAAAATAAAATGAGAAAGATTGAAGAAAAGTAAAAAAAAAATTAACCATCCAAGAAAAAGAAGATTATGAAAAGAAAGTCAACCAATTAAAAATTGAGATCCAGAATCTTTTTTTTTTTGGAGGGGTAAGGCAGGACAATTGGGGTTATGTGACTTGCCCCATGTCGCATGGCTAGCAAGTGTTAAGTGTCTGAAGCTGGATTTGAACTCAGGTCCTCCTGACTCCAGGGCCACCTAGCCACCCAGAGGTCCAGAATCTTAAGGAAAAAAAATTATTTCTTGAAAACCTGAATTAGGCAAGGGGAGATCAGTCAAGTTATGATATCAGGATATTAAAAAATAATACAAAGAATGAAAAAAAACAGAGGAGTATGTGAAAGATCTTATAAGAAAAACAAATGATGAGGAGAATGGTTCAAGAAAAGAAAACATAATAATAATCAGAATATCTGAAAAATATGAGAAAAATTAATCTCGAAACAATAATGCAAGAAATAATTAAAAGAAAATTGTCCTGAAACATTAGAACAAGAGGGGAAAGAAGAAAAAGAAAAAAAAGATCACTGATCATCACCTGAAAGAGATCCTATAAAGAAAACCCAGAGGAATATCAGTCAAATTCTGAAATCCCAAAAGGCAGTGCCACAGTAAGAATCATAGAAGACCTAGCAGAGGTGATACTGAATACTGCAGGTCTTGGAATACTATATATCAAAGGGTAAAAGAAATTCCAGTTGAAAATATCATACCTAGCACAACTAACAATAATCTTCAATGAAAGAAAATGGACACAATGAATTGTAAAACTTTCAGGATTTTTTTGAAAACAACAACAGCAACCTGAATTTAATAAAAGGCTTGACATATGAGAGTCAAAAGAAACAAAAGTTAATTACCAAAGACTAATTACAAGGGACCCAATAAGGATGGATTGTTTAACTTTTATGTCTCAGATTGTTATTAGTAACTGGGAAATTCATAAGAAGGATTGGGGGTAAACGTAATTTTGATGTGTGTGTGAGTTTTTTTAAGTAAAATAATTTAGAAATGGCTAAAAAGAGTAATTATCTTATGCAAATGAAGTAGGAGAGGAAGAACTAACATGAAGGAATTAGAGAGAGGATGAGGGTTGGTCATTCCAGTAACCTACTTTCATCAGGAATGGGTTCAAGAAGGAACAATAGATATATATCTAGAAGAGTATAAAAGTCTTCTAAATTTAGAAAGGAATAAAATGCTAAGGCATGGGGAGGGACAAGAGGATGAAGGAAAGACCTTTAAAGAGGAGGGTTAAGAAATAGGTTAAAGGGGACATAGAAGGTTGTTTAGATCATGGGAATGGAAGGATAAGGGAAGGAGGGTTGGCTAAGTAATAGGAAGGGAAGGTAGCAAGTAGAAGTAAAATAGAGGAATCTGGAGGGATAGGAATAAGAGATACACACAAATATAAAATAAAGATCAGGGTAGAATTTTTTAGGGAAAAAGGAACAGGGGTGGTGATCATGATGTTGTACAAAGTAAAGGCTAAAGCAGATTTCAACAAAAGAGAAAAATAGGGAAACTACATTATTTGTCAATCATATTTATCAATATTGTTTTGGATTATTTAAAACAAGTAGAAAGTATATGGTGGGAATATTGCTGTGGTGTAGGAAATGAAAAGTTGGTGGACTTGGAAAAATATAGAAAGAGTTGGACTTATGAAGGAAGAGTCTATCCACGCTCAGGGAAACAAGATAAATAAGTATGGTACAGTCTTACATAGATGCATACCAATGCATATAGCTATATATGACTATGATTATGGCATATATATATATATGTCTGTGTGTAAGTATATGTGCATATCTTTGTGTATATATGTTTATATATTCATGTACATACATATGTATGTATATGTATCACTCAATCAATCAATCTATCTATCTATCTATCTATCTACATATCTATCAATGCTTAATTGTAACCTGGGTGGGGGAGGGGGAAAATAACAAAGTAAAAAGTGCAAAGCAGAGAAAAAAGAAAAGTTACAAGGAATAAAAGAAAAGATGGACAACTGTCAACACATTTAGTATTTATTGTATAAGCTTTCTTGAAACAGATTCATTGCTATACATTTTGAATCCTCTCTCATGTTCTGTTTCCACACAGCACTGCTTTTTTCCTTCTTTTCCTATTTTGCATTATTTTAGTTTTAGTATTTAAGTTTACTTTTTTGTTTTCTTATTTTGTATGTAAGTTTAAAATAAAAAAAAATACAAAAAGACTCCTCTAAACGTAAGTAAAAGTTCTAGTGGTTCCTAGTTTAAAGAATTATCATGGAATAGGATGGAGTGGATAGAGTAGTCATGTCCCTAAAGAAAAAAAAAAGTAACACTAGGAATATTTAGCAATATTGAGTATTCTATAGTGAGACCAACTTCTCATGATCCACCTTCTTGTTTTTCAAGCAACATTGTGGAAAAAGAAATCACTGGCTACTCATCCAAATTTGGATTCTGGGAAGGTACTGATGCCAACATTATTGTTAAGTCCATTTGGATGGGTCCGATGACAGCAGAACTCTCCATCTCTGCTTTCTTCACTGGCTAAATTTAGTTACAAGTAACTTCTCTTTGACTATAAACAACTATTGAGAAAAAATAACCCAAAGAAGGCACTTTCATTGAAAAACAAACTGAAGGTATATCACTTTCATACAATTAAGTACATGCTAAGAGTAGACCTTTTCACTTGTGTACAGATGACAAAATGATTCTTGGCTAAGGAAAGGTTTTTTTTTTTCTCCCTTCATACTCCTGATTCCTAGTATTTCAGAAATAGAAATATTTCTATTTTCCACATTTGTTTCAAATAAACTGCTGATATTTAAAGAACAAAATGTCATCTGCAGCATCAATCTTACAAAACCTTTTGTCTCTTTCTCCTCTCCTGTTTCGATATAAACCAAATCATGTCTCTCTCACTTATACACATCTTTATATTCCAAATTCCCTTACCTTGTTATTCCAGCTTTGACTTTCATAGTTGCCTCTTCCCAGGTCTTTCTGGCTTTTCTCTGCTTTACCTGCTAACCCACCCTTCACACTGCTAGGTAAATGATCCTTCTGCATATTTCTGACTATGCCTCTCTCCTGTTCAAAAATCTTCAATATTTCCTTATTGATTCTAAAATTTAATTCAAACTTCTCTGTCTGGAATTTAAGGTCTTCAATAATCTGGCGTGATATTACCTTTCCATACTTTTCTCATGCTGCTCATCTCTATTAAAGCTCTATTCCTGATAAACTACACTAATCTCTACACCCTTCTTCCTTTTGAGAAAATAAAGGTATATCATACTATTACAACTTTGCCAAACCCTGCTATTTTTGATTCAGTGAAAACCAAATTGACTGGTAAATGCACAGTCCCCAGATTATATCTCTTCTATATATCAACTATTTCAGAGACAACCCCTTTTTTTCTGAGCAAGATACCATTTATCAGCAGGGGCATTCTGCCTGTCAATAAATGGGTCAATGGATTGACTCCATTTATAGCAAAGACCCTAAGAAAAAGGACAACTCCCCTTTTATAGGTTTTGGGGAGTACAAAACAAAGAAAAGAACAGGGTAGGTGACATCATGGGATTAAGTACAACATGAGTGGTTACAAGTTGAGGTACAGGGAACACCATGATTGGTTGGAAGTTTGGCAAGGGGGGATAGCAATGACCCCCCTTCTAATGGAGACTAAGAAGTGCTCATTATTTGAATGTAGGTTCTAGATAGTGGTCCAGACTTTTGGACAGCAAACCAGATATCCTTGAAGAATAGCTTGGTAGTGTAAAGATATTAGGTCTCACCCCCTCTTGTTCATGTGCCTTCTCCAAGGTCAGTTAAATTCCTTGAGACAATAATAGATATTTTTTTGTTATAAAAAACTTTGATTTCCAAATTCTTCCCCTTCTTCCCTCCACACTCACCCTACTGGGAACACAAACAATTCAATATAGGTTGTACATATGTAGTTATGCAAAACTTTTCTATAGTAATTATATTGTGAAAGACTAATTATATTTCCCTCCATCCTATCCTGCTCCTCATTTATTATATTTTCTCCTTTGATCTGGTGCCTTTTCAAAAGTGTTTGCTTCTAACTAAACTCTCCCCCAATCTGCCTTCCCTTCTATCATCCCCCCTTTTATACCCTTCCCCCCTACTTTCCTATAGGGTAAGACACCCAATTGAGTGTGTATGTTATTCCCTCCTTATTAAGCCCAATGAATTGAAAGTAAGGTTGACTCATTCCCTTCACTGTCTTGCTCTTCCCCTCCATTTTAACAGCTTCTCTTGCCTCTTTTATGTAAGTTAATTTACTCTTTTCTATATCTCCATTCTCCATCTTCCAATACATTCCTCTCACCTCTTAATTTTATTTGTTAGATATCATCTCTTCATATTCAATTCATCCTTGCCCTCTATGTATACATGAACACACACGCACACACACATATGCCCTCCTATACATACATATATGTGTGTATACATATATTTATATATATATATATTCCTTTCAACTATACTCATATTAAGAAAAGTCTCATGAGTTACAATTATTATTTTTCCATGTAGGAATATAAATAGTTCAACTTTAACTTCTTATGATTTCTTTTTCCTATTTAGCTTCTCATGCTTCTTGTGCTTCTTGTATCTGAAAGTCAAATTTTCTGTTTAGCTCTGGTTTTTTCATCAAGAATGCTTGAAAATCCTCTATTTCATTGAATGACCATATTTTCCTCTGAAATATTATCCTCAGTTTTGCTGGGTAGGTGTTCAATCCTAGCTCCTTTGACATTGGGAATATCATATTCCAAGCCCTTTGATTCTTTCATGTAGGAGCTGCTAGATCTTGTGCTATTCTTTACTGTGTTTCCATAATACTCAAATTGTTTCTTCCTGAATACTTGTGAAATTTTCTCCTTAATCCTGGAACTCTGGAATTTGGCTATAATATTCCTAAGAGATTTTGGGGGGATCTTTTCGAAGAGACAATCAGTGCATTCTTTCAATTTCTATTTTGCCCTCTGGTTCTAGAATATCAGGGCAATTTTACTTGAGAATTTCTTGAAAGATGATATCTAGGCTGTTTTTTTGATCATGGCTTTCAGGTAGTCCAATATTTTAAAAATTATCTCTCCTGGATCTATTTTCCAGGTCAGGGTTTTATCCAATGTGATATTTTACATTACCTTCTATTTTTTTTTCATTTGTTTGGATCTATTTTATAGCATCTTGATTTCTCCTAAAGTCATTAAATTCCATTTGCTTCAATCTAATTTTGAAAGAATTATTCTCTTCAGTGATTTTTTGAAATTCCCTTTCCATCTGCCCAATTCTGTGTCTTAAGGCATTCTTCTCCTCATTGGCTTTTTTAGTCTCTTTAAGGCATTTGAGTTAGTCTATTTTTTGAGGTGCTATTTTCTTCAGTATTTTTTGGGTCTCCTTAAGCAGGCTGTTCACTCATTTTTCATAATTTTCTTGTACCATTCTCATTTCTCTTCCCAATTTTTCCTCTACTTTTCTTACTTGATTTTCAAAATTGTTCTTGACCTCCCCCATGGCCTGTGACCAGGTCACATTTTTTGTGGAGGCTTTTGATGCAGGAGTTTTGACTCTGTTGTCTTCTTCTGGTTCTATATTTTGATTGTCTTTGTCACCAAAAAATGATTCTATAGTTTGATTACACTTTCTCTGTTTGCTCATCTTGCCAGCCAATTACTTGACTTTTGAACTCTTTGCCATGGTAGAACTCAGCTTCCAGAGTGGAGAGTGCTGTTTCCCAATTTTGGGGGGTATTATGAAGCTGTTTTCAGAGCTTTTTCTAGGCACCTGCCTCAGAACTACGAGGATGACCACCTCTCCAAAGTCTCAACAAACTCTGCCATGCTAGCACTCCTCTTTCTAGCACCCTCGCCCAAAACTGCAACCCATATCCAAGCAAGTCAGAACAAGAGCAATTACCCTCAAAAAGGTCACTTGATCCCTCTATGATCTGTAGGTTTGGAGCTCAGGAGGCAGGCACATACCAGCAACTGCAGCCCTGCCACCTCCACCTCCTCCCTCCCTGGGGGAAGGGGCTGAACTGAGTTTTTCTCTCACCCAGGTCCAACTGAATTCCCCATTGACCTTTGACTTTCTCTTTTGCTTTATGGGTTGTGAAGTCTGGAAACTGCCACAGATGTTAGTGAATCAGTAAACTGAAGTCTACTCTGGTCAGTCTTTGTTGCATGTTTGGGCCAACATGGCTCATGTGGAATCAGGCCCTGCTCCCAACTTGGTAATATGGACCTTTCCTTTCAGCCTACCAGTCTGCCTTGAGTGGAAAGTTTGTTCTCTCTGCCACTTTGTGGGTTCTGTAGCTCTAAACTTTGTTTGGAGTCATTTCTTTATAGGAGGTGGTTGGAGTGGAAGTTCAAGCAATTTCCTTCTTTTACTCTGCCATCTTGGCTCCATCCCCTACACCCACAACCCCTCCTTCAGCCACTTGCTTGTAGCTTGAACTTTACATATCTAGAGCTCTATTCCCTTGGTCCCTGTCCATAATTTCTCATTCAGTTTTGAGCAACCCAGAAAATAATTTTTATTCAGTGACCTAATCTATCCTACTGCTTTGCATCATAGGTGATAGCATTGTGTTCTATTAGTGCCATGCTATTACTTTATTTAAATCTCTTCATATGTTTTAGACTTGGGCGGTTTAGGGAACTTGGATAAGAGTTTGTATGTCTGAGCTACTAGTCCATCCAAGGAGCTGAGGATGGAAGAGGTAAAGCAATCCTCTTTGCTGTTCTGTATTCATGCTTATTATCCCCAATGTTTGATGTCCTTGTGTGGAAGGATTACCCTTTTGCAACAGTTGCCTCTCTCTTTTTATTATGCATCACTATACTTGGAATACCTCTCTTTATTTTCTTGGTGAATTCCTTCCTATCACTCAAATTTCAACTAAATTTCAAATCCTCCAAAAAGTCTTACCCAAGATTTTTAGTCAATAATTCCCTTCCTCTCTTATACTTCACATAGGATTTTTTTTTCTATAGCAGACTATATGTACCTTCTAGCTATTTGTGCTGGTGCCAGTATTCCCTTATAAGATGTAGAATCAGAGCTCCAGGCTCATTTTATTTTATTGCTCTTCTAGAGAGCTTGATATCACTGCAAAGGACTACAGGTAAATTTAATATTGTTCTTCTCAAGGCCTATGATAAATCTTGCTTTCTCTAGGAAGACATACAATGACTTGCATAAAATGCTTGTGAAATTTGTTCTAATTAATTATTTATTAATATTTTACATTTTTCAAAATAATTCCAATATTCCGCCAGGGATACTGAGATTTATTTTTTTGGCCCCGAATACATAAAATATGACCACACTTGTATACATTCATTAATCTCTCAAATTTCCATAATATTGACTTTTCATCATCCACCACACACTGCCTTTTTTTTCAGTTGCTTTTACTTTCCTAAGATTATTATAGTGTTATATCTTTCTCAACCAATAAGACATTTTCATATTTTTTCAAAATTTTTTCAAATTTTGAGGATATTTCTTTCCTTTATAGCTATAAGATAATAAAGTAACATGACTTGATCAAGTAGTTAAGCTTAGCACTAGTGGAAAGTCACTTTTCATCAACTAAACTCTATGGGATCATAACCCATATTTTATTTAAATTTTTGTATCTCTCCTAGTGACCATCATGATGATCTGCACAAGGTAGGCATTTTAATAAATGTTTTTTGTTCTTTGATTTTTCCCTGAACTTTCATACAGCATCCAGATTAATCTTGATCATACAGTTCTCTGATTGGCTCACACCACCCCCAGGAAATTCTCTTGTCTTTCTGTTACTTACCAAATAACATTGATATTCTTAAGCTGGCAAAACACCCTCTACTACCTGACACTTCCTTACCATTCAAGATTTATTTTCTACTACTTTATACTATATACTTTGTGGTGAATCTTCCCTTTGTCTATTACATTATTTTCATATTTTCATATCTTTACATATTCCATCCCCTAAGCCTCTAATGCTCCTATGCATACATATCAAAATCTCATCTGTCCTTCAGGTTTCTAGTAAAATGCTGATTGCCTTTGTAACAACCTTTGTAAATAGAGGTTTGTTTCTCCCCCTAAGTTTCACCTACTTATAATTATTAATTCACATGATCATGGATTTAGAATTGAAAGATACCTCCTTGTAAAAATGAGGAAGCTGAAATTATGAAAATATTCTGATTTTCAAAAATAGAGTGCAGAATAAAATCTCAAAATTATAGGCTATTCATATTGGCTTTATTTTTTGGATCATGATATAAAACATTAATTATAGACTTCTGGCCAGGGTTATTAAGAGCCTAAAAACGATAGTAAGAATGAATTTGTCTATTGTATTGCACATTAAATGGAGAAAAAAATAAACTTTAAATTAAAATGGATTGGAGTGGGAGAAGATTGTTAATGAATATCTAAAAGGAAACCTAATAGTTTCTACATAAAGTTCTAAAAGTAACTACATAAAATAAACCCTAATGAATAAACAATTTCAGATTAAAAAGGAGACAAAACCAAAAAAGAAATCCCTAATAAAATCCATTAATTCAAAAATCTATACAATATATCTACAATTAAAACACTGAGCAAGAAGAAATTAGCATAGTCATCCTAATTTCAGGAGGAAAAATTGAATGAATATGTATCACTGAGCCTTCTAGGCAGTGAACTCCATGATTGGGATATGACTAAATGGGTAATCTTGGATAAAAGAGATAGAAGTAAGTGGGGCGGGGGGGGGGGGAGATGTAGCATTGTTTCTTATAAAGGGTGTTGTAAGAAAATGCAGAACCTAGAGGAGGAAACATGGTGGAACGTTTGAGTGAAGATCAATTGCTGGAAAAACAAAAGCAATTGCATTTGAAGTAGCCAATAGACTACTTGGACAGAAAAAGGAAATGAATGAGGAGTTCAAGAAACATAAGCCTGTATAATTACAGCAGTAATGGTAAATCTCAGTGATCTGGAGATTTCTAGCTCCCTCTCTATCTCTGTTTCTCAGTCTCTTTCTCTTGAAACCTCATTTCTGTCTCTGTCTACTTCTGTTTCTCTCCCAGTCTCTCTCTCCTTCCCTCTCCAAATGTCAAGCATTTCTTGATGTGCTTACTGATAATTTTCGTCTTTAAAGGGTGGAAGAATCAACAAAGGCAAATTCTATTCTGAATGTGATTCTCATTTAGTGCATTTAGATTCACTTAGTGCACTCATTAAGTAGTACACTAAGGAGTGCACTTAGTTTCTGGTACTAAATCTATGATGCTATATAGAATCCTGCACAGATGGAGTTGTTGCTCTTAGAAAAGAGAAAGGACAGACTCCCCTCTCAAACAGGAGGCATGATGAAAGAAGCTTTAATGACAGAGAAATTTAGTGAGAGGAAGAACATTGAAGGCAGGTCATTTGTGATGACTTTGATCTTTTTAGTATATTAGGAGAAGATATATGAAAAAGAGAATTAGAGAAGAAGAAAAGTTTTGGGAAATATTATCAGGGTTTCATGAAGGTAAATTGCATCATTTTATGGGAAAATATTTGCTATGATTTGGATTATAATGAAGATGTGAAGGATATGGTGCAAATCCACACTTTACTACTTAATTTCTGTATGAATGTGATCATGTCGTATGATCTTTTGGGAGTTTTGTTCCTTTATTTGTAAACTGAGAGGGCTGAAAAAGATGACTTCTAAGGTCACTTCCTGAACCTGATCTATTATCATTCTATATGACTTAAGATCATGATAAAAAAGAGCCACAGATTCAGAAAGTATGCAAGGTTTCCTTTTTTGTTTTTAATTGGATTAATTTTTGTAGTGTAAACTGACCAGCTTTCCTCGTATTTAGTTTTGATTATATATCAATCAGTTATAACAGTTTCTCTTAGGAAGACATATAATGATGAATATTAAATCCATGATTATACAGATAATTTCAATTATGGCATGTGGGTGGGCCTTCAGAAGATTTGTGACATAATTCAGTTTTTAGTGTGCCCAATTGGAAATCTACTGATGCTAAATCAAGCAAAGGAAATAATCCTGGGAAATAAAATTGAAACTTTCTTCTCACACAAGTCCTTAAAGCATATAGAAAATAAATATATCAAAATGCTCCAATTTCCAACTGCCAGAACCAATGGCTTTGATGAATTCACTTAAAAGAAATTGGAGAGGTTTAAGAGAATTTAGTTGCAAAACCTTTAGAAACCATTTTTTTTCTTTGCCACACAGAAATCACAAGTAAAGATATTTATTTTGTTCTTTGCACCAAAGGAAGAGGGAAAAAATTGAATTCATACATTCATACTCAGTCAAAAATTAATAGACTTCCAGCTTTACAAGATGAGTACAGCATAATTTATAAATTATTATTATAATTTTTAACTAAGGTTGGGGGTGGGAATGGCAGGTAAACCATTAGGCTACTTGTCTTATATGTGAGGAAATATAGAATAGATTTACAAAGGTGTTGCCTAGTAATTAGAGGGTATGATTTGAAAACAGGATCATATGACTTCAAGTACCATTTCTGACACATTAGTTCAATAACCCTGGGCAATGACTTCACATTTCAGTAATGTAGGCAGTTGTCTCATATTATAAATAATAGAGAAAATGCTGAATATCATTGGATAGTAGTTTCACATACAAATGAAATTAGAGGTCCAGTGCATCTCCCTATAGAGATTTCACGAGCCAGGAGATATTTTCGTAATGAATTCTATTATCAGCTTTCAATTTGGGAGGTAAAAGTGAAAAGTTTCAGAGAATTTTTCTGAGAATTCATAAGACTGTTGAATTTTTATTAATTTAAAGAAACTATTGTCATCTATATGGTATATTTAATATAGCACATTTATTTAAGTCTGTGTAGATAAAATATAATCAGTACATCATTATGATCAAAGGACTTGTCTTTGATTAATGCTTTCATATTATGACCTGAAACAAGCAAGTTAAAAATTCAGAATGAGGACTGATAACTGAAATATTCAAATTACATGCATTTGCCAACCCTTTGAAAATAACACCTCATTCTATGCTATGCCTACAAATTTCCAAGCCTTGAGGGGGGAGGAAAGAGGAATAAAAAGTGAGAGCCTCATCCTTATCATCCTCATCATTCAGTGAAGAAAGAGACTTTTTAAATAATTAAGACTTTGGAAAGAATATTCTTTACATACACTTTTCTTAAAGTAAAATGAATAACAAGATCATCATTGCCATGATTATTATAGTCATTAATATTATTATGAGTGGCTATTTTTTGTCCTTTCTCAAAGAGGACCATGAGATCAGGAAAGTTATCCCGTGACTTTCAAGTGGATTAAATATAAGTGAAGGAGTGCAAAAATGCCCAGTCTCACTTAATCATCTGGAGTCATCTTGATTCAGTGGCAAAATAGATAAGGATGACTGGAGATGGCCCCTGATGCAGTGGTCTTTTTAAGCTAAGGTTTTTTCCAGGTCTCAGTTTTACTGAAGCAATGCCCATTCAGTGATTAAGGCTAGGTTAGAAGTGAGGAAAAGAACAGCCTCTTTTACCTAATTAAAAAAAATCAATCTGGGAAGGGAAGACTCTCAGGGTTTCGGGACAAAAAAGAAACAATTGCTATTTACAGTCACCCTGAGCTACTTGGGACCAAACAATGACCACTAAGTGGGGCTCTGGCTGGGACCTATTGTTGGCCAATCAATGAGAGCCAGAGTGAATTAATTTGGTTTAAGCATGGCCCTTAAGAAGGAAATTTAGCCTGTAAACCTTAAGATATCTTTCCAGGTTTCAGTGATGAAAATTTACATTCCTTTGTACAGAGCACCCTTTCTCCTCTAGAGCCTTGTGGGTCCAGACGGAAGATATTGATCAGGACAACTGAGATGACTCCACAATATGAGTGGCATCAGGTACATGGCAGAAAGAAAGCTGGCCTGGATTTTAAGAATGCCCTGGGTTCAAATCCTGTTAATGACCTATCCTAGATGTAGGATACTAGGTAAATCACTTTACCCCATGTTGTCCCTAGACAAAACCTTAAGATGATAAATTAAAGACAATGAGATAATCTTCTTAAGCAATATGTTACAGACATGTTGTCTCCTGTCCATCTAAAACATCAACTCTATTGCTACTTAAAAAAAATATTTCACCCCTAACACAAAGGTAGGCTTTTATAGATTAACTTTGCCATTGTCCTGCTTAGTTCCAAGCATCCACATCACTTAAGTGGTATATCCAGGCATGTTAGAACATTTGTCCTTGTTTTTCCTTCCATTTCAACTCTCTTTTTGCTGTATCTTTTCCTGTTAGAAATATTAAAACAAAAAAGCAAATAAACAAACAAACGTGATGACAGGCTCTATCTTGCTTGCTTTTATTTGTATCTCTAGTACTTAGCACATTGCCTAGCACATACTATGTGTTTCATATCTATGCATCTATGTATATAGGCATGCATGCATGTATATATGTATGTATTTCTTTCTATTATATATGTATATGCCTTATATACATTGCACAAATGTGTGTACATCTATGCATACACATGTCCATATATGTGGTGCACTTTGGGGGAACCATGATGTTTGCATACATGTATATGCCCATGTATACACATACATTTGCATACATATGCATATATAGAAGCATGTATACATAATGAAGAGCTGACCTTGGAAACAAGAAGATCTCTGAACTTTTCTTCACAAAACTGTTGTGACTATCAAAGAAATATTTTACATAAAATGCTTTGCATACCTTAAATTACTATACAAGTAAGTTCATTATCGCCAGTGTTACTCACATATGCTACATATATACACTTATGTGTAGCTATCCACATACTTATAAACAGTCATATATATGTTTATGCAGGAAGATGTGCATGTTTATATGTATGTGTGAATGTGCATGTCTGAGATGAAGAAACTCTATCAAAGATGATGATGATGGTTATGATTCATGATGGATATGATGATAACAAATGCAACAATTACCACAATAATAACTGCATTTATGTATAGCTTTAAAGTTCACAAATTTCTTTACCTATATGATCTCATTGGATCTTCTCCAATGAGATCACATGTCTATGAGTTAAGAGTTATCATTCTCTCTAATTTACAGGTAAGGAAAATGAAGTGTGTGTGTGTGTGTGTGTGTGTATGTGTGTGTGTTTGTGTGCAGGTGGAACTGATGGGTTTCATCTCCTTCTCTTCCTTCATTCCTGAAGTTCATCCTCTGGCTTGTTTTTTTTTTAAAGCAATCAGGGTTAAGTAACTTGCTCAAGGTTACAAGGCCAGTTATTTGTGTGTGTGTGTATGTGTGTGTGTGTGTGTGTGTGTGTGCGTGCGCCGAGTATCTAAGGCTAGAACCGATCCCAGGTCTCCAGACACTGGGACCAATGCTCTTACTCACTTCTCCACCTGGCCACCCGTAAGAAATTAGGGTTAAGTAACTAGCTCAAGGTTACATGGCCAGTTATTTTGTGTGGGTGTGAAATATCTGAAGCCAGAACGATCCCAGGTCTCCCAACCTCTGGGGCCGGGCTGTTACTCACTGCACCACATGGCCTCCCCTGGCCTGCTTTTCCTTCACTGTACTACATGGATTCACTGCCTAGTAGTTAAACTAATTCACTTTAGGTTGTTTTTTATTTGTCTTTCTTTGTATTCCCAGTGGCTACCACAGTATCTAGAACATAAGTGACTAATAGATGAAGCTCAATGACTGACTAGACTCATGAGCAAGTCAGTCAATAGATTCTGAAAACTTGGGTGGCCCATTACTAAGAATAAATGGACACTGAGTTAAAGGTCTTAACTAGAAATTCCAGATCATTTCTTGTCCGAGTCAGGAAAGTGACAGAAAATGAAGTGTGAGTTTCAGGTATAGCTATTTTCATAGAACCATTGCAGCTAGCTATACAAAAGCATTTATTAGTTTCTCAGGGATGGCTGCCGTTCAGTTGTTTTTCAGTCATGTCTAATTCTTTGTGATCCCATTTGGAGTTTTCTTGGCAGATATTTGGCAGTGGTTTGCCATTTCCTTCTCCAGCTCATTTTACAGACAAGGAAGCTAAAGCAAATGGGGGTTAAGTGACTTGCCCAAGGTCACACAACTAATAAGTATCTGAGGCTGGATTTGAACTCAGGAAGATGAGTCTTCCTTACTCCAGGTCCTGAACTCTATCCATTGGGCCACCTAGTTGTTCTTAGATAGGCATTATGGTAAGCAGGGTGATACAAACAAAAAGAATAAAATAATTCTTTTCTGTAAAGAGGTTTCATTCAATTGGGAGCAACAAGTTTATAGATGATCGAGATATCTGATTAAGTGAATAAATTCAAATATATACAATACCATTTAATTCAGGGCAGTTTGACTAGCAAACAATTAGAAGTGTGTGTGTGTGGCGGGGTGGGGCTCAGGCAAGGTTTTATGCAGGAAAGAGCATTTGAGATGTATCTTTGAAAGATAGAGACTATCAAGAAGAAGGAAGGAAGGAATTTAAAGCATGTGAGACTGCCAGTGCAAGGAAAAGAAGTACATTATGAAATGTGAGGAACAGTGAAGGCCAATTTAACCATCCCTGAGTAGAGTAGGATCAGGAGAAGTATTCAATGAGGCTAAAATGTAAGTAGGGGCTGGATTTTAATGGACTTACATATGAATTTTAGAGGCAATAGAAAGTCACTGAAATTATTTGAATAGGAGGGATTATGTGTTCAAATTGTACTTAAAAATTACTTTATCAGCAGTGTGTAGGTTGGACCAGAGTGGAGAAAGACTTAAAGAAAGGGAGACCAATTAGTAGGATATTGAATTAATCTAGGTTAGAGGGTCCAGACTGTGTTAGCTGTTCAAGCTGAGGAAAAAGGTAAGATGTGCTGGATATTATGGCAGTAGCAATGGAAAGATCTAGGGAGTGATTAGGTATTTTGAGTCAGGGAGAATGAGGGGTCTGCAATAATTCTAAGATTACACTCCTAGGAGACTAGGAGAATGTTGGTACCTTTAAGTGAAATAGAAAAGATTAAAGTATATGGGAAAGTATATGGGGAAGAGTATATGGGAAAGATCAATTCAGTTTTGGACATGTTAAGTTTAAAATGTCTCTGGATCATCCAGTATGGAACATCTAACAGCATTTGGCTTATATGGGACTATACCTCTGGGAAAGATTGAGACTAGATATACTTATCTATTCATCATTTACCTAGAAACTCATAAGTAAGATTCATAAGAGATAATGAAGTTACTAAGACATACTTTAGGGGCAGAAGAGGATTACAAAGGAAACTGGAGGAACACTTTCATTTAGAGTACATGCTGATAAGCCAACAAAAGGCACTGAGAAGATCTGTTCAAACAGATAGAAGAACCAGGAGAGAAGAGTGTCAAGAAAAATCAGAGTGGAAAGAATATCCAGGAAGACAGAATGCTCAATAATCTTCTGTGCAGTAGGTAGGTCAGGATATAGACTGTGAAAAGACTATGAGATTTGGTCACATTTTCAATTGAGCCAGATCTTAAAGTGTTGAGGTCTGAGCTAGAAAAGAAATGGAAGAAGTGAGAATATATATTTTCAAGGAGTTTAACAAATAAAGTTTGCAGAGATCTAGAGCAATAGCTTGAAAAAAAGGTTGAGCATTATAAATGTTTCTTAAAGATGAGGGAGACAACAAATTTGATGGTAGTAGAGAAGGATCAGGTAGCTATAGAGAGGTTGACATTTGAAAGAAAGGGGAGGGATGATGAAAGATATGATAGTCTCAGGATCCCCATGCCAAGATCCCTCTCTTTCTGTTTCTCTCTTTTTATTATTAGGAGACTCCCTATTTTCCAGAGCTAAGGCCCAGCAAGCAAGCTGTTCCCTGAGCAATTATCCTTTGTATTCAACCTCTGGATGAACCCTGACACAGCAGCAATATCCTAAAATTGTTTTGCACCAGCCCCAAGTGGTCCCTGAGCTCATACAAACATCTACAGGAACAATGTTATGGTAAGGCCTGTTAAGAATCAAATGTCTCTCATTGTTACTGTTACCCCTCATTGTGAGGGCTACAATTCACCATGTAGCCATTGCTATATGTATTAAAATTTGGCCTCTCTAAAGCAGGTGTCTTCCTAGAGGAGGCCCCAGAACGTGTCCAGTTTTCTTACTCAAATGGAATAAAGAAAGCTTTTTGCTTATGACCACTGCTAGTTCCTTTTAAAAAATTTTATTTCTTAGAGTTAATTTGTGACTATGATAATGGGTGTGAGCTCTTTGATATTTTTCAGACTTAACTGTGGTTGTGATAACCTGTGTGAACTCTTTAGTATTTTCAGAGTTAATAGCATTTGCATAATCTCTGTGACTTTTTGGGCATTTCTTTTTAGATTTGTCAAGACAGTTGAGATGGGAAAGGATAAGATCAAGTGCATATATGAAGTAGTTTATTTGGTAAGGAGAAGGGGAATCTCTTTGTCAGACTGGAGAAAAAAAAAGGGAAATGATGTCTGAGTAGTTTTGAAAAGAAGAGAAGAGGGAGATCATATCACATGACCTCAATTTTCTCAATAGAATCCAAATCCTTAGTTAAAAGAGATGAGAGAGACTTGAGGAGGGAAGAGAACGTCTGAAATTCTGTAGGGTGACATTGGGAACCAATTAGGAAGGAATAAAAAGACTCATTTCCTACAGTGACAATCAAGTTGAGATGGTAAAACATGGATTTGTAATGTATGCAGTCAGCACAGCACGTCAGGAAAATGACTCCCCTAAGTGGGTCAGTCCAATGATTTGGCTTGGTTTCCAGAACGAAGTACCCTTTTGGGAGCCATTGCATACACACTGATACCACTGTGCCCTGGAGCAAGGTCCAGTCCCCTTTTCCAGAACTCATTAAGTTAATGAGCTGCATCTGGGACTGAAGCCAAGGGTGGGTTGGTACTATTCATTCCCCAGGGTTTTCGTTTCTCCTTAGTCTGGTTAATATGGCTTATGCCCATTTTCCACAGCTGGAGAATCCAGAGGAGGAGTGTCTCCCTGATTTCTCCTGGAATCAGATGTGTGTGTGTGTGTGTGTGTGTGTGTGTGTGTGTGACTGCTGGATCTAGGGAGAGTAGTGCTTGGCTACTCTGTACTTTCATTTTTATGGGACAATGACTGAGGCAGATGAAGAAAATTTTTCTCTCTTTGGTGAAGGAGGTTTAGGACGAAATGTCCTATGTCTTTACTCTTTCTGCATTTGATTTTCCTTTCTCATCTTCTTCTTTTTAGCTTTTTCTCGGTCCTTTGACTGGGTGTCTCCTTTGGTTTTAAGAGGGCAAGCAGATTAACATGATAAATTAGCTTTTTGGTAAACTTTTAGACTTGAAGAGACACCTCATGTCACAGACAGAAAAAAGATTGCTTAATGGAGTGGTTTTAGTTTAGTCTGAAAAATAATTGTGTAATGAGAGATTACTTGAGTTCTGCAGAATAGAGACTCAGTCATAAGAATTTTAGCTATCTAAAATCTTGCTTCTTTTCCAACATCCAAGCAGTAAGAGAAACTGCTACATCTGATAGTAAACTCTGCAATAAATTTCTTATTATCAAATTGGTTTTATGATTTGTATTGCCTAGTCACATCTGGCTTCCAGCTGCTTAGCTGTTTTGCAATTCAGACTGCTTGCAATCCTTAAATTTAGGGCTGAAAATGTACACCTCATTTTAGTTCCTGAAGAAAATTGCAAGCTGTGGGCTAGAGGATTTTGTAATACAGTCCCATCCCTGAGATACAATGGAGTCTTCAATTTTGAATGATGGTTTTCATTTTCAGAGAGATTCAAAATTAAAATTTAATCTAATTATTAGCATTTTTGAAGACCCAAAAATTTCTGTGCTGGGTATGGTGAACTAAAGATTGGAAAAGAAAATACAGCTTAATTTGAAAGAACTTACAATTTATTGGGAGGATAGGGTATAACCCAATAGAATATGACCTCTTTGGGAGGAGGAATTTTTTGGGGGGGCCTTCATAACCCTTTCTACCTCTGATCTAGTGATACTGGCTTGCAATTGTCTGAGCAAGATCCTCCACCTCATTACTCTGGCCCTGAAATTCTTTTTCTCCTTATTTCCACCTCCTATTTCTCTGACTTCTTCAAGTTTCAGCTAAAATATCACCTTCTACCTGAAGCCTTTCCTCTTCCCCTTTACTGCAAGTGCCTTTCCTCATTTGGTTATCTCTAATTTATCCTGGATATATTTTATTTGTAAATAGTTAATTGCATGTTTTCTCCCCCATTAGAATGTGAGCTCTTTGAGATAAGGATCTGTTTTTTTTGTCTTTTTTTATCCCCAATATATAGCATGATGTCTGATACATAGTTGGCATTTAATATAATAGTTGACTTATTAACAGACTGAGGATAGAAAGATAAATGAATATGAATCAAGTAGAATGTAATAGGGATGAAGGGGAGATTTAGACAAAATGCTCTATGAAAATTTAGATGCCCCTTTCATCTGAGAACAGAGGATAGGGATTAGTAATGGATTCATGGAAACAGAACCACCTGAGCTGGGCCTGAAAGAAAGTGGAAAATTGTAGCAGGGGAAGATGAACAAGGCATCTAGGCATGGAAAATGTAAAATTTCCTATTAATGGAATGGTAGGTTGATAACAGTTACCAATTTAATTTCCCAGTCTATAACATTAGATAATATTACACATACACACACATACTATGCACTATGTAAGTGTAATAACACTTGAATCTTATGACTTTTGGATAAGGAGAAGACCTAGGCAAGTATATGAGTATCCTTACATGAGTAAACATGTCAGGAGGCATCAAGTGGCATCTAATCTCAATGCAAATCCAAATGAAGCCTGCTGATCAATGTTGCCTGAGAGTAAACCTGAGCAAAATTCAAAACCAAGAAATTGCAAGACAGAAAATAAAGTATCAATAGAAAAGAATGATCAGAATCCATAAGCAGTGGGTTAAGAAGTAGGACATTGAACTCAACCAGGACTAAGATAACCAACATAGAGGAGTATGTACATTATGTAGAGAAAACAAATTATTGTGTTTGAGATTCAACTTGAGGCCGTGCCATTTTAGCAACTTTGGGACTTGGAATACTATAAATCATTCTCAGTATGATCAATATTCATTCATGTGATTTAGTTAGCATTTCACACAGAGAAACCAGTCATATTAACATTTTTTATTACTCATATTATGACAAGATCAATGGGCAGTCCATTGTGTTACTCTATATATACTCATATCGTTGATATTTGATAATTTGGGTCCCTTACTTAAAAGCAGGAAGAAAGTGAGTTGTATTATAGTTGTGAAATTGTTCAATATTTTTAATCTGTTTGAGATTGCAAAAGTCCATGTCTTTAACATCAATAATTTCCCCTTAACATTATTTCACTATGATTAAGGGATATGGTTAGCGCAGAAGAGACAAAGCAGGTGACTTAAAAGGCAATCAAAAGACACAATACATCAGATATAGCAAATCACAGATTAAATACCGTATATTACCAACAATGTCTTATAAGTGGCATATTATCACATATATCAATGAAGAGAAAAGGAAGTACCAACTTGAATGCTTTTTTAGGAAATATTAAGAAGTCTAGAACAAGACTTCTGCATCATTGGAGAGAATCTCTGTGAAAAATTTATTCTGATAGATTACCTACTTCTAGGCACTACAGTGGATGATAAAAATATTTAGCTTAAAATACATGAAAACAGTCACTGTACTCAAAGGAACTTATTTTTTCTTAGGGAGGGGATAAGACATACTTTCATAGGTCACTTTAGTGCATATACTAAATTAGTGCAAACTAATTTCAAGAAGGGGGAGTAAAATTGATATTTGTGGGATCAAGAAAAATCTCAATTTAAAAATCAAGAAAAAATCAACTTAACTCAAGTTGATCCTTCAATGGAACTAGGAATTCCAGGAGACTAAACATTACAGGCATAAGTGACAGTCTATTTGAAGTCACAAGATTAGGATACAGAATGTTATATACATGGAATGTCAAGAAGTGTGATTTGCTTGGAATATAGAGTGTAGGAGGGAGGATAATGTCATAAAAAGTGGAGAACTTGTCTAGGGCTTTAAATGCCGAAAGGATGAGTAAAAATCACAACAATAGCAATAATAGAAAAAAAAACAACTGATGTTTACTTATTGATTTATGATTTGCAAAATGCAAAATTTCTAATTACCTCAACTGCCAAATCTAATGGATTTTCTTTTCCCTCATCCTTCTTGATCCCTTCTTAACACTTGAGAATTTTCTGTCTTCTTCTCCTGGATATTTCCTCCTCTCTAGGTTTTCATGATCTCTCATATTTGTCCGGCTATCTCTCAGACTTCTTAGATGAATCTTTATCCTGGTCATGCCCACTAATTGCTATAGTCTTTCAAAGCTCTGGCCTGTAACCTTTTCTCTTTATACTCATTTTTTCTCACTTAGTGATCTAATCAGTTTCCATGGATTCACTGATCTTTCCTATGTAGATGATTCTCATATTTATTTATAAAACACTAGTTTTTCTTCTGAGCTGCTGTCATTCACCACGGACTAGATTTCTGGAAATGTCAAACTGGATGTCCCATAGGCAGCTCAAATTCAAATGTTCAAAACAGAACTTCTTATCTCTCCTACCAAAGACCTTCTGTCCTCTAAGTTTACCTATTATTGAGAAGAGCATCACCATTTTCCCATTTACTAAGACTCAGTCAGTTGTTACATGCCAGGCTCGTTGCTAAGGGATACTTTAACTTGGTCCTTGGCATTTCACAATCACCATACACATATGATCCATTGCCATTTCTAATTCCTATATTCAGAATATTTCTTGGGTATATCTCCTTCATTCCAAATAACCCTAGTTCTGGCCTTCATCACCTCTTGCATAGACAATTGCAGTATCCTTCTAACTTTTCTTCTTTCCTTTCTCTCAACCTCAATTGTCAGTGTTATCCCTGATGTTAAGGTCTGACCATACTATCTCCCTATCCCCTCAATGAACTATAATGCCTTCCTATTACCTCCATAATGAAATGTAAGTCCCCTGATTTTTCATTTAAATCTCATCATCTAACCCTTTCTTACCATTCCAGTCTTTTTATATTTTAATCCCCTCCAAATAATAATAATACTTTTCATTTAAACAATACTTTAAGGTTTACAGAGTTCTATGTGTATTAATTCTCTGGATCCTCATAACACCCCCTCTTCATTAGGTACTATTATTATTTCCATTTTATAGATGAGAAAGTTGGGGCGCAGAGAAATCATGCAACTCACTGAGTGTCACCTAGATAATAAATCTATGAGGCAGGATTTTAATTCAGGTCTTCCTGCTTCCAAGTTCCATTCTCTCTCCACTATGCTTCCTAGCCCTGATTCAATGGTCCAGAAACATGAATTACATGTAATTCCTCAAGCCCAGACTTTTCCTTTGGCTGTTTCCCATGCCTGGAATGTTCTGCTCCACCCCCTCTGCCTTTCAATTTCCTTGACTTCTTTCAAGACTTGACTTAAATCTCACCTTAAAAAGGCATTTTCCACTTTCTCCAGCTGTTACTGACTCTTCTCTCCGATTTTCATCACTGTATATCTTATATTTACACCTACTTTTTATGTGTTGCTATTCAAAGTAGAATGTAAGCTCTTCAAAGGACAGGGATATTTTATTTTGCCTTTGTATGAATCCTGGGTCCTCATTATCATGCCTGACATATGGTAAATACTAAATACATTTTTGTTTATGAATTGACTGCTCCTCATACATCACCTCATGTGATCCCCAAAGCAAGATAAACACAAGTCATATTATACCAACTTTACAGGAAATTGCAGAAATTGAGGCATAGAGGTTAATTGACTTGCCCAAGGTCACTCATGTCATGGACAGGACTAGGACTAGAATTAGGTTCCTCTAAAAGTTTCTGATTTCATTAAGGGTGAGGGATATTGTTTTCTCCTCTTTTATAAGCCATCTCATTGCTGAACTGCTTGAATGAAGACAGTTTTTCTTTACGGTTTCATTAAGCTAGCTTCATACTTGGTTGTGTCCCTATCCCAGTCAGACCATGATTGATGTCCCATATTACACTTCATTAGTATTCAGGCAAGCATGGATATGGCTGTTAGAAGTCTGAAAGAAATAAAGCACTGAACTTCATAAAGTGCCAGCAATGATTCCCCTCCTCCCGTTCTTTTCTTTCAGGGGATGGCACCATCTTCCTGACTTGGGTGTCAGCTAAAGAAAGCCTCAGAAAAAAAAGACCCAAATGAAAGTAAAAAAAAATAGGCATAGCTTCAGGAATTTTTCTGTAAAAGGTGCTTTTACCATTGTCTTTGACTCACTTATACTTCTGTGGTGCTGATGGATCACTCTTCTCTTCTGGAATGCATATTTCCATGGTTCAGCGTTTCTTCTCCTTAAAAAAAAAAGAAAGAAGTTATTGTGCGTACTGCAGATTCCCCTGGATATACCATGCAAAGCAGGAAATGTGTTTTATTTTGTCTCTTTTGCTTTTGTGCCTCTGATTTTCCTTCCTTTTTTCATGTATGTTATAAACTATTTAATTATACATTGCCTTCATATTACAAGTCATCATTTCATTTCAAATAACATGGTGACCCAAGCTAAGGAAATGATTCATCTCCATAATATAGTGGAAACTATTCTTTGACAGGATAGTTTTTAGAAACCAGATTATAATTTTATGTTATGTGAACACATCTTTGGAGGCTAAAATTAATGGTGATAAGAAGCTTATGCAACAGGCAAAAGGAATCTGGGGCCAAGTAAAAAATAAACTCTTCAGTGGCTCTTTTACAGTCAATGAGGCTGCAAATACATTTAACATTTGGCTACACACTCAGGGTTATGAAGGCATCTTGTGCAGTGCAGACATAGTATAGAAAGCCCTCAACCCTGCAGCCTTCTCTTAGTTTCCTGTTTCACCCTTCCTTACCCTCATGACAAGTATTTATTCTGTGATGGAGGCAGAGGGAGGATTGTCTGCATTTAACAAGATAAAGAAGGAAAGATAAAGCCTTGAGTTTCTTATTAGTGTCTTTTGCAAAATGGGCTTTGACAGTACCTTGTCAAGTCATGTATTGTTCAAAGATTACAGGAGGGGGGAAAGTAGCCCCAGAAGATTTCATATATTACTCAATATGAGAGATGCCTTATTGCTGGTTTAGTGCATAAATTCTTTCTGTAGAGCCTCAAAGGGACAGAATAACCAGGTGGTGTCAAAGGAACAGAGACAGAAGCAGGGTCTGTCAGAGGCATCATGATAGAACCTAATTCAACTGAACACAGATGTAGTGCATTAGCATAAGTATAGTTTTAATAAATGATCGTAGTGAATTGGTCAGCATCATTTCACTGCCCATTGGAACTCTGGCATATGACTTAACATACTAATGCCTAATGGCACTGGCATAAGTTCCCAAGGGGTTTTTGCCTAAATAATGACAGGCAGTGAGTAATCTGGAACCAACTCTGACATATTCTCATCAGAAAAAGCCAAATAAAATAGTCATTTCTTTTTGTTGTTGTGACATGTCACTACTCAAAATAAGCTAACTTTCCCTTATCTTGAGGGTAGAGGCACAGAATGGGACTCCCAAATTTGACTGGGCTGAGGGAACCATCATAAAGAAATGCTGCAATTCAATGCAGTTTCCTTTCCACTCTAGACTCAATAGACTCGTTCAACAGTTTCTCTATGATCAAGCTTGGTAATTCTAACTGTGCACTTTCAATAACATTTTTGCCCTTAGACATAACCAGGAAGAATCAAATGGAGGATAGAGAGCCCTAATAAAGTGTATTTGAATAAATTTCCCAGATTACCATTTCATTCCCAGGTGACAGCTTACTGAAAGGCTTCAATCACAAGCTTACTCCATCATTTCAAATACAAAAATTGCTGCCATATCTTGATTGACTAGTCAAAGAGTGTGCCATACAGAGGGATCAAAAAGATTTAGAATAAGGACCAGAAACTTTTCTAAGTTTATGTCTTTTTAGACTAGAAAGGGGAGGGGTGAAGCTACCTGTCAAGCTGAAAAAGATTGGGGAAATAATGGTATATGGGAAAAGGGAAAATGATCTTAGAGAGAAGGCAAGGCAAGTGTGTCTTCCCTCTGGGACTATCTCCAAATTGTGGCATGTGGTCTGTCCAGGGAGAACTAGCAACTCTTGTTTGAAGGCTTGCATAGTCTCTTTTAGGGCTGTTCACCTATCTTTGGTAACCACCTTTACCCAACCCGTGGCTCCAAGGCTAGGTTGAATAAAACTGACAGGACTCAAACCCATTGGTAAATTAGGGGGATATCTACCCCAAACATGTGAAGACTTCCCACAGCAGAATGAGCAGATTAGAACAATTTGTTCTAATGACCTTGAAAATGACTGAAGTAGGGTGGCTAGGTGATGCAGTGAATAGAGCTCTGGCCCTGAAATCAGGACCTGAGTTCAAATGTGGCCTCAGACACTTAACACAAAAACTAGCTGGGTGACCTTGGGCAAGCCACTTAATCCTGATTTCCCTCCAAAAAGCCAAAAAAAGAAAAGAAAAAAAGAAAATGACTGAAGTAAACCCTGTGGAGTGATCAGCACTTGGTCAGACATTGATGACACCAAGGGCATTCCCTGAATCCTGGGCCATTGCCAGCTCTTCTGACTTTTGTCTTGCCACTGAACTTTGATGACTTTAGAAGAGGGACTGAGACTGATGACTTTGTGCAACTGCCCCACAAATCCAATTCTTGTGAAAGTCAAGAAATCACCCCCTCATGCCATTGGTCCTCTTCAAAAAGGAAGGATCGACAATAACAACAACCACCTCCTATTTACATTGTAGGTATCTTGTAGCTATAAAGTTTGGTTTCTTTGGCATGTTGTTTAACCAGTTACATTGTGAGCTCTTTGAGGGTAGTAATCACGTTTTTTTTTTTCCTTTTTATTTGCATCCTTATGGTGTAGCGTCAGGTACATAAGTTCTTAATTGATGTTTGACAGTGGAATGATTAAAGAGATATTTGACCAGTTTTTGGACATTGCAATAGTCAACCACTATTTTAAGTTTCAAATTCTTCCTTTAGTAAGACAAAGAATCCTATCTTTTCTCTCCCCTTATCTCTTTAACCTGTCAACATGGTATCACATAAGAAATAGATCTTCTGAGTTGATTCAAATTCAATTATTATTAAAATATTTTTTTATTTCTTTCAGTAATAGATCTCTCAATAGAAAAATAGAAGAAAGGAAGGAAGGAAAGAAGGAAGAAAAAAGAAAGAGAAAGAATAAAAGAAGGAAAGAAAGAAAAAAGAGAGAACAGGAAAGAGAAAAGGAAAAAGAAAGAGTGAAAGGAAGCAAGAAAAATAGAATGGAAAAGAAAGAAAAGACAGGAAAAAACAAGAAGAAAGAGAGAAGAAAAACAAATAACTCAACAGCAAGAATTAAATGCCTATCACACAGGTTGGTGCAGTGGCAAGAACAGTGACTTCAGTGTCAGAGGTCTTGGTTCCAATGACACTTATGACACTTTATGCCTATGTTATCTTCAGAAAGTAATTTAATCTCCTTGGACATTATTTTTTTCATCTGCAAATGAAGGGTTTAAACTTTCACATCTTTTCTACTTCTGAATCTGTGATTCTCTGATTCTATGTGTCAGCTTGCTAGTCTATGTGATGCAAGGACAAAAACATCAAAGTCCATGCTTTGAAGAACAAGCAGCTATTGTTCTACTGGCGTAAAATAAGGTAGATAAGTAAATATATTTCCAAAAGAATTAAAAACAAAGTTGGTGGTGAAAAGAAGACTACTAACTAAGGAAATTAGGGCAAGCCTCTTGTAGTAGAGGTATTGAGTTGGCAAGGGTGGAAGGGAAAGTGAGGAGTACTGAGGGCAAGTAAGCAAAATTCTAGGTGTATGGTTATACACACAGATACATATGCATATGCATATGCTCATGTAGTGCACACGCACTTACATGTGTGTATACATATTTGGCTGTAATTATATACATATACGTGTATATGCACAACTATATATATGCATGCCCACAAATCTGTGTTAGCATAGATATGTACATGCACATATACATGTACACACATATATGTATTTATCTGTATGTATGTATGTAAAACCTGGAATTTTGCTTACTTGCCATCAATATGTATATGGATGAACTAGAGCAATAGAGGAATTTATGGGTTTGGAAAAGCAAGGCAACAATCTTAAAAAAAATGCTTACAGGAGATAGCTGTGGAAGGTGTTCCAGCTTTCTACTAGATTCAGTGCTAATCAGTTGTTCTTCCCAGATGCCCAATGACTGGGAACAGTTTTGTGTCCCAGCTTAGAAACTGTCATATTAGAACAGCAGGACACATGGCTGAGTTTGCCATACTTGGTAGATTTTCTTGCAGCATCATATCTTTTTGAAGGACAAATAGCTCTTCATAAAACTTATTTTTCCAATCAAGTCACTATGTCTAAGAGATAAGGACATGGATAAGGTATGTTAGCAGCTCTAAATTTCAATTTGGGGAAACCCAAGAAAGAAAATTTGTGCATATCTGCTTCTATGCCCTCCTTATCCCCAACACTACATCAGTTTATGGAGCATCTTATGGGATCCTTGCTAAGAAGATCATATATTTAGATTTAGGAGTGACCTCACAGGATATTGAAGTCAGTCCCCTCATTTTATAGATTAGGAAATTGAACCTGAGTATGTTACTTGCATAAAGAAAAATGGTACATTTTGAGGTAGGATTTGAATCCTAATCATCCAAACTTCATGACCAGTTGCCAATATTTTCTGCCATGATTTCTCTCAAATAATTGTTTGCAGAGGTGGGATTATGTTTTCTCAGAATTATATTCACCCCTTGTCCCCACCACCACCAGTCCCTTGTTGATTCTTTTTTTTTTTTGAAAGGGGAAGTCAGAGCAATTGTGATTAAGTGACTTTCCCAAGGTCACGCAGTTAGTAAATGTTAAGCATCTGAGGCCGCATTTGAACTCAGGTCCTCCTGATTCCAGTGTTGGTGCTCTATTCATGGAGCCACCTAGTTGCTTCTCTTCCTACCCCACCCCACCCCTCGCCCCAGCCCGTTGATTCTTAAGTATCTTAAGGCTAATCTTTCAGAATTCTTTTGTATTCTTTGTGTAATGTTAGGGATAGAATGCTGCATCTAGAGTCACATAACTTGATTATTTTTCTCCCGAAGAAGTGAAGACAAAAGGTACATTATTGCTGTCTTCAAGCACTTGAAAGGCAGTATGCAGAAAAGTGTTAGACTTTTTTTCTGTTTGCTCTTGGGTATTAGAACTAGGAGCAAGAGAAGGAAATTTCACAGAGGTAAATTTAGGCTCAAGAATAGCAAGAATTTATTGACAATTAGAGCAATCCAGAAAGGGAAATGCACCTTCATCAGTAGTAAGTCGTATTTCATTGAAGGTCTTTGAGGAAAGCCTGGACCACTAGTCAATGGGTTTGTGATTATTTTCCAGGTAGGAGTTAAACTCAGTGGCTGTTAAGATCTCCTAGATTCAATGATTCTCTGATTTAAGACCTAGATCTGCTACTTATTAACTTCAATATCCTTTTCAATGATATAGGGCATGATAATCCTCATACCATCTGACCCATATAGGTTGTCATAAAGAAAATATGTTGTCCACCATAAAGGATTCTATATGTAAGAGCTATCATCACCTTATTATTCTGTGTATCTAGTGAAGTGTTGTGCACCAAGTATATATTCACACATGAATGGAATCTTATCAAAGGCAATAAATAGAACTTGTAGTTTTGGAGCGACAACAAAAAACGAGTTTTAGAAGCCTAGGCAAGGGCACCAGAGCACATGGCCAATTGGAGGTGCCAGCGGAAGAAAAGATTTGCCTGCCATGTTTGAACCAACAGCTGCTGGTCTCACTTTCCTAGAATTACTCTTCCTGTTGCCTATAATTTTAGTGCTCTCCACATGAAGATATAGTCAGAGATGTGGGTGAGAACAACCATAACAAAATAAAATCAAGATGGGGGTGGTGAATAGGCAAGAGGGGTGGAAGGAAAAGGAATTAGACTCCAAGGAAATGCTGATTTTGTATAAACATCTGAAGTGTTCTTTGTTGTGGCAGTTATTGAAGATGAAGGAATGAGCGAGATATATAGCCTTAAACACTTCTTTCCTTCAGAAAAAAATGACATTGGGCTACAGTAGATTAAAATGTAGTATTAGATTCTAACAGAAAATGAATATTACTCTTGAGAACAAGTTAACAGTTTTCTCTTTTCTTCCTGGAAATGAAGCAAAATAACCCTTGCTCTCTTTCCCCTATATATTTTCTTCTAAAACAGGAAAGAATTATTTCCCAAACCACTTTTGAACTCTTTTTCACACGAGTGATAGCTGTAAGAAGGCAAATAGGAGGAGGAAACTCAGAGAAAATCAGAAACTGAAGGTTAAATGCATCTTGGAGGTCATACACTCTAGATATCTCTAGTGGACTGCTACTCTCTTCATAAACTGTAGCTCTTTAATCCTTTTGAGGTGTTTTTTCTTTAGCCACATTTAGTCTCTTTCCTAACCCCATTTCCTATTAGTTCACTTTCCCATTTCACTGTCATTTTGCTTAACCCTTTAGGTTTTCTGAGTGTGTGTATGCTTTCTTTTTCTTTTATTTTTAGTTTGGCATTGTTATGGCATTAGCAGTATTTTCCCTTCTTTGCCCTTTTTTTCTCCAGGTATTATACTTTTGGTTGGCTTGAGTCAACCCCAATCTCCTTCTCCATTCTGTTTCCTCTACTCTAATTAATGTGGAATGGAGCCTACCAACTGACTTCACAACAGATCACTAGCAGCCTTAACCTCTAAGCCCCAGTCTGTTATGACCTTGATGGTGATGCAGTGAATGGGTCACTATGGGTTCTCATTGCTGTTAGAAAGACCTCTACTGCTGCACTCCACTAACAGAACAGAGATAGGAATAGGTTGGCCCAGAGAAGGTAGTGATGCTAAGAAGCAGTATCAGAGAAAGGTTGAAATATTTGGGAGTCACACAGAAATGAATGAAAAATATGATTTACTTGAATAAAGATAGTGATTGTAAGAGTTTTTGCATATGTAAACCTTTCTGAATCAAGGTTTGTCATCAAAATGCCATCCTCTTAATTGCACAAAAGGGCACATACCCAAATAGCTAGTTATCATTCCAGGAGAAGCAGATAATTAGGAAAAAAACAATGTTCTGCATACTGCATAGGTAAAATAGTGTTTGGTGGGCAGCTTGGTGGAGCAGTGAATAGAGCAACAGAGAAGGGCCAGAGAAGGTAGGGATGGTATAAAGCAACAGTGGTAGAAGTTAGAATAATTGGAGTTCACACAGAAATGAATGAGAACTGGGGTGGCTAGGTGGTGCAGTGAGTACAGCATGGGCCCTGGAGTCAGGAAGATCTGAATTCAGATCTGGCCTCAGGCACTTAACACAATTACTAGCCATGAGACTTTGGGCAAGTCACTTAACCCCAATTGCCCTCCAAAAAGAAAAAAAAATGAATGAGAAGTAAAATTGTCTTGAATAAAGATAGTGATTGTAAGAGTATGTGTGTATATATATATATATATATATACACCTTTTCAAATCAAGGTTTACCATCAAACTACCATCCTCTTAATTGCACAAAAGGGCACATGTCCAAATACCTAGCTATCACTCCATATCACTCCAGGAGTAATGGATAATTAGGAGAAATCAATGTGCTGTATGCTATACTGTACAAGGTGAAATGGTGTTTATAAGAGAAAACCTGAATTTAAATCTTCTAACTAGTACTTACTACCTGTGTGATCTTGGGCAAGTAACTTAAACTGTCCTTAATTGTAAAATTATGCGATTGGACCAGATGGCCATCAAAATCCTTTCCAGATCTATGTTTATGAGTCCATTATCTAGATGGAAAAGAGCAGAGCGTTGAATTTGGAGTCAGACGGCCTAACTTCAGAACCTGCCTCAGACTCTTACTAGCTCTGTGACCCCCTGTGTGACACGTGAACTCTCTCAGACTCAGTTTCCTTATTGGTAAATTCAGGATAATAATAGCACCAGTTGCTGTGAGGACATAATGAGATATTTGTAAAGTGCTTTGAAAACTATGAAAAGCTACATAAATACTACCTATTATTAGCATTACTATCTTTATATAAAACCTTTCCTTGTCCATTCACAGTCATTAAGATGTTTAGATTCTAGAAATCTATTAAGGAAGGGTAGAAAGGAGCAGAAGTTATGCCAGGGGCAAAAAAAATGGGTGAAAGCTGCCTTGCTCATTCTGCCCTACATTCCTACTTGTTGAAATCCAGTGCTAGCCACCTCAGATTCCAGCTGCTTCAAAAATAGGGGCCAGGAAGACTTATCCCCAGTGGGCAAGGTAAGTCTGTTACACTGGCTGTATGCTTGGCTCTTTCCTGTGGGGATGGGAAAACTGGCGGCAGTTACTTATTTATGTGCCAAATTGGTTCTGGCAATTCTACTATACCAGGTTTTAATGATGATGAAACAGGAGAAGTAGAGGGATTCCAGAAGTCATGAAAATGCAAGTTTTTAAAAATCTGAATCTGAAAATACCATTTTAATCTCTATGCTTAGTACAATATCTGGTATATAGTAAGCCCTTAATAAAGCTCCCTGTCTCTGTCTCTCTGTCTCCATCTTGGTCTTTCTCTGTCATCTTTGTGCCTCTATCTCTCTCTGTCTCTTTATCTCTCAGAACTTGGGCAAATGTATGAGAAGATTGCCATTTCACAAAAATGGGGAAAAAGTGAGTGTAGTGCCTTGCTCATAGTAGAGCTAGTGAATATTTTTATAGGATTATATTTAGGCCTTGTAACTAAACTTGCTAGCTAGTGAAGTTGTATAAGATGCTATCTCTCCACTCTCTCTCCAGGAAGTAGCTCCTGAGAAACTCTGCCTAGTTTCTTGAAATAATGGAAATAAATTTGTCTTGCCTCTTGGAGATAACAGTTCAGTTCAGATGTGATGCCAGACAAAAATGTAAAGGAACAAATGGGGATGGTCAAGTGTTCCTAAACAAAGTAATGTTTATATGGATCAGATTAGAGTAATCAAACACTTTAATTTTATCAGGCCTCCTTTTGACACACTGGGTAGCACAGACTGGGTAGGATGAGATGGGATTTCAGAGAGAATACTCAGTAGTTTCTCTTTTGTAACTAGATGGACTATTCACATAGAACAGAGAAAAAGATGATTTAAAATGGGCAAATGAATTGCCACATTACAAATAAGTCATCATTTTGATTATAGTTCACATATATATATATACATGCACACAAAAATATAAGTATGTGTATATATGTAAATATGTATCTATACAAATTGGTATTTATATATTCATCTATTTTGCTGTCCCATTGCCTAGATTTCCCCTTCTACCCTTCTCCATACCCTTCTCAAAGAACTATGCATTATAATAAATAATTTTTAATATCATAAATACTATTCAGCACACTGAAAGCATCTGAAATTATCTAGCATTATATGCAAATCATCCATCTGGGTTCCAGGCACTGTGCTAAGCATTGATATTACAAAGAAAGGCAAAAACATTCTTTGTTTTTAAGAGTGATCAAAATCTAATGGGAAGAAAACAAAAATAACTATGCACAAACAACATATACAAAGGATAAATTGGAGATAATCAGAGACAGAATTTACCACCATTAAGGGGGAGCAGAAAAGGCTTCTTAAAGAAGGTAGGATTTTAGATGAGATTGAAAGGAAGTCATTGAAGCCAAGAAGTAGGCAAAAGGATGGAGAGCATATCTAGCATGGGAGACAAGTAAAAATGCTCAGAATAGAGAGATAGAGTGCATTGTGCAAGGAGTAGGAAAGAGGTCACTGCCAGTGGATCAAAGCATAGTGCTGGGAAAAGGTGTAAAAAAATATCTGGAAAGGTAGAGGACAGGCTATAAATAGCATTGAATGCCAAACATAAGATTTTTTATTTCATTTTGGAGGAAATAAGGAGCTACTAGGATCTGTTGCATAATGAGTGTGGCATGGTCAGAATGCCCATCAAAGAAGGATCCCTCAAGGATAGCACCCTATCCCATAACTGTTGGTGAATTCACCTTCTAATCCATTGGAAATGGAAATGGCAAACTACTCTAGTATCTTTGGCAAGAAAATCCCATGGACAGAATGGTCCATGGGATTATGCAGAGTAGGACATGACTGAAAGATGATCAACAATAGTTAGAATAGGGATGTAGCATATTCACTTTGATAGCAAAGTGGAGAGGAGAGGAGAGAGGGGAGGGGAGTGAGCATATATTTCAGATTTGGGGAAAAAAGAATTGATAGGATTTTGTAAGAAATTAAGAATGGTTGGTAGACTCTCCACATCTTTAATAAAATGGGGAGGAGGTGCATTCTTCTTTTCCTTCCTTTAGGTTAAGCTTGGATTTTGCAATTTCACAGCATCAATGTTTGGCTATTTTGTGATCATTCTTTAAATTAACATTGCTGTAGTAATTGTGTATATGGTTTCCTTGCTTCTTCTTACTTCCATTTGTATATGTTCCTCTAAGTGTTCTCATACTTCTCTGCATTTATCATAATGGTGATTTCTTGCAGCACTATAATATACCACTATATTAATACACTACAACTTGTTTCTCAAGCTCAGACTTTTTATAGAAAGATAGTATCATAGGCTAAAGTAACCCATTCCATAATAAGCATGATTGGAAATTACTGGAGTCCCTGAGACATAACGCAGGACCTTTCTTCCCAGTCTAAGAGCTACTGTGAAGAAAACGTCTTTATACTGACAAAATGGGCATGAAAATACCAGAGCAGTCCCTTCACTGTGACAACTACCTAATATGGTATAAAAGGGATACAAACAATTCATCCTTATCTTTCTCCTACCCTGACTTCTGAATTACCTTATCTGCTTCATTTAGATTACTTACCTATCCCCACCATTTCCCTATGCCTAATGCACACAGGGTCACCATAGATCCCATTTCCTTGTGGCCCTATATGGACAGAGTTGTGCTTTGAAAAAGCAGCAATCTCACTATTCCCTTTCCACCAGTTAATGAATGGGAAACATTTTTTTAAACCAGGGGGTGTATTAAACAAACCAGCACATCATGATATCTAAAGGCACACAATAGATAAGATTAAGTAGTAGTAGATATCTCCATCCATCTGTTCATCAATCAATTTAAAAAAAGCATTTATTAAGCATGTGCCATATACCAGGCAATGTGCTAAGTGCTGAGGATACTAAAAGTTAAAAGACAGTTCCTGCCATAAAGGAGCTCACAACAAGGAGACAACAAGCAAATGATATATAAAAACAAGCTCATATAGGAAAAAAATAACTAATTAACAAAGGGGAGGTACTAGAAATATGAGGAGTTGGGAAAGACTTTCTACAGAAAATGAGATTTTAGTTAGTACTTAGAGGAAGCCGAGGAAGCCAGTAAGCAGAGATGAGGAGGGAGACCATTGCAGACATAGGGGACCCTTACATAGAACTTTGTCTTAAGAAACCCAATATTGTTTTATAGCCTTGTGTTCATTGGAAATAATCATAGGCTCCTAAGATCATATCATAGAACTAGAGCTATAAAGATTCTTAGAGACCTTTTCATTTCAATCTCTGCATTACACAGAATTGTAAACTGAGGCCAAAGAAGGTTAAATGCAGATCAGAAGTGAGATTTAAACCTAAACTCTCTGAAGCCAGGGGCAGTAGTCTTTCATTTAGCTCTTTTTAGGGACAGAAAAAAAAGCCCAACCAAATGGAACTGGCTGTACCATTAATTTCTGCCACTTTCTTTATCTTTATAATGCATGTTTGTTCATGTGTGTGTGTATGTGTGTGTGCATGTGTGTATATGCACCAAGAGATTAAACCACAGCACCCACAAATATAAAGGATTTCAGAGATGACCCTAATTCAATATTTTTACTTTATAGACAAGTTAACTGAGTCTAAGAAATTTGTTTAACTTGATAGTCTTAAGTCCCCTTGGTATTCCAAAGATAGCAGAATGAAAATTTAAAACCAAGTCCTCCAATTCTTAAATAAATATTTTGTCTATTGAAATGTGCTGAGTAGATGATCTGTAATGTCCCTTTTAGCTCCAAACTTCATGTTTGTTAAAAGAAGGAATCTGTTTAAGTTCATAATTAACATGAGCTACATTAATCCCTTGTCCTCATTTCCATCAGATGTGTGGAAGCTTTATGGTTTTGAGAGCAAAAGAATCTATTTTTTGGGAGAATGGGAATATGATGTTCACTAATATATAAATGAAACTGAGACTTTTTTGGGGGAAATTCCAGAATTAAGGTTTTATTTATGTTAGAATGAGGTCTTATTTTGAGATGAACATGTTATGAGCAATTAGAATTTCTAAGTCACTGAAAAATGAGGAATGATGTACAGTTTCACAAAGAATAGAATACTATGTACTGTACTAAAATATAAAGAATACTAAATAAGCACTAGTCTAATCCATAAGTAAAATGATTTCCCTTTCTCTCTCACCCCAACTCTTTCAAATAGAATAGAGAACATGCCAAATAAAATATTGGTTGGGAAGTAAAAGAAAAAAAATCAGTGAGTCATTTTTTTATATTTCAGTTAGTATAGTGACACAGACAGGTTTGCTGACACTGGGGACAGGGGGTAGTCAGCAACCCTTTTCATGTGAAAGATAACCTAGACAAACAGAGCAAAAAACAAGAATATTAAAAGAAAATATGGTCTCTATGCAAGAAAATGGATGGGTCTCTGAGACAGGATGCATAGAGATGGCCTAAGGAACATAGGTCTCCTAGAATAACAGAAATCTTTGACATCATAATGAAGAAACACAGAAGAAAGTTGCCTGGAATCTCTGGGCAGAGAAAGTGAAGTTTCAATTGGGAAAAAAAAAATAGCACCTTGCCTTCAGCAGGAAAAAAAATCCCAGGCTGCAAATTCTTAGTCACATAGTGGTAAAATTTAAAATTTCAATTCAGTAACAAGTTCTGCAAGACATTGGTAGAAAGACCTTCAAATACAAACAAAAGAATACTTCAATAATGCAAGACTGTTCTGCACCCCTAAGAAAAAGGTGGAGGGAGTGGTAGTATGTGTTATGAAGAGCCTTGGTGCTCAGATTGTAGTCCAGGGTGACCTATCCTGAAAATCTAAACTTAATCATGCAGGAGAAAAACTGAATGTTCAATAATGAAGGAGAGTTTCAAATATTTTTGGAAAGAAAAACAGAAGTGAAGAGAGAATGCCTTTTCAAATGAAAACAACAACACAAATTCAGGAGAAACAAATAAATGCGAATAGCAATAACAACAGAATAACAAAAGAAAGACCTTTAAAACTAAAAAAAAAATAAAAACAAACAAATGAAATCCTTCTTTCCAAATGTAAACAAGGAATCTAGGAAATGGATCAAGGAAAAAATCTTGTTACAGGTAACAGTGAAGAGATGGAGAGAGGGAATTATGGATAGAAGTTGGAAACACCTTACTTATAGGTGAATACTTCTTTTGTGGGAGTATTTTAGACCATGAGCATGTAAATGAAAGGTAGAGGGAGATAGGGGGATAGAGAGGAGTAAATAATATATACTCAACATGACAGGATAGATATTAGTTAGGAGAGGTAGGTATCATGTGGCTGTGTCTTCTCTGACACCTGAATTGACTGACATTATTCTAAGAATGAAACACAAAAGAAAAGGGGGAATCCATTGGGGTAAATCCTACAAGTAATGGCAGAAAGCTTCTAGAGGGTAGAGTCTAGAATGGATACTTTGGAAACTTTGTATGAAGACTACCAAGGGAGAGATATCAGATGATTAGAGGAGACATGAATCAGAGAATGAAGGTCTAAATCAAGGAGAAGATAGAAGAGAGAGAGAGAGAGAGAGAGAGAGAGAGAGAGAGAGAGAGAGACAGACAGACAGACAGACAGACAGACAGACAGACAGACAGAGACAGAGACAGAGAGAGAGAGAGAGAGAGAGACAGATTAGGGAAAGGTGTGGGAAAATTAGGTAAAATAAATAATGAATATGGCTGGTTGAAGTGGAGGAGAGGAAAGGGATATCTACTTGACTAATTAAGAGGTGGGGAAAAGATTTTAAACACACAAATATACCTATACATATATGTAACTACAGCTATACACACACATACACACAAATAAAAACAGTAGAAGGGAACTAATAACAACCTAAGGAAAAAGCATAACACATGAAAAGGGGAGATAAGGAGAAAAGGCCAATGAGAAGAGGGTTACTTTAAAAAATGTTTAAAATAAGGTAACTAAAGGAACATAATATTGCATTTACAGTAGTTGGGGGGGAGGATCACAATATTATATATATATATGTATATATATACATATATATATATACACACACATACACACATATGCATACATATACACAGAGGAAAATATAAACCTAAATCTATTAACTTTAAATGCAAATGCAAATTTAAATAATACAATAAAATGGAAAAGTGAGAGATTAGATGAAAAAATAAAACCTGTAATCGGTTGTTTATTAGAAACACATTTAAAAATATATAAACTAAATGAAACTGAAGAGATGGAAATGACAATACAACTTTACTTTGCATGAAGGGAATGTCCAAAAAAAAATTATAGCCATTAGCGTGGTATTTGTAACATAGTAAGCAACTAATAAATGTTGATTGATTGCTATTATGCTATCAGACAAAGCAAGTATTTAAAATTAAAAAAGAATAAATAAGAAAATTTACTATGCTGAAAAAAAGCATTGACACGAAATAATATCAGTAATAAACATATTCTCCAAATGACTTTGCATCCAAATTAATAAAGGAATCTCATCTTCAAGAAGATATAAACAGTAGCACTATAGTGACAGGAGACTTCAATATGCCACTGCAAGTTTTAGAACGTCTAGAAAAAAGATAACAAAGGGGAAAATATGGAACAGGAGAAATTTCTAGAGACATGTGAGTTAAAAGACTCATGCTATCTTCTAGATAGGAAATTAAAAGAACATACTCACATACCCACATATATATGAATACAAATATGTATACATACCCTCATATTCATACACACATGTATACATGCATGCACCCAATGTGTAGGTATTTATAGGTATACACAGATGTGTGAGTATGTACACAAACATGCATGAATGTTTACATACACACATACATATATTCCTATGGATCACATGAAGCTTTTAGAATACCATGTATTAGGGCACAGAGATATTGAGAACAAATATAAAAAAGGTAGAAATAATCAATACATCCTTTTAACAGAGAGCATAAAGAAATATGTGTTCTTACTCCATCTCAATTTTGGGTCCTTGCCTACCAGGAAAAAAAATGTGCATTATGAAATGAGGAAAATATGAATAACAAGTCACTGAATCTTTAGACAGAAAATAGGGATCATTGTCCAGGTAACCAAATAAACGTTTAGAAGCATGTATTACGCTGAGTATACACTCTAAAAGCATAAGTCTTTAGAATTAGTAAGTATGATATAACTAGTAAACATTCCTTTTTGTATAGAGTTCTTTGGAACAAATCATTTGGGCTTCTTGGAATTTAAAAAGAGAGGCTATGTGGCTAAGTGTTTGTCTCTGGAAGCAAGAAACCTGCATTCCATGCTGCCTCCAGCTATCAATTTGTCCTATGATGTTGGGTAAAAACCTGTTTGTGACGATCTCTATGGGAACAAAGCAAAATGTATTTATTATCTGCAGAAACATTGAAGAATTCAGTCCTCTCTATACAAGCATTTTAGATTATGTTAAAATTCCCCCATACCTTTCCCAGTATTTTAATAGAACAGTTTCCATAGTTGTATAAAAATATTGTATTCCAGAGAAGTTGTATGACTACCACAACTCACTTTTATTTTTGCTTTTTGGAGGGGAGAAGGTAGGGCAATTGTAGTTGAGTGACTTGCACAAGGTCACATGGCTAGTAAGTGTGTCAAGTGTCTGAGGCCAGATTTGAAATCAGGTTCTCCTGACTCCAGTACAGATGCTCTATTCACTGTGCCACCTAGTCACCCCACAACTCACTTTTCTAATATAAAAACAATGTATTCCTCAATTTTATCAATAAAACTGATTTTTTTTAAATCCCTCATTTGTTTAAAATTAGTGGTACTGTCAGGCAATCATTTCTATTACATTTAAAAAGCATAGAATAGAAAAGGGGATAACAACATAGCTTTGAATGAATCAAATCTATATTTAGGGAATGAGAAGATAATGGTTATTCAATGAAGAAGAATGAAAAGTGAGCTCAGTTGTAGAGAATTCAAAGGAGGAGAAAGTATTTGTAAAGAAAATCATTAATAATTCTAATTTCTTTCCTAAAGTTAAATAAGAATGAAGTTAAAGAAGAGGCCATTATAACTGACCAAAGGCATTCGTAGCTATGGTAGTTGTACACACACACACACACACACACACACACACATATATATATATGTATGTATATACATATATACACACCATTTATATATTGCATATACTCACAATTTATATATATATATATATATATATTAGTAATATATAAATACACACCATATTAAAAGTCATTTTTTTCTTAATAGATAGTGAAACTGCCTTCAAAATTGAATTGACTAAAGATACCAAAGCCTGGACCATTGACATTGCCTTTTGGTGACCTGAGTGTAAAAGGAAAACAATGAGGAGGCAGAACTTTTTATCCTAAGGCTTAACTTCTGTATCAGTATGGCCAAGACGGAGACAAAGAAGGTGAGCTCAATGAAATAAATGTTTTATCTTTATTGACCATTCTTTCCATGCAATAGCTTTGGAAACTCTTTTTTGTTAACTGTTAGATGATCTAGAAATACTTCTTTTAATTTCAGTTCTGAGCCTGAAGGTCAGCTTAACATATAACAACATCTGGCAATACATCACCAGTATTTGTGTTCAGTTTGAAGTGGAAGAAGGGAGATCATGAGAAAGGTGAGTCCCACTTGGACTCTGATCTTCTGATGTTTCTTTTCTCAATGTTAAACATATACTATGATGCATTCCTATAATTTCAGGGGTACTAAGATGTTGGTGGACATTCAGCAACTAGAGGTGAATGTGAATGAATGATTGGATGGATAGATAGATGAAAAAGAATTTGTGTTTACCATGTTTGCTATATATAATAAAATATTGAGAAACAAATTTTAGTGAGCAAGCCCATCCCTGTTCTCTAGAGTATATACTCTAATAAGGGAAGACAATACACATAAAGAATTGGTGATAACAGGATAATGTTTTGGACTACGGTGTATGAGGAAATTTTGATTAGAGTTATAGGGCATTGTGAAGTCTTTTCCAGGAGCAGCAATATATATTCAATCACTATTCTCACTCTGCCATGTGAACTTTGTTAGTATGTCTTGGTGTAAGGCACTAGGGGGAGGGGAGAGACTTGAAAGGACAATACTTGATCTTTCCTGATAGCTCAGAGACATTTTTAGAAGTGACTAGATGGACAAATCTGCCCCAAATCCCTGGTTAATTTAAGGGTCTCATAGCTTGTACTGCTAAAACTGTTGCTTCTAGTGATGGGTGCAACAGTACAAGAAGCAATATTGGAGGGGGGGGGCAGAGGATCAGTAATAATGCTCATGATCTGGCATAGGGGAGGCAGTGTTCAGGTTCCAGTAAGGGCAACAACTACAGCATTGCTAGGTCCTGAAGAGGAGAGTGCTCCATATTCAATAGAGGTCCAGATGTTGGCCCATTACAGTAGAAAATGGAGAGGATCCATAAGTTTTAGGCAGTGGAGCATTAAAAAATTTGAACCATGGTGGCAGAGAGTAGCAATGATGACCTCCATGGCTGGAAAGGGAAGCAGGAAAGGCAAAGCCAACACAGCCCTTTCTTTCCTATAATTTGAAACCAGTGTGGTCACTCCATCACGCTGCCAATACAGTGCCCAGTTCCCAGTGAGGACTTCAAGGGTAAATGGGTGGTATTGTTGGGAAATGGCTTGCTTTCTGATGAAGTGGGAGTTGTGTGAAACAGTCTAACCAAACATTTGGTTAGAGGTATGAGAAATCCTTCTTTAGGTAAAGAGGCAAGCCTTACTCCAATAAACTTGTAAAGACTTATTTTATTAAACAGCATTTGAATATGGAGTTTCTGTGTTAAACTCTGATTTCACTTTTTTAGTACAGTTGTGGTAAAACAATTTTGAATTACGTATAACTATATAATAATACCATTTCATTTAAATGATAGTTATTGCTAAATATTCTGAGAAGAGTAGAAGTGGTTATCATTTCCCCAGTCATTGAAATTATTCACTTGAACCCAGGACAAGAAGTGAGTAGATGATGAATGAGGAGGCAGCAGCAAGCAAAGTTGACTCTTTCTAGAAATCTTGTTGCATGATTTTTTCAAAACCAGGTTCATCATCTTAGAGATTGTATCCTGTAACAATGAATTCAGTCTGATCACTGTTTCTATCTCTATCTCTATTTCAATTCCAATCCCCATTCCACTTTTATCCTCAATAGGAGGAAGCTTTTTGTAATGTCTCTAATGGAGATTTGGGAGTCCACTGAGAGGTTTTCTTTTTTTTTCCAAATAAAGAATGAAAACTGAGTGCCAATCAACAAGTATTTATCAAGTAACTACTCTGTATCAGGCATGGTGCTAGATGCTTGGGATAAAAGTACAAAGAATAACTGATGGAGTCTGGATGCAGATGAAGCCATATTTTTAAGAAACTTCATTTTATTTTATTTTGGGGGTATGTATTTTCTTTACAACATGGCTAATATGGAAATATGTTTTGCATGACTAACCATGTATAATTTAATCAAATTGCTCAACTTCTCAAATAGAATTGAGAAAGAGGAAGAAGGGAAAGAATTTGGAACTCAAAAAATTTAATGAATGTTTAAAATTTTTTTACACGCATTTAGAAAAACAAAATTAACAATGGGTTCAAATTCTAATAAGAAAGTCAAATAAACAATTGAACAAATTCAAACATGACCTTCAACTTGCAAATGTTATATATTTTTTACTACATTATACTGCCATTCAAATAAAGATATCAAAAATCAGAATTAAGGAAATAATTATTTATTAAATGCTCACTACATTCCAGTCTGTGCTAAATGCATTACAAATAGTATCTTACTTGATCCTCACAATAATCCTGGGAGATACATAGGTACTATTATTATATAATTTTTTCACTTGAGGAAACTGAGGCAGATAGTGGTTCAGTGATATATCCAGGGCAACAGAGCTGATAAAGTGTCTGAGGCCCAACATAAATTTAAAAGTAATGTTGACTTTAGGTCTAGGGCTTCATCCCCTCTGCTGCCAAATGACTTCTAGCAAGGTTATTTTATGACTGCTACTGACAAATGAATATTTCATTTATAAAGTCAATGAGTGGTTTTGAAATATACCTATAGTACTTGGAATTACATACTGTAATTTGGGATATACTATTGAAAATTTCTTTAAAAGTCAATTTATCTTTATAAAAATGAAGAAAACTTTAATTCAAACTCTGAAAGACTAAATTATACTTGTTAACTCTATTGGCACACCATTTAAATCCATCCTCCCCCACAAAACATAATATTTCCAAATGTCAATTTTTTTTTCATCAAATGTTTCTAATTGAACCCATTTCCACTTTCAGGATATAAGAAAGTGGGACTCATACCCAGGTTAAATTTTGTTCAATTCAACAAATATTTGTGAAATTCCTACTTTGTGCAGGATATTGGGGATACAGAAATGACAACAAAATTATTTCAAAGGGTCTCATAATCAGATAAGAGATAAATTTTTGCATACCCCTCCAAATGCTCTGATACTCTACAGGATGGGAGAATTTTATTCAACAAAAAATAATTGTCAGTTGTTTGCTATGTGAAAAGTACTTTGGTAGATAACATAGATGCAGGGAAAGAGATGAAATAGACTTATGCTTGAGGTGCTTACATTTTATTGGGGAAGGGAACAAAATGGTCAAAGAAAAAAACAGATATACAAAATATAACCAGCTGTGGCAAGGAGGATATCAGGAAAGGTATCCAGAAGGAAGAGACATTGAGGTGTTTTTTGAAGGAACTTAGGCATTTCATGAGATTTGATTGAAGAAACTGAGTACCCAAGGTAATTTGGACAGCCCCTAGAAAGGCATAGTGTGAGAAGATGCTATATATTACAATAAATAAGCTCATTTGACTAAGATATAGAATGCATGAAGGAGAATAATTCAAAATTTTGGAAAGATAAGTTAGACTTTATTAAGAAGTGCTTTAAATACTGACTGTAGGAGACTATTTTATCTTAGAGGTAACAGGAAAAATTTATAGCTTTTCCCCCAAGGAAGTTGTACATTTAGAAGAGCACATTAGTTATATCATTTTGATAGTTCTGTATAGAATGGATTAAAAAGAAATAATGCTAGATGGATAGAGACTAATTAGGGGACCACCCATAGGTAGTAAGGTAAAAAGATGATAAGAGCCTGGACCAAGAAAGTAGCTGCATAAGTGGAGAAAACTGACATATATGAGTGATATGCTAGTAGAATTGACTGACTGAAAACTGATTGGGGAAACTGAAGGAAAATGGAGAGAGAATGGGAATTCTAACACGCAAAACCTGAATTCTAGAATGAATGAAGGTACCCTAGACAGAAATAGAGACATTAATCTAGTGGAAGGGGGAATCATGGGAGAGTAATGGAAGGGTTCTCACTTGTGTTGGGCATTTAATTTAAACAGAAATTGGGGAAAGGGGAGGAGAAGTAGCATATGTCCACTATGAGGTACTGTAGCAGCAAGAACCCCAAGCGTCCTCAGGGTTTGCAGCTACCACAGGTTCTTGGATCTGCTTTGTTAAAGGAAAGCAACTCAAAATGGGTTAACAAGCTTACTTTAATCAGTCAGACATATATCGTTTACCTTGTTCAGGAGAAAAGGTCAGCACCCTGAACCTCAAAATATACAGGCATAATTATCAAGACAGAAACATCAAGTAGACAGATTTCCAAACTGTCCAACCATTACATCCATGCCCAGTCAACATCTGGGTTTCCACATTCTGGGTTTTTCAAAGCCGGGGGACTCTCAACAACGGCTTCCCAGAATTCAGATCAAATCACAAAACACTTCTCAAAGTGAGTCCCAAAACAAAGCTACACATCAGGGCTTATATAGCCTTCTCCTGGCTCAGAGAATGTAACAACCTTATTGACCCACTGGCCAATCAAAAAGTATCTACTGAAAAACAAGCCTCCCTCCCCAGGCTTCTGGTGCACTTTAGCCTAGGGGCAGGGAAGATCTTTAAAATTTACATTCGCATTACAGGTACCTATATTAGAGTTGAAAAGGAAAGATGAGTGAATGAAAAATTTGCATATAGCAGCTGCCTACTAAGGGAGGATTTTAAAAGTTAAATTGAATAGGACAGTTCAGTTAGGCTTAAACAGAAGGTATTTGTTGCTGTTCAGTTGTGTTAGACTCTTTGTGACCCTGTGGACCATAGTACGTCAATATCGTTGATGGCGTTTTCTTGGCAAAGATGCTAGTAGTGGCCTATAGTTCTCTTCTAGAAGGGATTAAGACATGTGGAATTTAAACGATTTACCCAGGGTCACACAGCTACTAAATGTCTGAGGCTAGATTTGAACTTAGGTCTTCCTAACTCTGGGTCTAGCACTCTATCCATTCACTAAGCAATCTAGCTGCTTCCAGAGGATATTTACTTACAGGGGAGCGGTTAGAGATAAAACAAGAAAGCCAGGTTGGAGTCAGGATGCAGAGGGCTTTGCATGCCAAAATAACTATAAACATCTTTGGGTGTGATTGCATAGTCACAAAAGAAGGGAAAACTTTACTTCCTTTGGGGGAAGTAATGCTCCATTCAAGATCCACCTGTTTTGAATGGCCAACTTGTCTCCACTTTTTAGTTGTCAGTGTTTTCTCAGAAGGTTCTGCTGAGTTAAGGTAAAAACTGATTGTTACTTTTGTTCATTTGTGTATAGTTCTTTGTGACCCCATTTGGGGTTTTCTTGTCAAAGATATTGCAGTGGTTTTCTAGTTCCTTTTTCAGCTCATTTTACAGATTAGGAAACTGAGGCAAACAGGATTAAGTGACTTGCCACAGTCACACAGCTAGTAAGTATCTGAGGCCAGAATTGAACTCACAAAGATTAATCTTCCACACTCCAATCCCAGCAGTCTATCCATTGTTCCACATAACTGATCCCAAGATAAAATCTATTTTGTAGATGATTTAGCTTGTTCAAGATGAACTGAACTCTTTGTTACTTTTTGTATTTTAAGCAGTCAACCCAATTTGCCATGGGTAGATTTACAAAATGTATGAATATCAAGAAAGTAAAAATAATATTAAAAATTCAGTTATTCTGTTAATGCAAAAAGTTAAAGATGTCCATCCTGGACCTGGTAATGATGCACCCTGTCCATAGGATACTTTGCAAGTATCAGCTTTCTGTCTACTTGTGGAGAAAGAAGCTGAGATTCTGAAAAACTTCTATATCATCTCTTTATAAGTCACTGACCTGTTTACTGTATTATTTTTTAAACCTCTTATAGAACTAGGAATTTAGTGTTTAGGATACTCTGTGGTTTGTTACATAAAATATTTGTTCTTTGAATGCTTTCTCTCTTCTAAAAATAATTCTTCTTCAAAATCCCAAGATTCTTTTGAAGCTTCTGTTTATCACTGGAACTTTCATCTTCTCTCTGTTCACAAACACACAATGCCTTCTCTCACTGGGAAGAGAAAAATGTTAAATAAAGAATCTAATCTTGATGATGCAAGAGCTTTTATGATTTTGCAAAAAGGACAAATGTGTCAATCATTTATAGCACAGGTATTAAGTGCTTCAAAAGTATCCATTTCCATGCCCAGCACTAGAGAGAACTGGGGTATTTAACATGAAAAAAATGGACAAAACTTTACTGTTAAGAGGCTCACAATTTTATTTGCATTTACAGACAATTTGCATTGTCAGAGGGCAATTGAGCTGAGTTGAGTTAAACTGGTGTTTAAATCAAAAAGTTCTTACAAGGTTAGTTCTGCACTGTTCTATTATCTTGAGGCCCAAAGATTGGGCAATAGAAAAAAAAAGTTCCCCACCCCCAGGAACTTATATTCTACTTGGATATAGTCATTTGCTCATCACCTTTGAGTCATTTATAGTCAAATTGTAAATAGTACAACAATCATTTGGGTCAAGGGTAAGTAATGCCTATGATGAAGGAACAGGAAACTCCAATAGGTAACATGGTCCAATAGAAAGGGTCCTTCTTAGGGCCTTCATTCTAAAGTCCTCCTCTCCAATCATATTTCCCTCAAGAGAATAAGGGTATCCAAGATTGGTTGAAAATTTGAGAGATGGAAGGGACCTTTACCATGATCTCATTTATGTTCTTTAGTGTATATATGGGGAAACTAGGGTGAAAGGAGCAGAGATTACTTCACATAATTATGAAAATTCCAGAACCAGAGGTAAGATTCAGCATTCTGGTATAGAGGATTACTGTCTTTCCACCCCGCTGGGCTGCCCTTTGTAGCCTCTACTCAGCCTCATGCTTATCTAAGACAAAATTAACAGCTACAAGAAGACTAGATTTTTTCAAGCAGTCATTGAAGAATCATGCCTATTCATTCATAAATGAATGAAAGAGCAAATGACAATGCAATGAGAGCTTTGTGTCTATAGAATTCATTTGAATTGGATTTGGGCAGTAGAACAAAATCTATGTTTTATCTCCAGTTTTAGGAACCTTGATTCCCTAAATCTTAGACAACTCAATAACACTCTTTTCAATTATCTAGGACACTGGTATGGGATATCTACTTATCCACCTACCTACTTTTCTGTCTGACTCTCTCTTCATTTATTTAATCTATCTTTATATCTATCTGTCTAATCTATCTTTTTGTCATCTGTCTATCCATTACTCTCTCTCTCTTTTTCAGATCTATATCTCTTCATCCCACCTGTCTAGACTTACTTCATATTAATCTCTCTCTCTCCTCTCTTAAGAAAGGACTCACTAAAATAACTGTAAAATTTTAGACATAACTTTGATATTTTCATTGTCAACAAACAGTTTTAAAGCTCATAGTGTACAGTGTTCTCTGTGTATTCTAATTGCTTTAAGTCATCTAAAAGACATAATGTAGATTAAGTTCTTCAGAAGTTAATGTTCTAATCCAGCACTACAGCATAGGCACATCAAAATAAAAACAAAGTATGTACCAAAAACAAAGCAAAATAAAAACCAAAAACCTTATTAGGGAGGGAATACAAAAAATGGAGCAATCAGGGTTTGTTCCAAATAATTCATAGGGCTGAGCTTTCCATGTATGGAGGACAACTTGAGAAAAGACAAGGAGTGTGGGTTAGAATGGTGTATACATGGGAAAGCAAACAGACTAGTACATAGTTTATGAGGGAGATTAATGTGAAGTAATTCTAGACAGGTGGGATGAAGAGATATAAATGCATTACAGAGAAGCAAAAAAAAAAGGCTATATGAAGTCTCTGAGTAGGCTGGACACTGTTGACTAGGGAAATGAGGGAAGACTATTAAAGAGGTAGCATTTAAGGTAGACTTTAAGGACATGTAAAATTAAATAAAGTAGAAGGGAGAAGATATTTTCACCATGGGAAACATGATTAAATGCATAAAGCTAGGTAAATTTATTTTGGAAACAAATAGTATCTCAGTTGTTGAATTACAGAAAGACTAATATTGAATAAGTCACAAAAGGCAAGAAGGGCAGTGTCCCATTTTTAAAGAACTTTGAATTCCAAAAGGAAGAATTTTCATTCTTCTTAGTCTCCAATAGGGAATCATGGAAGATTTTTCAATTGGGGAGTGATATGATCAAATTTATGAATAAGAAAGCATATTTTATTAATTTTTCACCTGCCCAGAGATTGGGAAATAGATTTCTTTCATGCCTACAGTATGTATCATGATTCTATATATAAATATAGCTGTTCTTAACCAGTGTTGATTCCTTGGCAGTTAAGACATTTTCTTAAAGTATTTTATGGAAGCAGAAAGTCAGCTTTTTTGTTTCTGCACTTCATATGCTCATGGTAAATGAGGTCACAAATTCAGAGGACTCTCTTCATAAGAGTTTGAGAGTCTGGTAAACAGTTTGATGAAATAGCAAAAGCTGGGCATTACATATTTATAGCAGCTGCACACTCTCGGGCTGCAATCAATCAGTCATACCTGAGTGAAAGCTTACACACAGACACATTTGTCTTTATTCGGCTCTTCAACTCTACTTTTGGGGCCAATAAAAAAAGTTTAATATATGGAAGTGAGGCCAACTTGGAAATCAATGACTCATGCATTTTATTTTTATTCTTGTTGCATAAAATCTAGGACTTCTTTTCCTGAAGACTATTTTTGAAAGTACTATCCTATTTCATTGTTAAATAGTACATGTTTGTTCATGTGTATGAAAAATTCAAAAGTAAGTTTAATGACCACCACACAGTGTCCACTTCAGAAAATCACATCGATCATATATTGATTCAGAAAAAAAGCCTCTATATGAGAATGCAATCATACATTTCCACAACTTTCAATTTAACAGAGTCTATAGGGATCTTGAAATAGAAGTGAGCTGGGTCCTGCTACCAAGCCACACAGAAAGAACCAAATAGATGAAGAATGCATATGTTGTTGAGATGACATGCAGATCAATGGGTGATCCAATGAATTATTGCACCACCACTTATATCTTAGACATATATTACAGATGGATATTGATTTGGGCCAATAAATAAGAAGGATAATGTTCTGTGCAATATAAAGCAAGTTGCTTGAGGGTAAGAATTGATATGGATTTTATCTATACATCCTTGGCACTCACAGTAGTGTTTCATGTATAAGGATATGAGCTAGCTGTGATTTAATTGGAATTGAAAATTCCCAGTTGAGGGTACCCCCTTTACTAATGTAAAGTAGCATCTTCTACACAACCTATAGGTTTATGAAGTTGCCTAGGACATTGAGAAGTTAAATTTTTTGCCAAGTGTCACAGAGTCATTTATGTCTCCCTACCTGAATTGTCATGGGGCAACTAAATGGTGAACTGGATAGAGGGCCAAACCTGGAGTAAGGAAAACTCATTTCCCTGATTTTAAGTCTGGCCTCAGACATTTCATAGCTGTATGACCCTTGGCAAATCATTTAACCTTGTTTGCCTAATTTTCTTCATTTTGAAAGGGAATTGTAGAAGAAAATGTCAAACCACTCCAGTTTCTTTGCCAAATAAACTCAAAAGGGGTCATGTAGAGCTGGACATGACTGAAAAAGAACTAACCCACAATGACAAATAGAATTGTCCCAGTATAGCTCATATTGTAAGTACTAAATAAACATTGATTGAAATAAGTTAATTCTATTGAAGAAACATTTCTCTTTATTTTATGATAATCTTTTATGGGTGAATTTTATTATATATTATATCCTAATCATATCTTCATACTGGTCATCTTGAACATTCCTAGAAACAAAGTAAAACAGAGTCGACAGAAAGTATGAACTGTTCTGTGCTTATCATCCCCTGACTCTTTACAGAGTACAGAAGATCTCAGTAAGACTTTATTAGCCATCTATATTCAGAGAGCTGTGTTAAATAGAGGAAAAAAAGAAAAAAATAATATTATCTGCCCCTTCTGGAGTTCATACTCTTATATAACACATGAACAGATAATTAGAATAGAAGGAAAATATCTTTATGACAGATGCATAAAAAAGCAAAAAAAAAAAAAAAAGCTGCACAAATGTATTAGAAGGCTCCCTGGATCTTGAGGTAGAAGCTATAGGATTAATTCAGTCTTCTATCATATCTTGGGAAAATCACTCAAATTTCATAGACCTGAATTCTATCTTGTATAAAATGAGAGCTTTGGGCTCAATTGTCTCCAAAGCCCATGCCTGCTCTGTAGTTTATGAGGCTACACACCTGTAAAGTGAATTATGAGGTTCAAGGAAGGGCAGCTCAATTCCAATTGAGAAGGCAGGGGTAATGGAAAGGGAGGTATTTGATTTGGGCTCTGGACAGGTGTGATTTCAACAGGCAACATGAAGGGAGGCACGTTCTAAATGTGAGTGATGCTTAAAACGAAGACAGGAATGTAGGGAACATCAGTATATGTAAAGGGGCCAGTTATTTTTCTTTCTGGCTGAAGTACATTGAGAGGATTGATATAAGATACACTTGGAAAAGTAAGGAGGTACATAATTGTGGTGAGCCATGAATGTCAGGCCAAGTAGATTGTACATTATATAACTGATTGCAAATTTCTTAAGATCAGCAATTGTTTCACTTCTTTTGCTTTATCCATAGAGTTTAGTGTAATTTATGTCATATAGGATGTGCTAGATACTTTATTATTGATTAAAAATAGGGCAATTTCCTTTTTTAAAAATTCGTCACTGTCTTAAAGGACACTGCAAAGGCAAGTTTGGGTATAAATATTGTTACTTTTGCAATAACTTTGAAGAAGACTATGGCAAGGCCTCACACTTCTTAAAATACCATTACTTTTCTATTTTTAAAGTGATATTGAAACAAAGGAAAATATACTTTTAGCTAAAATTATTTTTGAAATAAAGCATTTTCCTTATATACACATCAGTGAATATGTCCTTAACAAGATGAAGTCACTATGCTGTTTATTTTAATTCAGAATTTTGTCATATTGGGGGAAAGTATCTTTTGAACTTTTATTATCCTAAATGTGAGAAATTGTGTTTCAAAATAAGACTATGATTACCATTTAATTTTAACGGTTAATGCTGATGTATATCTACATATATATGGATTTATATATGTTTATGTGTGTGTGATTCTATAATACTGTAAAGGGGCTTATGACATCCAAGGAATGAACACTTATTTCCAGTTTGGAAGGCAGTAGTCATGGAAGGGGGAGCATTTATTTTGTACTCTGAAAGACAGGTGAATTTTCAATGGCAACAAAAGTGGAGATATATTCCAGGTGTGAATAATGCTGTGAAGAGAGGAATATGTGTAGAGGGGTCAATTATTTTGAAATGTAGCTGAAATGTAGAGTATTTGGAGGGTGTGTGTGTATATGTGTATATGTGTGTAGATGTATATATGTTTATTTATATACATATATAACATAAATTTATGTGTATATATTCAGAAAAAGTTCTCTCAATTTAAATTGTAGCATAATTTTGTTAGGTAAAAAAATATTGTTTTATTCTAACTACCATTATCTAATTCTAACCATCATCATTATCATCACCAGGATCAAAGTTATTACTATTACTATCAACTCATAATCAAAATTGTTGTTTGTGTATACCTATGAACAATCAAAAACTTACTATCGAAATGCAAGATCTAGAATTTACATCCCCAAATATTTTCCTGACATTATTATTTTGTAATTTTAGTGTTATACCCATTTAACTGAGAACTAGGAATAAGACGTTAGAGAAAGAAGGGGTTTAAAAGCTCATTTAGCCCAACTTTTCTCATGTTATATATGAGGAAAAGGAGATTCATTGTAATGGTGGCTGTTGTGTTTGTCCTCCATTCTCAAAGAGGACCATGACATCAGAAAGATGCTGACACGACTTGCAGTTGACTTTGATTTGAGTGAGGCAGGGCTGTGCAAGGTCACCAGCCTCACTCTGTCCTCCAGAGCCATCTGGGTCCAGGGGCCAGATTTTCATCAGGACAACTGGGGATTATCCCAGGATACAATGGGAGATCCTGGCCCCTGTAGCCTAAGGTCTTTTCAGGTTCTCACTTTGAGTGAGGAAACACCCAACTGACATAATATAGTCGAGAAATAATTTAGGGACCAAGGTGAGACTTTTAGTTCTACTCAGGTCTCCTGATAATCTAATGAAATTAAGAAGGGGGGGGGAAGATTATATGATACTTTCTAGCCATAAAAGAGCAATCAAGTTGAAGTATATTAGTTATTTAAAAACAATTAATAATATATGTAGGAGCAACTTCTTTTATGCATTTTTCAAAAAATAATCTGTAGATCCCATTTTGTAACTAATTATGATTTCAACTAGACCTTGTATATGTAGGTAGGTAGATAGGAGAGAGAAAGGTAGGGCAGAGAAACAGTCAGAGGGACAAAGATTGAGACAGTGACAGAGACAGATATACTATATAAACACATTCATTACTAAGATGTCTGTTCTTTCTCAAACTTAAAATTGTTTTTCTTTATATGTACAAATATGGTTTTGATAGTCATTAGGGCATATATTTTTATTAACTTTGTTGTTAGTGATGACAGATTTATGGAAGACCTGTTCACTGTCTTATCAGACTCTGATTTCTGAGATAAATGACTGGTGTTTTGAGTGTAGTCTATTACTATGGAAAAAGAGTAAAGTTAATTGACTCATGTGGGTATCAAATCTGTGATCTTGGATTGACTAGCAATGTGCTCTAAACAACCTAGTTTAGCAGTCAAACACCACAGAGGTGTTTACATGTATTTGTATGTTTGGCATCATGTAGATCAAATGATAATTACAAAATCAAAAACACAAAACAGTAACTAGTACATGCCAAGAAATACACTGAACAGAAGAAGCCTAAATATGTCACATGTCTTCACAGAATGAAGCAGAATTTGGGTCTAAGGTGAATTTGCTTACGAGAGATCATTGAGTCTTTAGTAGATTTCAAGAATAGAATTCAGTTATATCCCAGTGTGGTCACTCTCATTTCAATACATTGATAACTCTGTGAGCTGATATTTCTTTAATCTGGTTATTCCCTAAGGTGATGTGGATCTCGGCCCATTCATGTCAACATATCTTATATGCAGTCATTCCTCTTTTAACAAATTTTTTCAGGCATGTTTCTAACATAGGCTCATAGGATCATGGGTTTTAAACTAGAAGGGAAATAGTGATTTGCCTTTAAGAATATTAATTTGTATTAAGTCACAGAAGTCATGAGGTACTTTATGTTGACACATACAATTATGCCAGTGGGCCATGGAAAGTCAAGATAGCTGGCAGCAGTAGCCCCATTTTTTTTATCCACAGGAAAAGTTAGAGAAATTCAAGTCTAGAAGAAGGGAAGTAATGAAATTGCTTGACATTTTAGCAGAATAAATATAAAGGGATTATGGGAGAAGGGCAATGGTAGGATAGATAATGTCTTATGCTCTTCAGATTCAGTGGCTAATACAGAGAACCATTAGAGAGTTCTCCAAATGAAAGGACTTCAAAAGTAGCTTATGTCTGGTGTTTATGACAACAGGTATAATGCAATATAGATCAATAGAACTCTTCCTTGAGGTTGACATGCTATTGTATAGGAAAGAGTACTGGATTTGGAATCTTAAGTCCTAAATTCACATCTAAGATATGTCACTAAGTCACTATTTGACATAGAACAAGTCACTTTACCTCAACAGTTCTCAGCATTGACATCAATAAAATATTATACATGAAATTATCATTAAGGTCCCTTACAATTTTGAATCCTGTGATTTGTATATTCATCAGCTATTACAGCCTGAACTTACTTCTTTATTAGAGTCTTAACTTCTCTTTTGCTGTATTTCAACTTATGTGCTTCTTGGCTTTGCCTCCTCTTCAGAAAATGCCTCCCCCTTCTGGTCCCTTTTACTCCATGATCCATATATACATATTTTGATATTGATTTGTCTTCACTAATATTCTTATCCTTACTCCTTTTATAACCTTTGGATATAATTCTGAACTGCTCTACAGAATGATTGAATTAGTTCTTAACTCCACCAACAATGCATTATTATCTCATTTTTCATCCATCTCCTTCCACATTTGTCATTTTGCTTTTCTGTCCCATTAACCAATCTAATAGGTATGATGTAGTACTTCAGAATTCTTTTGATAAGCATTTCTTCAATCAATAGTGAGTTTGAGTATTTTTATATGACCATAGGTAACTTTCATTACTTTATCTGAAAACTGATCATATCTTTTGATCATTTGCTAATTGGGGAATGGGACTAATTTTTATAATTTTGACTCAGTTCTCTATATGTTTTGGAAATGAGGCTTTTATCAAAGAAACTTGCTTCAATTTTTTTCACATTTAACTATTGCTAACTGTATTTCCTTCCATCCTATTCCCTCACCCCAATTTATTCTATTCTCTCTCTCTTTTTATCCTGTCCCTCCTCAAAATATTTTGCTTCTAACTACCTCCTCTTCCAATCTGATCTCCCTTCTATTTCTCCCACTTCTCTTACCTTCTTTACCTCCAACTTTTTTGTGGAATAAGATAATTTTCTATATCCAAAAGAGTTTGCATATTTTCCCCTTTGAGCCAATTCTTATGAGAATTAGGTTCACTCACACCCCTTCACATCCTTCCTCTTCCCCCTCCTCTGTAAAAACTTTTTCTTGCTTCTTTTATATGAGAAAATTTACTCTATTCTACCTTTTCCCTTCTATTTCTCTCATCCCTTAACTTTATTTTTTAGATATCATCCCTTTGGATTCAACTCACATCTATGCCCTCATTCTAACTACACTAGTAATGAGAAAGATCTGAGTTACAAATATCTTCCCACGCAGGAATGTAAACAGTTTCACCTTATTTATTCCTTTATGATTTCCCTTTCCTGTTTACATTTGTATGCTTCTATTAAGCTCTGATCTTTTTCTCAAGAATGGTTGAAAATCCTCTATCTCATTGAATATTCCTTTTTCCCCCTCATGGATTATATTAAGTTTTGCTGTGCAGGTGATTCTTGGTTGTAATCTTAGTTCCTTTGCTCACTGGAATATAAAATTCTAAGCCTTCAAATTCTTTAATGTAGAAGCTCCCAAATTTTATGTTATCCTAACTGATTCCACAATACTTTAATTGTTTCTTTCTGACTGCTTGCCATATTTTCTCCCTGACCTGGGCACTCTGAAATTTGGGCATAATATTCCTGCAAGTTTTCCTTTTGCGATCTCTTTCAGGAGATGATTGGTGGAATCTTTCAAATTGTATTTTACCTACTGGTTCTAGAATATCAGCGAGGTTTGCCTTGATAATTTCTCAATAGATGATGTCTAGGCTCTCTTTTTTATGATGACTTTCAGGTACTCCAATAAATTTTAAATTTTCTCTTCTAGATCTATTTTCTGGGTCAGTTGTTTTTTCAATGACATAGTTCACATTTTCTTCTAACTTTTTTTTTATTCTTTTTGCTTTGTTTGATTGTTTCTTGAGTTTTCATGAATTTATTAGCTTCCATTTGCTCCCTTCTAATTTTTAAGGAATTATTTTCTTCAGTGAGATTTTGAACCTCATTTTCCATTTGTTCAATTCTGCTTTCTAAGGCATTCTTTTTCTCATTGACTTTTTGGACCTCTTTTTACCTTTTGATATAGTCTGTTTTTTATGCTGTTATTTCCTTCATATTGGGGGGTCTCCTTTACCAAGTTATTGATTAATTTTTTCCTAATTTTGTTGCATAACTCTCATTTATTTTCCCAATTTTTCTTCTACCTCTCTTTCTTGATTTTCAGAATCCTTTTTGAGCTCTACTATGGCCAGAGACCAATTCAAATTTTTTCTTGGAGGTTTTAGATGTACATGTTTTGACTTTGTTGTCTTTTTTTCTCAGTATTTGTTTTGATCTGCCTTGTCACCATAATATCTTTCTATAGTTACAGTTTTTCCCCATCATCTGCTCATTTTCCAAGCCAATTACTTGACTTAATTTTTTGCTAAAGTAATGCTCTACTAGGATGTCCTGAATAGGGTGGAGTGTGCACTGTCTCAAGCATCAGGGGTTTGGTTCAGCTGTTTTCAGAGAGCTGAGAGCTCTAAAGACCTGAAAGTTTTTAGTTCTTCCAAGGTCAAATGATCTAGGGATCATTTGTTACTATCCTGGTCTGTGCTCTGATCTGTGAATCACCACAAGCATGCTTTTGTGCCCTGTAACTGTGAGGAGTGTCCCTTATCCACTGTGGCTGCAAGTTCTGGTGTGTTAGCACTTCTCCTTGCCAGAAAACTGCTATCCAGGACTATGACCCTGATCTGAGTATGGGCAAAACAACAGTGTTCTTCAGTGTAGGCAAAAAAGACCCCTGGTAATCTCCTTCTGACCTGTTGTTTGATCCCCTTACAGTCTGTAGGCTGAGAGCCCTAGAAGCAGCTACTGCCAATGATATTGCTGTTTCAGTCACTCCAAAGGCCTGCTCTTAGTTTGCTATGGCCTGGGCTGTGCTGGCATGACCTATGCTAGACATTGCTATACTCTCACCCAGGTGGGACAGGCTTTCCTGCTGATCTTCTAAGTTGTTTTTGGTATCTCTGGGCTAAGAAGTCTGGAAACTGCTATTGCTGCCAGTGATTCAGTCACATTGAGGCCTGCTTTGGGTTTGCTGGGGCCCCAGCTGGGCTGGCATGGCTTAGACTGGACTGCATTCTTCTCTCATCCTGGTACCACAGACCTTTCTTGCTTTCCAAGTTGTGTTGGGCTCAAAATTTGTTTCACTTCATCTCTCTATGGGTTCTGCTGCAGTAGGATTTGTTTAGAGTCATTGTTAAAGGTATTTAGAGGGATTTGGAGTAGAGTTCAGGTGAGTTCTTGCTTTTACTCTGCCATCTTGGCAAAAAATCATATTTTTTAAAAGGACATCCTGAGATTTAAATGCCTTGTCCAAAAGAAAGATGTTTTAATAATAAACCTTCATAGTGAGAGAGTCTGGGTCAATGTTGGGGGAGATTTTTGAATCAGAAGCCTTTCTGGAGTCCTTTAAATCATACGTCATTTTGCCTAAACTAAAGGAAGGCACTCTGAAAACATTCATTGAAAGGAAAGTCATCATTTCTTGCTGTAGGCAACCCACGTTGAAAGTAAAAAGCAAAGAACCTCCTAATTTTAAAGCTTAGTCACAATTTTCCATTTCACTCACTCAATCATTAATTCAATTTGCACTGAGAAATATTGTACCTCTAAAAGAATAGCCTCTCAGAGTAAAAATCTTGAGCAGACATAAAAGCCATGTAGGCAGACAGGGAAATGATAAGATTTGCAAGCAGCAGATGAGCCATTTAGTGAAAATAAGAAGTTTGTACTTTCATTCTGGTGGAAGATAATTCCTGAAATTTCCCACCTAATAGGCCCTCTTGCTGTGTGCACTAGGTATGGAGATCATTCTCTAGAGATTGTGCAGGATGGGGTTAAACCAGCAGAAGAGAAGCAGATCTGACTTTTGAATTATTTTGAAAGTAAGGGATTCCAATTAAAGGGCTAAACAAGGAACAGAAAAGTACTTGCCACGAATCTCAAAATAAAGAAATAGCCTAGCCACATTCTAAAAATAAAATAAAAGAAATAAAGGTATGAAACCTGAAGAGGAAAAAAAATCACAATGAGCCTCTTTTTCTAGTCAGCATGTTAATTTGCCTACTGTATGCAATGACCTTGGCAAGGTACTCTGATGCATCATTTTGTGGTGGAGGTGAATTTGAGATTTCTAAGATCTTGCCTGCAGACCTGAAGCTATGGTACACATAGTAATGCTTCAGAGTATTTCCCTGAATCAGTTGTACTGTATGCCTACTGGAAGAGGATCAACCCAGCTCAATTTAGAGAGACTCATAAGCATTTTTGGCTATTTAGAAAGGAAATTTTCGTCAAGAACAATCATGAAAGGTGTATGCTAATCCATAAAGTATGAAAATGAAAAAGATAAATCCAAGCAGCTATAGGATATTCAAAAGGGAAGAACTGGTTTTGAGTCAAAGAAGATTTCATGGATGACGAGAAGTTGGGGCTAAATTTTAAAAGATTGGTAGGATTACAACAGAAGGAAAAGTTCTTTTTGTGGGCTAGGCAGGGGATGTCATAGGTATTGATATGGGGAACTGTATTAGTCAATTGGCTTTGGAGGGGCAAATTCTGGGAGTTTGTGCAGTCTGATGTATGAGAAGGAAACTTAAGTGGATATTTATGGAACCTGCTTCTGGAAGCAAGCTAATAGAAGTAAGGAAGGGCAAGAAAAATTTAAGAGGTCAGTAATTTTGATAGACAAGATCCTAGAGAAGCCAAAGAACTAGAAGGATAGGGAGAGGACTTATAGTTTTATTTCTACAGGGCATTTCTGGATGGGCAAACTCCCTCTACTAATGTAGATTAGCACCTTCTCTGAAATTTGTGCTTAGTGAATGGTCATAGGTAAATGAGAAGTTAACTAACTTGCTTAGGGTATTATATAGTCACTATGCTTCAGCAAAAGAACACAAATCTTCACTCCAAGAGTGTTATCCAGAATTCCATACTGTCTCTCATCTGAACGGGTGTAGAGTGGAAAATGAAGCTTGAAAGTAGATTGGAGAGAGATTATAAAGGTGTAGAATGTCAGGCCGTGGAGTTTTGATGTTGCTGAATGGGAAAGAATTTCAAGTTTTGCTTTTTGAACAGCTTGAAGAGGGAATACTTGCCTTAGATATCTGTCATAGCGTTAAAAACATTAACTCAGCTTAGACTTGCGGCTTACAGAACCAACTTAAACTTGACTCTTTATGACAGCCCTGGGAAGTAGATGTTGCAGGCATTACTATAGTCATTCAATAAGTGAGGAAACTGAGGATAGAATAGATTAAATAATGTGTTCATAATTTTACTGCTATAATGTGTAAGGGCTGGGGTTGAATCCAGTTTTGCTGACTCAGACACTCTTTCCACAATACTCTAGCCATCTGCACTAGCTATCTTATTTTTGCTTCTTGAAGGAACAAGTTCATCTCCCTTTGCTTTCAAATAGTACAGTGAATATCCTTCTCATCACTAGAAAAGACATTTGGAAGATGGGAAGAGGTGGGTAGATATTCATCATGTCACAAAATCTTGGAGTTTGAAAGGAACTCAGAGGTCACATAATTATCTGAATCCAAGAAAAATATGCTATTACACCAGTCATATTCAGGCTCTGTTTACATTTCCCTATTGAGGAAAAACACATCCTCCCCCAGCAACCTCATTCTATATCTGCATGTCTCTAATCTTTAGCAAGTATTTTTCTTACAAAATAAGGCTGAAATTTTCCTCTGAGTTACTTTCTCTTCTTACTAGGGTCACCATTTTCACCTAGTAGAACTAGTCTAATGTATCTTCCACAGTACATCCCTCAAATTGGAGACTATCACTTTTGATACGGGGTGACAGAAAAATGAATGTAGGGAGCACCTGGTGGGGTGTGGTGGAGAGGAGGCCTTAAATGAAGAGATAAAGACTCATTAGGAGGTTTTCACCTATTTTATATTCTACTTATTACTGGTCAAGCAGAAACCAAGGCAGTCAAATGTATCTAGATCCAAGTGTATGAATGAACCCAAGAATAGTGTACATAGTTGTTCCATATATGACAAGAGGTATCAAAGTTATTGAGACTCTGATTCCAAGGAACCATGTCCCTTAAGAGGAAATAGAGATAAAATAGTATGTGATGATCTGATCATGAAATATTTCTAGGAGTAGATAACATTTTAATTTTTCTTTAAAGGGTCCCTAGACATTCACTAGTTAGATGAAAATGAAGGGATTTCTTGCAGATGGAACAAGAAAGTTAGGAAAACTTAGAATATGCATGTAGAGCAAGGAACATAATTTATCTGGGGGCATAGAGGTAATGGAAGTCATTTGCAAGAGGCAAGGGAGGTATTATGATAGAGATCGCATAGTTAAAAACCTATATAGTATAATTTAAGTCACTAGAATCCTGTCCCCTTCTTTGACTTGCCAATCTCTTTTCATTGATCTGTCAAATTATCTTAAAGGATCAGTATTATAATTATGTAGCAAGACCAAAAGTGTTTGGAAGTAGATTGTAGCCCAAGCCAATGATATTGTACATACATATTATACAAACACAACAATAACAACATCTGTTACATATATGATTGAAAATTCCATTATGTTATTCATGAAGCACAAAAGAGGGATAGAAAGTACAAATATTATGCTGATATACATAAAATATTAAAATACCTAGAGAAATTTATGTATTGCATTGAGCAGACACTCTAGAGCACTAATGGAAGAATTATATAAGAACTGCACAGGATAAGAAGATATGGATGGATTTCAATCTGTCTGGGTAAAAGGCATATTTACAACAATTAGAATCTGAACCATGGAAATGAAGAAATATGAGGAAAGTGGGAATTTCTAAGAAAAAAAGAAACTTTCTTTATGGAACTGAGCATTTTTATTTGGCATTGTTTTACAGAGGAGATGGTAACATATCATTAACAGGTCCTAAATATGGTACCCTGTCAACTACCACAGTAGAGGGTTTAAAAGGAATAGAAAACAGCATAGGCAGTCTTGAGAGGTGAAGAGTCAAGACCATGACGTATTGTTTAGGATCTAGAGCAGCAGAGAAGAACCATTATGACACTTCATTTTTCAAAATTGTCAAGGTGTGAATAAGGATACCAAGAAAAGAAAAAGCACTTTTAAATGGGGACCAAATGCAAGTTTTACCTGCTTCTAAATTCACCCCACCCAATATGCTTTCAGAAGCAACTTGGATAAGTGTGAGAGGGGTGTTCCATACATCTATTTCCATAATTATAGTGGACCCCCAAGATTTAACAACTAAAACAATCAGCAAATCAGAGGGGTGGATAAAGTATGAATAAGGCCTATATACTTTTATAGTATCAAAGGTATTATTCTGATCACAAAGTCAAAACAAAAGAGAAGTGTCTTAAAACTAATGGATGAAACAAAAGGTGCCACACAGGAAATGATTAAAATTCCTTGTAGGTGATTGAGAAGAGAGAGTTGGTCACAACCTATAGAGAGAGGTTGGATAAAAACAGTGAACAAGTTTAGAATTTAGAAATCCAATGGTAGGTCAGCCTAGTTATAGAAGAGCTTCAACCAGACCCTTGAGAAGAAATGGCTCAGGGTAAAGGGAGGAGAGAGTCTCTGTCTCCTGTCTTCTCTTCCACCTCTACAAGAGAATGACTTTGTCAACTCTAGAAGGTAGCAAGACTTGACCTTGCAACTGGTACCCTAGCAACACCTCAAGAATGGTGGCATCTATACTGGGGTTCCAGGACAAACTAAAAACATTACAGAAAGGCAGGTTCAAGATTCTGCAAGGAGTAACAGAAAGATACAACTAAGCAGAAAGTCAGTATATATTCCCAAAGGAAGAAATGGAGTTGAGATAATCTAGATTTGTAGAATTACCCTATAATACATGGGTTTCCTACACTGGAGCCCATTTTCCCCTGTATTCTTTGTATATACATTGGGGAAGGTTTGTTGCCATTTGAGGAAGAGAGTGTGAAACTGACTATTCTTATAATATCATCAGTAAGCTCCTTTTTTTAAAAAAACTAATTAAACTACATTGACAGGTAACCAATTGTGCAGATATCATTCAGGGTCTGCTAGCTATATTACATGAAAAAAATTCCAACATTTCAGAGAACTCTCATCTCCTGAAGGAAGAAGTAGTAGCCTCCTTCTGAGTTTCTGGCATTCCAGTGTGTTTGCAAATTGTGTTATTAGCCTAGAACTTAGGTTACACAAATATAGAACCTAATTTATTCAATATCTATTTTTTTCCTAGGGTGAAAATTGACTAAATGAGATTCTAGAACATGAAATTCATGCTAATTGAGTAACATAGAGATGCCTAACTACTGGTTAATTTTAAGGCTTCAGTGGGAAAGAAAGTGATAAATTCTATTCCCATGAAACTTCTATTTGGCAATTTTAACAAAATCAATCAAATAACTTTATGAACTTTTATGTAACAGCTGAATCTTGGCCAAATTTGTACCAAGTCAATCAACCAATGTTCAGGTGACTTAAGCTTTTCTGAATTTTTTTTCACATCATGAGTTATTAAATTTAATTCACCAGAGTCAGAAACATTCAAAATAGAATTAGACCAGAAAAAAAAAATCATTGGAACTTTCACTTTGCTGGACATAACTAGAAATATTATGCCTGAGCCAAAGTAAATAAAGGTGGAATACCTTTCGTTTACCTCTGCATCCCTGTCTTGTCACCCAAATTTCCTTTCTCCCCCTTTTCACCTTGCTTACCTTCCATTCTGCTACCCACCCAATTTGTACTTTGGCTAATGCTGTTTCCCCTCCTCTCTGCTCATTAGAGAATTTAAAGAATAGAACTAATAGAAGTTCAAGATTCTCCATGTTTTCCTTGAAAGAATTGCTTTCAAATAGAATGGCAGAGGTAAAAGAACTACTGTACTCTGCCTTGGTCCAGAGACAAAGGGGCAGAGAAGCTGGAGCTCTCTCCTGGGTATTGAATGTAGAGCATGCTGATGACATGTGCTGTTACTTGATATTCTGTGCTCCAAGAAAATAAATATCTGCTTAAAATAGCAATATAGCAGATGGTATGCTCCCTCCTTGTCCTGTACTCCTCCTCCTTTGATAGCATCTTTCTTTAAATAAGTCTCGTGCTGATATCCTGAGGTCTTTATCCCAACACCCTTCATCCAAATGAATGTGCACTTTGTGCTACTTGCCCCAGGGTTCTTGTCCAATTGCAAAAATCCCTAGTCAGAAGTCTGTTCTGACGACTTCTGAAATATCATAATCATTTTAGCAATGCATTTCATGAAGTGTAGTGCATTTGTAGTAACTTAAATTTATCAAGGGCAATTATATCCTCAATTGTTTTTTCTTTACTATCTCAATTATAACTCCCTATTGGTTCTTTTGATTTTATCATTCCCATTGTTCAGGTCATCCTCTTTTGCAGAAAAAAAGAAACAAAATAAGAGCTCAGTAGCTTTACTTTCTCTGTTTCAATTATTATCATCCTATCCACATGAGAAAGATTTTATTCCTTCTTTGATCTTTTTGATTAAATATTATTTAACATTTTCAATCAACAAGCATTGCTTTTGTCTACCACACAGTTGGGGGAGTAAGGAGGGAGAAAAACAAAACTCTTGCAATAAATACACAGTTAAGCAAAACTAATTCCAACATTAGCCATTTGAAAAAGTATGCATTTCCTTCTGCATATTATGTCAATAGCCTCTCAGCAACTCCATAGTTATGGCAACACTCAACTCTCCTTCAGTCTTGTATCAGACACTTGTCTGTTTCAGTTTTTTTTCCTTTCCATCATTATTTCCATTTGTCTAATACACTAATTATTATACTTACTTTTTCTTATTTTTCTTCACTTGTACTACCAAATACTTTCTTTTCCTTCTAAAAACAACTTCTTGAAGATCTATTCCCTAATTTTTCTTAATAATCCTTATTTCTACTTGGTTATCATATGTAACCTTAATTTTTATTGAGCCTTCTTTTGCTACATGTAGAATTAGATTCCTTACTGGTGTCTGGGCCTAGAATTTTTCCTTCAAAATTTCCTTAGTTTCTCCTAAATTTTAGTAAATTTCTTTTCTTTAGATTCAATCTCTGATCTCCTTTACTACTCTCAACCTACCCAAGCCATCTGCATGATTTTATTTTTCTTATTTGACTCAAGTTCTTTTTTACTTCACTCTATTACCTGTTACCTTCTCCCTCCAAAAGCTAGGAAGTCATAAAATGATGTGTTCATTTTCATTTATGTTTGAATTGTGATGTTCTTCATTCATGAATTAAAGAGATATTATCAAAAATATTCACCAAAATAAAAAAAGGATTTATGATATAAAAATGGTTTATTCCTCCCACATAGATCTATATATGAGTAGAAGATAGGGCCCCTCCAAAGTTGGTAGGCCATATGCATGTTTAATTTGAGACTTCAATTATAGAAGCATTTACTAATCACTTACTATGAGGTACATAAAATCAAATGCATGGGATTACAAAGGAAACTAATCATATTTGAAATAAAATTATCAACATATATTTAAAAAATTATTTTGCTCCATGTTAAGAATTTATGTTCTAAGAATGGACTCCTTGAAAAAAATTGAGAAAATGAAAGGCAGGCAAATATATTATGTCATGTCTCATCCCACGCCATCAATTCATATCATGTCATATTATTTTATATATCATGTCATATTATTTCATATATCATATCAAATCATACAATGTCACATCATATAATATGACACAAAATATTTTTTCATGTGTCACACATATCAAATCATATCACATCATATCATAATTCTATTTTATTCATTTGATTTTTGTACTCTATCACCTGAAGGTAACTGTGCCAGACACAGAAGTGTCATTTATTATTAGAAATTGGAAGGAAAAAAAGTAGGATGCACTTACCTGGGTCGCAGTCAGTTGGACATTAGGATGATTTCCAAGATAATTAATGTGATAGTATAGATGAGAAGCATGTACTTGCATTGGTCCCAGATTCCTTTGTGTCACTTGAAGGATGGAAAAGCAAATTCTGAAGGGCCAGGAAGGGTTATTTTGGCCAGTTAAGTGTGCATGTGTGTGTGTGTGTGTGTGTGTGTGTGTGTGTGTGTAATAGGCATTAAATTATATACATTTCTTTTACTCTAGGAAGTCAAAAGGAGCTGAAACTTGAAGAAAATCAAGGTGATTTATGGCATCTTGAAAGAAGGATCTGTTTGTTCTAACTCGGGGGTGCAAGTAGGGTGAAAATATACAAAGAAACAGACAAACAGATAGGGAGAGAGAGACAGACAGACAGAGAGAGAGAGAGAGAGAGAGAGAGAGAGAGAGAGAGAGAATTTAAAGGACACAGGAAACTTGTGTTGGTCATAATTACTTGGGGACAAAGAAAGTACAATAAAGGAAAATTATATTTACTTAATAATTCTTACTTTTAAATTTTTTTCTATGAAACAGCCATTAATAGGACAACTACTGGGATTCCCAACATTTTATGCAATAGACCTCTCCTGATTTTTCTCAAGTGATTTAAATCTGCTGGGCTGCAAATGAAAACACAGTTGTAGCCCTTGTCCTACTGTGGCGATCACTACCAAGATATTGGTAAAGTCTTATTATGCCCTTTGGAATAAACAGACACACAGATAGGAGGTATTTGAAGGAGAAGAAAAGGAAAGACTATTTTTTGCTAAAGAAATTTAAATCCCTCCCTGGAGTTAAGGTTGAGACACATTTTGTGTAACAATCTGCTTACGGTTCAGCTTCAAAGTGTGACTTTCCTTTTGAGTTCTGATACATACAGTACAGATGGGGGTTTGGAGGAGGGGAATATGAAGGCATTTTCTTTTTTTAACATCCTCAAATTTATAGTTATTTACTATGAATTCTTGGTTCTGGTGAGACACTATTTTTCTGGAAGGGGGAAAATTACTGTCCATCAATTATAGATGTAATTCATTTAAACATAATTCAATGGAACATAAATGAACATTTAGTTGACTAGATTGATTTTAACTGAAACTCAGGAAATATATCAGAGAAGATACTATAGATATTTTCTTAAGATCTATCCTCAGCTATATGAAATGCTTCAAATTATTTCAGAAGTTACTCTGTACCGTAATATTTTAATATCCAAAGAATGAGTATGTGTATACATATTGGTATGTGTACACAATACAAATATCTAGCTAGCTATATAAACATGTATGTGCATATAATATATGGTATCATGTTTATATATGCATAAATTAATTAGACATACTTTGTGCAAGCACTAAACATAGTACATATGCATATGCAAACATGTATTCGTGTGTGATTGTATATGCATGTATACATATGTATATACATACATGTAGGCACAGAGGCCGGATCCATTCATTACACCATATTTCTTATCATATTGAAATAATTAAAATGCCATTTCATTTTCATTAATGATTTCAAGAGAAACAGTGTAGTATGGAGATATCTACCAAACTTGAAGTTAGGATGACCTAGTTTCCAGTTCTGCCCATGACTATAGGCTTTATAACTAAGGGGAAGTCACTTAATTACCCAATCTTCCAACATCTTCTCTAAGAATATGTTGCAGACAAGCTGTTGATCTATCTCAGAGGAAGGAATTTCCTCACAGGGAGTTCCTAAGTATGATAAAATTATAAATGAGGATGGGGGCAAAGATTATTGAAAAAAAATCTTTAAATTTTGTTATCTGAAATATTTATTGATACTTATAATAGTTTTCATTTCTATAATTTTTTTAAGTTTTCATAACATTTCCCCCCCTAAATAAACCTATTATGTATAAAATATTATTGTTCCTATTTTATAGATAACTAAATTGAGGTTTTAAACATTTATCCAAGGTAATAAAGTAGCAAGTGGTAGAGGTAATATATGAACAATCCAGATGCTCTGACTCTAAACTGACCATTCTTTTACTGAACTACATTAAATGATTGGATGATAACCACATAAATAACAAAAATCAGAGCTGGGATTTGGATCTTGTCTCCTCATCCCTGGACCTTCTAGTTTACAAGATTGTTCCTTATTTAAATAAGAAAATTGTAGAGCTCACATTACCATGAAGGCTCTGTGACATCCTTATGCTGTGGCATGGTCCCAGCTATCCATTTATCAGTATGAAATGTTGCTTTACCATCATTTTATCTTTATTTATTTTTGTTATCTTTTTTTCACCCTTTTCTTTCCTTTGTAAAAAGTCATCCCATTAGTCAGATTCTTTAATAGAAGAAACACAATTATTCTCTATTAGAGTGGCAGATATCTGAAGATTACCAAAAAATGATCCTCTGTATGCTTGAGTCTTATCAAGACATGGAATGAAAAACTTTGTGGTTGAGAATTGGAATCTCACCATTCCAGTCTTTCTACAATTAGCTCTGGGATCCCAGAAGTGAAGAACTGAGGCAATAATTTAATTATAGTTCATAGAATATAAAATAAAACCTCTCAAATGTTAGTTTTGATTTCTAAATTCTACTTCAAATAACTACATCACAGAAATAAGGAATGGTTTTATTATCATGGCACCTCTGAGAAAGTGGTGAAATCAAAGTATTTGAAGTTATTGTTTTACTCCTCAGGTCTCTTGGGGAGTAGGCAGAGGGTCATATAATCTAGTAAAGTCTAAAGAACATCTAATCTGCAAGGTCAAATCTGATCACTTATGCTTACTACATGTTTCACCTTTTGCAAATCATTTTATCTCAAAGTCTCAATTTCTTCAGAGATTTGGATGAGATAGATTCTAAGGGCCTTATGGTTGTAAATCTATTTCTCATTCTGGGAAGCCAGATTCAAATGTGATATGCTATTAAAAATAAATCAAGCCTATACATTTCTTTAAATTTTTTTTTCAAATCAAATGCTTTTTTAACTTCTGGTTTACATCATTCATTTCTATCAGATTTTGAGGTAAAAGTTTTTCTCTCTATTTTTCCCCTACCCACCAGCCCAAAAGCATGATCCCACTGGAAATCCCCTCCTCTAATCTGCTCTCTCCCATGTTTTCTACCATAATCCTTTGACTTTCCAGTAGGGCATGGTGGATCTCTATGCTGTAGTGCCTGTATATCTTAATTCCCAGTTATATGTAAAATAATATTAATATTATATATATGCATGTATATATACACATATATATATATATATATATATATATTAATCATTTGATTTTAAAATTTTGAATTCCAGATTCATTCCCTTCCTCCCTTGTCACCCACTGAGAAGATAAGCAATTCAGTATAGGTTGTACATGTGTAGCTATGTAAAATATTTACATAGTGTATATATTGTAAAAGACTGACTATATTTTCCTCCCTCCTATCCCACCTCCCACTTGTTCTATTCTCTACTTTGATCCTGGCCCTTTTCAAAAGTGGGTGCTTCCAACTTCTCTAACCCTAGCCTGCCCTCCCTTCCATCATTCCCCCTCCCATCTCCTTCCTCCCTACTCTCTTGTAGGGTGAGATACCCTATTTAGTGTGTATGTCATTCCCTCCCCAAGCCAAATTCAAGGAGAATAAGGGTGACCCATTCCCTTTTGCCTTCCTGTTCTTCCCCTCCATTGTAACCATTTTCCCTTGCCTCTTCTATATGAGATAGTTTATCCCATTCTGTCTCTCCCAATCTCCTTTCATTATATTCATCTCTCACCTCTTAATTTCACCTTTTAAGTATCATCCCTTCCTATTAAATTGGTCCTGTGCCCTCTATCTATGTATACCTGTACACATACATATGTACATTCACATATGTATTCATATTCCCATATAGCCTCCTATATAGACATACACACACAGGCACACACACATATTTCTATTCCCTTCAACTATTTTCCTACTGAGAAAAGTTTCATAAGTTACAATTATTGTTTTTCCTTGTAAGGATATAAATAGTTCAACTTTGATAAGTTCTTTATAATTTGTTTTCCCTGTTTACCTTCTCATGCTTTTCCTGATTCTTGTATCTGAATGTCAAATTTTGTATTCAGCTCTGGTCTTTTCATCTAGAATTCTTGAAAGTCCTCTATTCCACTGAAAAGCCATGTTTTCCCCTGAAACATGATACTCAATTTTGCAAGGTAGGTGATTCTTGGTTTTAATCCCAGCTCTTTTGACCTCTGGAATATCATATCCCAAGCCCTTTGATCCCTCAGTGTAGAAGCTGCCAGACCCTAAGTTGTCCTGATTGTGTTTCCCCAATATTCAAATTGTTTCTTCATTGTTGCTTGTAATATTCTCTCCTTGATCTGGCAAATCTGAAACCTGGTTATAATATTCCTAGGAGTTTTCTTTTTAGTATCTTTTTCCACAGGTGATCAGTGGATTCTTTCAACCTCTATTTTGCTCTCTGGTTCTAAAACATCAAGGCAGTTTTCCTTGAGAATTTCTTGGAGGATGATTTCTAATTTCCTTTTTTGATCCTGGCTTTCAGGTTGTCCAATAATTTTTAAATTATCTCTTTTGGATCTATTTTACAGGTCAGTGGTTTTTCCAATGAGGTATTTCACATTGCCTTATATTTTTTTCATTTGTTTGGATCTATTTAATAGTATCTTGATTTCTCATAAAGTCACTAGATTCCATTTGCTCTAATCTAATTCTGAGGGAATGATTCTCTTCAGGGGCTTTTGAGATTCATTTTCCTTCTGGCAAATTTGGCTTTTGAAAGCATTCTTCTCCTCATTGCCTTTTTGAGCCTCTTTTGCCATTTGAATTAATCTGTTTTTAAGGTCTTATTTCTTCAGTCAGGTTGTTGACTCTCATTTCATAATTTTCTTGCATTGTTCTCATTTCTCTTCCCAATTTTCCTCCATTTCTTTTATTTGCTTTTCAAAATCCTTATTAAGGTCCTCTATGGCCTGTAACCAGCTTGTATTTTTCTTTGAAGCTTTTGGCAGGAGTTCTGACTTCACTGTCTTCCTTCTGTTCCATGCTTTGATCCTTTTTGTCCCTAAAATAGGAGTTTAAAGTTGGGTTGCTCTGTTTGTTTTGCTTCCTTTGCCTGCTCATGTTGGCACTCAATTACTTGACTTTTGGGCTTTTTGCCACAGTAGGACTCTGCCACCAGACAGGGGAGCTTTGTCCCAAACACTGGGGTTTTCTCAGCTACTGAAGGCATTAGTTGGATGTCTCCTCTGAAGCCTCCACATGATCTGGCAAGCTAGTTGCACACCCAAGGACCTCTACCCTACACCGCAATCCACATCCAAGCAGGATAAAGCAAGAGCAATCACCCCTCAGACTGTTTGCTTTGTCCCCATACAATCTGCAGGCCAGGAGCTGAAGCATCCATGGGTGACTGCAGCTGCAGTGCAGCTAAGCTTCTTCTCACCCTAGGGGCAAAAATCGAGGCACTCCCAACTATTGGATCACAAAGTCCACACTGCATGGACCTCTCACTGTGTCCTTAGCATCTATGTGTTGATAATTCTGGAAACCACCACAGCTGCTGGTTATCTGGAGTCCCTCCAGCAGGTGTTTGATCAGGTCTGCCCTGGGGCTAAACCCTCTGGTTCCTGGGGGCTGGGGTCAGCTCCTAGAGGGCTGCACTGGCAGCTTGCTGCCTTCCAGACTATCCTCAGCAGGAGGTTTGCTTCTCTGTGTCATTTTGTGTGTTCTGTAGCTCCAAAGTTTCTTCAGAGTCACCTTTTACATGAATTGGGGGAGTTGGAAGCCAGTGCCCGGCAGAAGTCCTGTTTCTACTCTGACATCTTGACTCCACCTCCCAAGCCTATATTTTTCAAATCAAATATTTCAATGAAAGTCACTTGTTATTAGGAATTAAATTTCTAGTGCTAAAAATGTCCTTTTGCAGAGCTAATATGGCAGAGTAAAAGCATAAAATTGTTTGAGTTCCCACTCCACCCACATACAATACCTATAAAAAATGACTCTAAACAAATTTTATAGCTACAGAACACACAAAGTGACAGAGAGAAATAAATTCCTGCTGAAGGCAGCCTGGCAGGCCAACAGGAAGAATCTATTGTACTGAGCTGGGGGCCAAGCACAGTCCTGCATGAGCCAATCTGACCCAGACACACGGCCCAGAGTTGCCAGAGCAGACTTCAGCAGATTTAATGCTATTCAGCAGCTATGGTAGTTTCCAGACTTCTCAACCCATAAATGCCAAACAGAAAGTAAAAGGTCAGTAGGGAACTCTGTTTGAACTGGGTAAGAGAAGAGAGTAGTCTGCTCCTGCCCCCAAGGTGAGAGGTAGCAGCAGCATGGCTCCTGCAGCTGCTGCTATGTGGTTGCCTCTGGATCTCCTGGCTTGCAGATCATAGAGGGACCAAGTGACCATTCAGAGGATAAAAGCTTTTGCTTCGACCTGCTTTGATCTGGGTCATAGTCTTGAGTGTTGGTCCTGTGGTGAGGAATACTAGTGTGTCAGAGTTTGTGGTGGCTGTAGAGAGGGCACCCTCCTCATAGCTCTGACAACACCTCTGACAACAACTGCAAAAACCCCAGCAATTGGTAGAAACAGGAGACCTCTGCATGGCTCTGGCTCCCACTACCTCCAATCCATGTAAAAGGTCACTCTAAACAAACTTTGGAGCTGCAGAAACCACAAAATGACACAGAGAAGCTAAGCTTCTGCTGAGGACAGCCCAGCAGCCTGGCAGGAATTGGCCAGTGCAGCACTCTAGGAGCCCAGCCTAGCCCCCCCAAGGTTTTAGCCCCAGGGCGGGCCTGACCAGCCACTGGCTGGAGGGCCTCCAGATCACTGGCAGCTGTAGTGACCCAGAATTATCAACACATAGATGCTAAGGACAAAGTGAGAGGTCAGTGCAGTGTGGACTTTGGGACCCAGTAAATGGGAGTGCGATTTGGCCTTTGTCACTGGGGAGAGAAGCCTCTGAGGAGCCACCCTCACGTGGCAGCTTCAGCTCCTGGCCTGCAGAGTGTAGGGGGACCAAGCAAGCTGTCTGAGGTGTAATCACTCTTGATTTAACCTGCTTGGATCTGGATTGAGGTCTAGGGTGGAGGTCCTGGGTTGTGGGACCAGCTTGACAGAGCATGTGGAGGTTTCAGAGAGGGCACCCAACTAATACCTCAGGCAGCTAAGAAAACCCCACTATTTGGAATGAAGCTCCCCTATCTGGTGTCAGAGTCCTACTGTGGCAAAAAGCCAAGGGGTCAAGTGACTGAGTGGTGAAATGACCAGGCAAATGAAGCAAACCAAGCAGAGCAATCCAACATTAGATTCTTATTGTGGAGACAGAAAGGATGAAAGCATGAAACAGGAGGAAGACAGTGAAGTCAGAACTCCTGCACCAAAAGCTTCCAAGAAAAATATGACCTGGTTACAGGTCATAGAGGACCTTAAGAAGCAGATAAGAGAAGTGGAGGAAAAATTGGGAAGAGAAATGAGAACAATGCAAGAAAATTATGAAATGAGAGTCAACAGCCTTACTGAGGAAGATAACACCTTAAAAAAACTAACTCACATGACAAAAGAGGCTCAAAAAGGCAATGAGGAGAAGAGTGCCTTAAAAACCAATTTGCCATATGGAAAAAGAATCTCAAAAGCTCACTGAGGAGAATCATTCCTTCAGAATTAGATTGGAGCAAATGGAAGCTAATGACTTTTTAAGAAATCAAGATGCTGTTAAACAGATCCAAACAAATGAAAGAATAGAAGGCAATGTGAAATATGAAATTGGAAAAAGCACTGACGTGGAAAATAGATGTAGGAGAGATAATTTAAAAATTATTGGATTACCTGAAAGCCAGGATCAAAGAAAGTACCCAGAAATCATCCTCCAAGAAATTCTTGAGGAAAACTATCCTGATGTTATAGAACCAGAGGGCAAAATAGAGGTTGAAAGAATCCACCAATCACCCCCTGAAAAAGATCACCAAAAGAAAACTCCTAGGAATATTTTACCAGAATTCCCAAATTAAGGATAGAATATTAGAAGAAGCCAGAAAGAAAAAAATTGAATATTGTGGAAACACAATCAGTATAACTCAGGATCTGGAAGCTTCTACACTGAGGGATTGAAGGGCTTGGAATGTGATATTCTGGAGAGCAAAGGAGCTGGGATTAAAACCAAGAATCACCTGCCCAGCAAAATTGAGTATCATTTTTCAGGGGAAAATATGGTCATTCAGTGGAATAGAGGACTTTCAAGCGTTTGTTTTTTTTTTTTTAATTTTTAATTCTTTAATTTATTAATTTGTTTCCTTTTAGCTTACAGGATTCAATTCCACAATTCCTTGAATTTCACATTTTTGTCCCCCTCCCTCCCCCCATGGTGGCTTATAATCAAGTATAGGATCTGTAAATACTTTCACATTATACAATGGTCAGATTATAAGGATGGATTGTACCAGCTGGAATGAAAAATGGTAAAGAGGACATAAAATCAAATAAGAGAATGAAAAAGATCAGGTATTTTGCTTCCACCTGGATATAAATTTAGTTCTTTCTAGTTCTTTCTCTGGATGCACGTTTTTCTCTCCATCATGCATCTTTTGGGATTGACTTATATCCCTGCATTGTTGAGAAGAGTCCAGTCTATCAAAGTTGGTCATCACACATACGTTGTGTCTGTAATTGTGTACAAATTTCTCCTGGTTCTACTCTTCTCACTCAGCATCAGTTCTTTTAAGCCTCTCCAGGTAAATATGAAGACTGCTTGCTCCCCATTTCTTATAGCGCAATAGTATTCCATAACATGCATATCCAACAACTTGTTCAGCCATTCCCCAATTGATGGGCATCCCCTTAATTTCCAATTCTTTGCCACAACAAAAAGAGCTGCTATAAACATTTTTGTACATATGGGTCTTTCTCCCATTTCTGTGATCTCTTTGGGATATAACCCTAGGAGTGGTATTGCTGGATCAAAGGGTATAAAAGAATTTATAGCCCTTTGGGCATAATTCCAGATTGCTCTCCAGAAAGGCTGGATCAGTTCACAACTCCACCAACAATGCATTAGTGTTCCAGTTTGCCCACATCCTCTCCAGCATTTGTCATTATCCTGTTTTGTCATCTTAGCCAATCTGACTGGTGAGATGTGGTACCTCATAGTTGTTTTGATTTGCATTTCTCTAATCAATAGTGAATTAGAGCATTTCTTCATGTGCTTATAGATAGCTTTAATTTCTTTCTCTGAAAACTGCCTGTTCATATCCTTTGACCATTTATCAATTGGGGAATGACTTGTATTCTTATAAATTTGAGTCAATTCTCTGTATATTTTAGAGATGAGTCCTTTTCCAGAGACATAGGTTGTAAAGATTCTTTCCCAATTTCCCACCTCCCTCTTAATCTTGGTTACATTGGCTTTATTTGTACAGAAACTTTTCAATTTCATGCAGTCAAAATTATCCATTTTACATTTCATAATGTTCTCTAATTCCTGTTTCATCATAAAGTCATTCCCTCTCCACAAGTCTTATAGGTAAACTATTCCTTGTTTTAGCAGACTGCTTACAGTATCAACCTTTATACCTAGATCATGAACCCATTTAGACTTGATTTTGGTATATGGTGTTAGATAATGGTCTATGTCCAGTTTCTGCCATACTATATTCCAGTTTTCCCAGCAGTTTTTGTCAAATAGTGAGTTCTTATCCCAAAAACCAGGGTCTGGGGTTTTATCAAACAATACATTTCTGTAGTCGTTGACTTCTGAATCTCGTGTGCCTAATCTATTCCATTTATCCACTCCTCTATTCCTCAGCCAGTACCAGGTAGTTTTGATGACTGCTGCTTTATAGTACAGATTGAAATCTGGTAAGGCTAGTCCACCTTCCCTAGCATTTCTTTTCATTAATTCCCTTGATATTCTGAACCGTTTATTCTTCCAGATGAATTTTGTTACTATTTTTTCTAACTCTATAAAGTAATTTTTTGGTAAATTAATTGGTATGGCACTAAATATATAATTTAATTTAGGTAAAATTGTCATTTTTATTATATTAGCTCGACCCAGCCATGAGCAATTGATATTTTTCCAATTAGTTAGATCTGACTTTATTTGTGTGAAAAGTGTTTTGTAGTTATGATCATACAGGTCCTGGGTTTGTTTTGGCAGGTAGATTCCCAAATATTTTATAATGTTACAGTAAATTTAAATGGGATTTATCTTTCTACTTCTTGCTGTTGAATTTCATTGGAAATATATAGGAATGCCGAGGATTTATGTGGGTTTATTTTATATCCTGCAACTTTGCCAAATTTATTTATTGTCTCAAGCAGTTTTTTACTTGATTCTCTAGGATTCTCTAAGTATATCATTATATCATCTGCGAAGAGTGATAGCTTGGTCTCTTCTTTGCCTAACTTGATTCCTTTGATTTATTTTTCTTCTCTAATTGCTACTGCTAACATTTCTAGTACCAGATTGAATAAGAGGGGTGATAGTGGACACCCTTGTTTCACCCCTGATCTTATGGGAATTGCTTCTAGCTTCTCCCCATTACATATAATATTTGCTGATGGCTTTAAATAGATGCTACCTATTATTTTAAGGAAGGCTCCATTCATTCCTATACTTTCTAATGTTTTTCATAGGAATGGATGTTGTATTTTGTCAAAAGCCTTTTCTGCATCTATTGAGATGATCATGTGGTTTCTGCTAGTTTTATTGTTGATATACTCAATTATACTGATGGTTTTCCTCATATTAAACAATCCTTGCATTCCTGGAATAAATCCTACCTGATCAAAGTGTATTATTCTTGGGATAAGTTGCTGTAGTCTTTTTCTAGTATTTTATTTAGAATTTTTGCATCTATATTCATGAGGGAGATTGGTCTATAATTTTCTTTCTCTGTTTTATCTCTTCCTGATTTAGGTATCAGTACCATATTTGTGTCATAAAAAGAATTTGGTAGGACTCCTTCTTCACTAATTTTCCCAAATAGTTTGTAGAGTATTGGAATCAATTGTTCTTTAAATGTTTGATAGAATTCACTAGTGAATCCCTCTGGCCCTGGATATTTTTTCCTAGGGAGGTACTTTCAAGCATTCTTGATGAAAAAACCAGAGTTGAATAGAAAATGTGACATTCAGATACAAGAAGCAAGAGAAGCATGAGAAGGTAAACAGGGAAAAGAAATCTTAAGGAACTTTTCAAAGTTGAACTATTAATATTCTTACATGGAAAAACAATAATTGTAATTGGTGTATATATGTTTACAGGTATACATAGATAGAGGGCACAGGACCAATTTGATAGGAAGGGATGAAACTTGAAAGGTGAAATCAAGAGGTGAGAGAGGAATACAATCAGAGGAGATGAGGAGAAACAGAATGGGGTAAACTATCTCATATAGAAGAGGCAAGGGAAAATGGTTACAATGGAGGGGAAGAACAGGAAGGCAAAAGGGAATGGGTCACCCTTATTCTCCTTGAATTTGGCTTAGGGAGGGAATGACATACACACTAAATAGGGTATCTCACCCTACAGGAGAGTAGGGAGGAAGGGGATGGGAGGGGGGATGATGGAAGGGAGGGCAGGCTATGGGTTAGGGAAGTTGGAAGCACCCCTTTTTGAAAAGGGCCAGGATCAAAGTAGAGAATAGAACAAGTGGGAGGTGGGATAGGAGGGAGGAAAATATAGTCAGTCTTTTACAATATATACACTATGTAAATATTTTGCATAGCTACACATATACAACCTATACTGAATTGCTTGTTTTCCCAGTAAGGGTGGGTGACAAGGGAGAAAGGGAATGTATCTGAAATTCAAAGTTTCAAAATCAAATGTTTAAAAACATCTATACATACTATTTTTATACTATTTTACATGTAATTGGGAAGTAAGTTATACAGGTACGGGGGCATAGAGATCCACCTGTCCTACTGGAAAAGTCGAATGGGGTATGGGAGAAGATATGGGAGAGAACAGATTGGCGGATGGGATATCCTGTGAGAATGCTATTTTATAAACAATCTCCTAGAAACAAAAAGGAAAAATAAAAATTTGCCATACTTGTGGACTCTACTCCTTTCATCACTCATTTCTTAATTCCTTGAAATCTGTCTTCAGATTTCATATGAAAACAGAAAATACTTTCAATAAAATTACCAATAATCTTTTATTTGGTAAGTCTGATGGTTTTTCTCTCAGTTCTCATCCCTTTTGAACCTTATATTTGACAGGTTTCAAATACAACCTTTAACAATTTGATTACTTCATTACTCCTTGACACTATGCTAGACTTGGAAGAAAGAAGACTTTAGTTTAAATCCTGGCCTGACTTATTAGCTATGTGTCCTTGGGCAAGTCAATTAACCTCTCCCAGTTTCAGTTTCCTGATATTTAAAATGGAGATAATAACACCTATCTTATAAGATTGTTACATGGATCAAATGACTTAATATATGTAGAGGTCTTTGAAAATTTAAAGTGCCATGTAAATGCTAGCTATTACTACTTTTGCTACTCCTAATAACATAAGCAAAAATACTATCACCTCCTGGGTTTTTATGTAATAGTTTCTATTTCTTTCCTTTATTGTATCATCATTCATATTCTGTACACTGAGCAGGTATACCCTAAAGCTTTGCTCTGCATCCTTTTCTTTTCTCTCTTTACTCATTTTCTGTAACCTACTCTTTGGATGTTTTCATTGATTTCTATGTATTCAATGATCATCTCCATGTAGAAGACCCCAACTTTCTATATACCTATGTATATAGCCTTCCTCCTAAGCACCAAAGTTGCACTACTAATTGGCAAGTGAACATTTTGAACTCAATGTACCATCATCCTCATCATCATCCTCATCCTCATCAAATCTCTCTCTCTCTTTCTCCACACACACACATATGCACACACCCACACATGGGAAGAGTATATATATGGACTTAAAATATATATGAGGCTTGTTTGAGCTCTGACTTCTATGAAATTACTTATTTCTAATAAAGTTGCTCTCTTATTTTTTTGGTACCTGATTTTTGCTGACCTGATCAGGTAAAAACCCTAAATATATTACTGAATTCAGTTATCATGGAAAATAATGCAGTCTTAGTTAGAATACCTACTGAGTATGATGATCCTCTTGAATTGAACATGTCTTTTCACCCCAGTTTATTTTTATCCAAGTGTAATATTGAGTGTCTAGACACCCTAGTGCTAGGAGCCATAGACATCCACTGTGAGCCAGATAAGATGGATGCTTCGTCAAAATAGTGACAGCACAAACTGGGAACTGCAGTTGGGGAGATCTGTAGCAATTACAGATATGCATGTAGATACTGAACTAGGAATTTGTACTATGATTAATCACAGTTCTAATATAAGGGGAATCTTCATTGTAGTAGATGAATTTTGTGCTTTCTCACTGTCAATGAGAATTTTGCTCATATCATGTCCAATTAAGGTGACTATGTGTGTGTATGTATTTGTGTGTGAGTTTTCTATATAATCATGTAATAGGAGAAATACAAGATTAGGAGTTAGAAATATGTATTTTAATCCTAGATTTGCCCTGAAACCTTTTTTAAAAAATTATTTTTAGCTTTCAACACACATTTCCACAAGATTTTGAGTTATAATTTTTTCTCTCACTGTCTTTGCCCTATCCCCTCCCCAAGCGGCAAGCCTACTGAATATCCCTTCTCCCAATATGTTCTCTCTTATATCCTCCCCCTTCACCCCCCTAACTTTCTAGTAGGGAAAGATGGGTTTCTATACCCCAGTATATGTATATCTTATTTCCCCGTTGCATGTAAAAAAACAATTTTTAAACATTTGCTTTTAAAACTTTGAGTTCCAGATTTTTTTCTCCTTCTTCCCTCCTCACCCACCCCCACTGGGAAGATAAGCAATTCAATACAGATCGTACATGTATAGTTACCCAACTCATTTCCCTAGTAGTTATATTGTGAAAGACTAACTATATTTCCCTCCACCCTATTGCACCCCCCATTTATTCTATTTCCTCCTTTGACCTTATCCCTTTTCAAAAATGTTTGATTCTAACTACCATCTCCCCCAATATGCCCTACCTTCTATCCTCCCCCCCACTTATTCGTTTCCCCCCTATTATTCAGTAGGGTAAGATGCTCAATTGAGTGTGTATGTTATTCCCTCAGGCCAAATTCGATGAGAATCAGGTTGTCCCATTCCCTTTCACCTTCCTCCTCTTCCCCTCCATTGTAACAGTTTTCTCTTGCTTCTTTTACATGAGATGTTACCCTAATCTATTGCTCCCTTTCTTCTTCTCCCAATACTCTCACTTCTTAATTTTATTTTTTAGACATCATCCCTTCATATTCAACTCATCCTGTGCCCTCTGTCTATGTATACATGAACACACAAATTTCCACACTCACATATACATTTATATACACATATATTCTCCTACACATGCATATATAAATACATACATGCATACATACATACACACATATATTCCCTTCAGCTAAAAAAAATCTCATACTGAGAAAAGTCTTATGAGTTATAATTATTGATTTTCCATGAAGGAATTCAAATAGTTCAACTTTAATAAGTTCCTTAGTATGGGGTGGCTAGGTGGCATAGTGAATAGACTACTGGTCCTGGAGTCAGGAGGACTTGAGTTCAAATATGTCCTCAGACACTTAACATAAAAACTAGCCATGTGACCTTGGTCAAGTCACTTAACCCCAAATGCTCTCCAAAAACCAAAACCAAACAAACAAAATATGTTTTTGAGAGAAGTGAGTACTTTTTTTCATTGACATTATTCCCTGGCTTCAGACTGCAAAGCTTAGAAACTTCTAAATTCTGAGGAAATTGCTTACTTAAGAACCATGGATAGATGCTTCAGTGGGACTTAAATCAAGCCTGGAGATTCTCCTAGCACTCTTTAAATTAAGCGAGATACATAGCTTGGATTGTCCCACAATTGCATCCCACTTTTTAGGAAGAGAAAATATTAAAGAAATACCCTCTTAATGAAGAGAGCATTTTCCACAATTCCAACTAATTTATTTGAAATTTCCCTAGGGAGTACAATTTCCTAGAAGATTGGAAGTGATTCAATATAGGAAATTTTGGTTCAAATGCTCATTTGAGGAGACATAGCTACTGTACAGTGTGATTTCCATTCTGAAATTCATAAAGGTTATTGTTTCACAAATATTGTATCTAGGTATCACAAGCTTATGTAGGTTCCGATGTGCTAGAAAGTGTCAAGTATGAACCTGGAGACATTTTTCCTGATTTCTGGAGACAAACCTAGTTAAGCACAAAGATGTTTGAATCCAATGGTTTGAATACTTACTAGTAAATCATTTTGCCATGAAACTTATAAAATAAAGAAAAATACAAAGCAGTACTGAGGTCTATTTGGACCTTTTCTCCTATTACAATGACAGTAGCAGAATAAAAGAAAAAGAGATCAGAGATATGAAGTATAAGAGCAGTTTTGGACCATAAACACCAACATTGCTTTAATGCCTTCATTTTAAAATCTCTTTCCAAAAACTTATGAGTGAATATGCCACTGCAAAATCACATTATTCTATAATCTCCTTATGTTGAATATTTTGTCCAATTCAGTCAATTCTACCATTGCAACATATTTTGTATGTGTCCCCTTCTGTCCTCTGACATTGCCAACATTCTATTTTTATAGTTTCAGCTATGTGAATCTCTGTAGCAATTCATTAAAAAAATTGAGTTACAAATCTCTCCTCCTTTCTCAATTCCCCCCTCTCTAATATGGTAAGCAATTTGATACAAGTTGTATATGTGCAATCATGGGAAACATATTTCCATATTAGTCATGTTGTGAAAGAAGAAACAGACCAAAAGAAAAAAAAATCTATGAAAACATAAAGTGAAAATAGCATACCTTGATCTGTATTCATACTCTATCAGTTCTTTATCTGGAGGTAGATAGCATTTTCCATCATGAATCCTTTGGAATTTTCTTGGATCTTTGTATTGTTGAGGAGAACTAAGACATTCATAGTTGATCATATTCAATATTGCTGTTACTATGTACAATGTGTTATTGGTTCTGCTCACTTCACTTTGTATCAGTTCACATAAACCTTTTCAGGTTTTTCTGAAATCCAGCTATCGCTGATACTCTAATATGGGACTCTATCATGTTTACTGGTTTCTCTCTCTGCCTCAAGAAACTTCTCACTTAATTTCATTTCCCCCCACAGCAATTAAAGTTGTCGTCTGAGGTCTGAGAATATCACCACCTCTATCAATACCATAAAATCCTGTGACTCCCTATTTCTCTCATAATAAAATATAATATCTTCTGGCTTTTAAAGCTAAAAATAAAATAACCTTTTTCTACATTTTCAATATTGTTATCATATATGGCATTCCACATATTGATAACCTAATGGCACTGATCTCCATTCTATTTCTCACAAAAGACAACTCCTGAAGTCATTATATTCTCACTGCCTGTCCCCCATGACTGAAAAGTTTGTTCTGCCTCATCACCACTTTCTAGATTCACTGGCCTCCTTCAGCACTCAGTTATTTAAATTTATTCAAGAAGTTTTCCCTAGGAATCAAGATAGCAGAGAAAAGTCAGGAACTTGTCTAAGATCTTCCTCGAACCCCTCCAAATACCTTTAAAATAATGCCTCAAAACAAGTTCTGAGGGTAGCAGAACCAATAAAAGAATGAGATGAAACAATTTTCTTGACAAAGATAATTTAAAATGTCAGTAGGAAAAGTTGGTTGTGAGTGGGTGAGAATGGATCACATCTAGCACAGGTCTCATGAGTGCAGACCAGTCCCAGCAAACCAGCAGGAGGGGTGGGAAGCAATTGCTTCTGGAGATCTCAACACACAGATGGTAAGGGGTTGAACAATTGGTCAGAAGGAGATTTCAGGGATTCTTTTCTAGCACTGGGGGCAGGAGTTTGTTGTTTAGCCATACTCAGATCTAAGTCACAGTCCTAGGTGGCAGCCCCAGGGCAAGGGAGAACTTAAGCACACCAGTTTGTGGCTGCAGTTGAGTGGGGATCCTCCTCACACTTCCAAAGGAGAGAAGAGTGCTTGTTACTCATAGATCAAAATACAGTCCAGGAGAGTAGTAAACTCCCTTTTCCTTAGATCATACCACTTTGGAAGACCTAAGAACTTACAGTTCTCTAGGAGCACCTCTGAAGATAGCTGTACAAAACTCTTGAATTTTGGGATGGTGTAGCAGCAAGCACCCCAAGCATCCCCACAGTGGGCTGCCAACACAGATTCTTGGATCTGCTTTGATAAACGAAAGCAACTCAAAATGGGTTAACAAGCTTACTTTAGTCAGTCAAATATGTATCGTTTACCTAGTTCAGGAGAAAAAAAGGTCAGCACCCTGAACTTCAGAATATACAGACAGAATTATCAAGACAGAGAAACAGATCAAGTAGACAGATTTCCAAACTGTCCAACCATTATATCCATACCAAATCAACATCTGGGTTTTTCAAAGCTGAGGGGGGGTTCTCAACAATGGCTTCCCAGAGTTTCATCTGATCAAATCACAGAACACTTCTCAAAGTGAGCCCCCAAAACAAAGCTACACATCAGGGCTTATATAGCCTTCTCCTGGCCAATCAAAGAGTATCTACTGAAAAACAAGCCTCCTACCCCAGGCTCCAGGTGCACTTTAGGCTAGGGGAAGGGAATATCTTTAAAATTTACATTCCCATTACAGATGGTACACCTTGAACCCTGGAAACAGAGCCCTGCTTTAGCAAAGAATTAAAAGTCAAGAAATAGGCTGAAATATGAGGCAAAAAATGAAAACAATTCTGAATATAGAAAGCTACTATGGTGACAAGGAAGATCAAAATACACACTCAGAATAAGACAGCAAAGTCAAAACTCCTACATCCAAAGACTCAAAGAAAAATAAGAATTGGTCTTAGGCAATGGAAGCATGCAAAAAAGGATTTTAAATATATTATAAGTGCAGTAGAGTAAAATTGGGAAGAGAAATTAGAGTGATACAAGAATATCATGAAAAAAGTGAGTCAACTCCTTGGTATAAAGGAGGCAAAGAATATTAAAGGAAATGAACCTTCACAAATAAAATAGGGCAAATGGCAAAAGAATTACAAAAATCCAAAGGCTTAAAAAACAAAATTGGCCAAATAGAAAAAGATATACAAAAATTCACTGAAGAAAAGAACCCCTTAAAAAGTGGAATTGGTCAAATGGAAAAAGGGGAACAAAAGTTCACTGAAGAAAATAATTCTGTAAAAATTATAATTGAGCAAAGTGGAAGCTAATAACTTCATGAGACTTCAAGAATTAATAAAACAAAACAAAAAAGATAAAAAAATAGAAGACAATGTGAAATATAAATTTGGAAAAGTAACTGACCTGGAAAGTAGATCTAGGCGAGAAAATTTAAAAATTATTGGGCTTTCTTAAAGTCATGATAAAAAAATAGCCTAGACATCATCATTCAAGAAAGTATCAAGGAAAATTGTCCCGATGTTCTAGAACCAGAAGGTAAACATATAAATTGAAGGAATCCACTAATCACTTCCTGAAAGGGTTCACCTTTCGGAAACACTCAGGAATACTATAGCCAAGATCCAAAGTTCCCAGGTTAAGAAGAAAATATTCAAGCAGTCAGAAAGAAAAAAAAAATCAAGCATTGTGGAGCCACAGTCAGGATAACACAAAATTAACAGATTCTACATTAAAGGATCAGAAGGTTTGGAATATAATATTCCAGAGGGCAAATGATCTAGAATTACAACTGAGAGTCACTGTAATAGTAATGGAATTTAAAGATCCCCCTGTATTGGCTTGGCTTTCAAACTGATTGTATTATCAACCAGAGCTTGTGAACCCCACTTGTGGGATGGACTTGTTGACATGAAAAGAGAGGCTCAACTGGGAGGAGCTGGTGACGTGAATTTAGAGAGATACAAGCAGAGAGAGGCAGAAGAATTTTTTGGAAGCAGCATCATGGAGGCAGAAATGGAGAAGATTGCTGAGGGCCAGTTTGAACTGCCCAGGACTTTTTACAGCTGCCACCCAGAGCTTCCAAGGACTGAGGAGACATGGCTATTATGCTGGTACTTTGTCTGTTTTGATGTTGTTTTGCCAGATTCGTCCACTGGTGAAAGACAGTCCTGTTGTTGCAGAGGTTCTGGGACCTTGCTGTTGGTTCAGAGCTCCTGAGACTGTTCTGCATACAGAGAGTGAATTAATGAAGACACTGGCAATGTGATCCAAGGGTGGGGAACTTTTAACTTTTTTGTGCTTTGTGATTGACCAAATGAATGTACTTTACTTATGATTGGAAACTAATCTTCATTTGAGAGAGAGGCTTTGTGGTTGACTAGAATGTACAGCCTAGGGGTGAAGTAATACTTAGAAGAGGGTATTTAACTTGCCCTACAAGGAAGTAGGAAGGAAAAGGGACAAGAGAAGGAGAGTGTCAACAGAAGTGAGGGCAGATTGGCAGAGGTGGTAGTCAGAAGCAAAATCTTTTAAGGAGGGGCAGAGTAAGAGAATAAGGAGAATAGAATAGAGGGAAAAAGGATGGAGAAAAATACGGTAAAAATTTTTAAAGGAACTTCTTCTGATAGAGGCCTCATTTCTCAAATATATAGAAAAATGGGTCAAATTCATTAAAATAAGAGCCATTCCCCAACTGATAAATAACCAAAAGATATTACCAGTTTTCAAATGAAGAAATCAAAGCTATTTTAGTCATATTAAAAAAAAACACTCTAAATTCTTATTGATTAGAGAAATGCAAATTAAAGCTATTCTGAGTTAATACCTCCTACTTAATAGTTTGACTAAGAGGGCAGAAAAGGAAAATTACAAATGTAGGTGGGAATGTCAGAAAATTGAGACACTGATGCATCATTGGTAGGGTTGTGAACTGAGTGATTATGCAGACCAATTGCAACTCTTCCCAAATGGCTATAAAATCATACATACCCCTTAACCTAGCAACACTACTACTAAATTCATGTTCCAAAAGAGATAAAAAACAAACAAACAAAATGAAAAGTACTTATGAGTACAAAAATATTTACAGTAGCTTTTTCTGGTGGCAAAGAATGTCGAATTGAGGAGATACACATTAATTGGGAAATGGTTGCATAAGTTGTCAAATATGATTATGATGAAATACAACTGTACTATAAAGAAATGATGAGCCAGATGTTCTCAGAAAAACCTGGAAAGATATATATGAACTCATGCAAAGTGAAATGAGTAGAACCAGGAGAACACAATGCACATTAGTAGCAATATTGTAAGATAATCAACTTTGAATGACTTAATTATTCTCAGAAATACAATGATTTAAGATAATTCTCAAGGACTTATGATAAAGAATGCTATCCCTCCCTAGAGAAAGTACTGATGGAAACTGAATAGAGTATGAAGCATACTTTTTATTTCTTTGTTTTTCTTGAGTTTTTGTTTACTTTTACAACATGACTAATATGGAAATATGTTTTGCATGACTTCACAAAAGAACTGATATCAAATTTCTTGCCTTATTAATGGGTGGACAGGGGGAATTTCAAATTCAAAAGAATGAATAAAACATTTAAAAATGTTTTTATGTGTTTTTTGGGGGAAACAAAATATCCAATGGAAAAAATATTTAAAAAGCTTTTTTGTCCCCCTTAATATTAATATCTTCTTTCTGAGATTGCCTATAATTTTTTCTGAATATATCTTGCTTATTCTTTGTTGGTAAGGGAAGGAATATGAATAAATATGCACCTACATAAGTATATGTGTATACATATATATTTTTATATATAAGGACTTAGAAATGACTTCAGGATCATGTAACCTACAAGATGACAGAGCAGTTAGTTTCTGAAAATTTCTCCAATTCCTAATCCCCCCCCAAAAGGATTGTTCGTCAAATAAAAATGATAAAAAACTGAATCTGTTACATAAAATGACAGAATCCCTTTATAAGGTACATGTTTCATGATTACAACACCAGAAAACTGCCACTCTGATCTCTCATTCAATATCCCTATCCCTGAAATTACTCCATCACCTGAGAAACTGATTACAAGTATGTTCATAGGCTCTGAATTTAACTTCTTGTTTTGGGGATTGCCTGTGGTAATGATTATTCTCAGACCTCTTAACCCTAGAAGATGTGGTAGAGCATGATTTTGCACAGTCACAGAAAAGAAAGAAGGAAAGAAATACATAGTGAAGAAGGGAAGGAAGGAAGGATTCAATTTGTCTTCAAGACAATAATAGTGCTCAAAATCACATGATAAAGAAACACTAGAATCAAGTCTGAGGGAAAGGGAGATTGATATCTATATGAGCTTAATTATATCTTCATTAGGAGAAATATGAGTCTAAATAACCCTACAATCCTTCAGTATAAGGAGCCTGAGGCCACAAAAGAGCTGGAGCTCAAAAGTCTGTGCAGTCATTAAAAGGGAACTATGTTTCTCAAAGATACATGACAAGAGGAATAAGAGAAAATTAAGACATCAAAAGAAAAATAAGTAAAAGTTTCATTCACAAGTTGGTGAAGTACCAGAGGCAATATTAGATGTAGAAACAAGAATGAATAAAGCCACAAAGAGAAAGCTCATTAATTCAATGCTTATCCAAATCATGAATCCCTTCTACATTGAAGGAAAAGTATGTAGGAGATAGACAAAAGTTTTTCTAAAGCTCTAAGTAGTGAAATTTTCCATTCTCCTCTTATTTACTTATGACAGCACCCTTTAAGTCTAAATAATTTCCTTTAAATATTCTATTCAATGCCCTGGATATTCTTGACCCTTTGTTTTTCCAGATGAGTTTTATTATTATTTTTCTACATTTATAAAATAATTTTTGGTAATTTGATTTGTTAGATGCTGAAAAAGTAAATAAATTTAGGTAGCAATATCATTTTGATCATATTTATTCACCTAGCCAACCCAGGAACAATTAATATTTATCTAATTGTTAAGATTTGTCTTTAATTGTGTGAAAAGTGCTCTGTAATTTTGTTCATAGGACTCCAAGATATGTCTTGAAATGTAGAATCTCAAGCATTTTATAATGACTGCAGTTATTTTATTTTATTTTATTTTTATAAGCAATTGGGGTTAAGTAACTTGCTCAAGGTTACACAGCCAGGTGTTTCTGGGTGGATGCTAAGTGTATGAGCCTGGGATTCGATCTGCAGGTCTTCTCAACACTGGAGCTGGTGCTCTTACTCGCTGTGCTACCTGGCCGCCCCGGCTGCAGTTATTTTAAATGGAAATTCTCTTCCCATCACTTCCTATTGGGTTTCTTGGTGAAATACAGAAATGCAGATCATTTTCTATTATTATTTTATATACTGAAACTGTGCTAAAGTTGTTAATTGTTTCAACTACTTTTTTAGTTGACTCTCTTGGGTTCTTTAAGTATAAAATCATATTGCCTGTGAAGGATTGTTTTGTTTCCTCTTTCCTTAGTCTTATTCCTTCAATTACTTTTTCTTGTGTTATTGATGTACTAGCACTTTTAGCACAACAGTGAGTAATAGTGATGACAATGGACATCTTTACTTTGCTCCAAATCCTATTGGGAAGACTTCTAGTTTATCCTGAAGACTGATGTTGCTTATTCTTGGCTTTCGATAGATACCACTTATCATTTTAAAAAACACTTCCATTATTCCTATGCTTTCTAGTGTTTTTAATAGGAATATGTATTATATTTCATCAAAGGCATTTTCTGTACTATTTATATCATGCAATTTTAAAATTATTGATATGTTCAATGATGCTTATAGCTTTCCAAATATTTAACCAGCCCTGGATTCCTGAATAAATCTCTTCCATTCATAGTGTATGATCTCTGTTATATATTTCTTTAGTATACTTGCTAATAATTTGTTTAGAGTCATATTTTACAGGTTTTGGAGGTGGTTGGTGGAGGAGCTCACACAAGATCATGCTTTTACTCTGCCATCTTTGCTCCCTCCCTATGATTTCTTCTTTTACCCATGGTAATGGCAAACAAAGTAGTACTTTATTCCTTATTTAAGTTATAGTAATGTCAAGCAAAATAGTACTTTGCTCCTTGTTTTATCTATTCAAATGTCTTTGAGCCTCCCCTTTTATTATATCAAGTCTTTTTTGGAATCAGTATGCACTTTGTTGCTCTTACTAAGCCTAAGTGAGCTTGGAGACTTTCCCTGCCCTTACAAGGCCTAATATCATCACATGGAGCCACATTGGGAGGAACATGCTAAAAAGTGGTAAAAAGGAAGGGCTGAAGAGGAAGGGCAGAACAGAAGGAGCAGAGCAAATAAAAGCTTGAGCATGAAATGGGATCAAGCACAACTGAGACAGAGGGTGTTTGTGATGTCGGCACTCTGTTGTTCTGTGTTGGTGTTACTTTGTCAGACAGAAACACCCTGTCTGTTGAATTATCTTACTTTGTCAGACAGAATCACTGTAATGTCAAGCAAAGGAGTATTTTGCTCCTTTTTTCATTTATTCAAGTATTTAGTTCCTTGTTTCAGCTATTCAAGTGCCTTTGACCTGCCTTTGATTGTGTCAAGTCTTTGTTGGAAACTAACATAATCACATGGAGCCCATGGTGGAAAGAACTTGCCAAAACAGAATATAAAAGCATGAACATGAGCTGGAACCAAGAAGAACCAAGAGGTAGAACAGTTGTAGTGCTGGGACTCTGTCCATTTGTTCTGTCTGTGTTGATTGTGTTTGATTTGTATACTTTGTCAGACAGAACACTCTGTTGACTTGTAATTGTGTTACTTTTTCAGACAGAAGCATTCTGTCTGTTGATTGTGTTACTTTGTCAGATAGAAGGACTCTCCATTTAATTGTATTATTTTGTCAGACAGAAGTACACTGTTGACTTTGTTGATTTCACAGGAAGAAAGTTGAATTAAGATGATAGTGCCAACAATGTGGGTAAATATTGTTGTATCTTTGCTAAGTTTGATGTGTGTACATATTGTTGTGGCTCTGTTAAGCTTTGTATCCCCAGAAACAGGAAATGTAAAGGGTTTGAGGTGTACTGGTCACCGTGAGCTTCAAACTGGAGTGGGAGCTAGAGCTGCATTAGGAGCTGGAGCTGGAACAGGAGCTGGGAGCTGCCTACCTGTGAATCACAGGTGGGTGAATTTAGGCAAGAACTGGAAACATTTATGCAAGAACCATGGATTTTGGAAGTCAGTATCCAGCAAGATGAAAAGATGACTACTCTAGTAGTCAGTGCTGGCTGAGAATATTTAGATAATGTGACCTAGAGGTGGGACACCTTTGTACATTGTACCTCTTAAGTATGATTGCTCCTTAAGGAAGACTGAGTTAAGGACTTATTGAATGATATATTTTGTTTACGACTGTGTGGACACTTTAGTAATAAGTTATTAGGTTATATCATTGTGAATGTTGTACTTTGGTTTCTGTGAATGTTTTGCTTTAGTTTATTGCTGAATAGAGAATTAACTATACTATGTGATAAGAACGTTAAAGTTTTTCATAGCAGCAGTCCTCAGGAGAGCTGCTTGTGCTTGGCTTTACAAGCACTCTGTCTATTGACTTGTGTTAGTATTATTTTATCAGATAAAAGCACTCTGTCTGTTGATTTGTGTTGATTTCTCAGACAGAAATTGAATTGAGGTGATAGTCCTGGCAATATGTATGAGTATTGCTGTAACTATGTTAAGCTTAATATGTATAAATATTGTTGTGACTCTTAAGTTTTATTTTCCTAGAAACAGAAACTGCAAAGAGCTTGGGGTGGAACAGTTCCCATGAGCTTCAATCAGAGAGTTGCATAACTATGAATCCAGGCAATATCTGGGAGGGCTGCCTACCTGTGAATCCAGGCAACAGTTGGGGGAATCCTGGCAAGAGCTGGGAGGTAGAAAAGGAGCCATGGAGTTTGGAAGTCAGCCTTGAGTCAAGATGAAAGGACCTTTACTTGGGTACTCAGTGCTGACTGATGAGATTGCAACTCACTGTGACCTAGGAGTGGATGATGTTTGTACTTTCTGCTACCCCTTAAGGCTGATTACCTTAAGGATGACTGGCTAAAGGGTTATTGGAATGCAGCCTGCAGTTAAGCTTAAAGGAGACATTGATTTGGGTGCTTTATACTGATTGATGGTATTGTGACTTAATAATACATTTTGTTTAAATCTATGTGACTACATTAGTCATAAGTTATGTTACATTGTTGTGAATGTTTTGCTTTAGTTTATTGCTGAATAAATAGAGAGGTCACTATATTATGTAATTAGAATCTTAAATTTATGCACAGCAGCAGCAGTCCTCAGGAGAGCTGCTTATGATTGGCTTTAAAATCCTTCATTCTTTAAGATCACATTATTTAGTTCCAAATTATTTTAATCTATTTTTCCAAGGCCTTTTACCAAATGTAATTTTTTATTACATTATGACTCTAATACATGATCAATTTTTGTGAAGGTGAGCTGAGATAATGGTTTTCTTTTTATTCTCAATCAAATTTCAGAAGTTTATCATATTTAACATTGTAAAATTCAATTTGTCTTAACTTCTTTTGAATTTATTTTATGTTAGATTTATCTAGCTCTGAGAGAGGAAAAATGAGGATCTTCTACAAGTATAGTTTACTGAAAATATCCTCTTGTAATTTCTTCAACTTTTTCTTTTAGCACGTGAATGTTATGCCACTTAGTGCTCATACATTTCATAGAGATATTACTTCATTGTCTATGATGTCTTTTAGCAAGATATCATTTCCATCCTTACCTCTTTCAATTATGTCTATTTTTTCTTTTGCTTTATTTGAGTTCATGATTGTTACATCCTGTTTTTACTTCACTTGAAGCATAATTGGCTCTGTTAAAACTATCCTACCCTCTCAGATCTTCAGATAACTCATTTCCCATGAGCTATTCAACCTCACCTCAGCCACAAAGATGTTTACACCTTTGATCTTTTGATTACTTACAAGTGCGCTTTTTCTGTATACATCCCTCTTAATTCCTGTACCTTTCTTCTGTTTGTAGTTTGTAGTTGATTGTAGATTGTATCGCACATTGAATTGTGTTCTTCTTTAGGGGAGGTAGTATTTTTATATTTATTTGTATCCCTAGTACTTAGCAAAATGACTGGCACATGATAGGTGTTTGACAAATGTTTGACTAATTGTGAGATGAGAAACTAAATGACTCAGAAGAAATTGTATAAGATGAAGGAAAAATAATATTTAGTTTAAAAAGTGAATTAAAAAATAGATTAATAGCAAATATATTCAGAATGAGTAAAATAAATTAACTTTTTAAAAGAACATACAAGATATGAATTTAGGCAAAAATTCAGAGCTCCCAATGTGGAATTTAAAATACATAAATAGGCTGAGCAGAAAAAGTGAATACAGGACTAAGTATCTCTGCAAGGCAAGTCAACCAATTAGCATTTATTAAACACTTATTGGCATAGTTCTAGCAATGTGTAAAAGTTCTCTGAATATATAGAAACAGAGAAGTCTTCAGTCTCAAAGAGCTTGTAATTTAATGGAGAAAACAGCATGTAACACAAGATTTACACATAGTATAACTTTGATGGTAGTATCAAAGGAAAGACACTAAGCTTAAGGATGACCTTCTGGCAGAAGGTGGGACTTCATGTGAAATATAAAGTAAACAAAGGAAATGAGGAGTGAAAATGAGGAGGGAGAGAATTTCATGAATGGCGAATTCCTGGTGTGGGATACAAATCAGCAATTATCAAGAAAAATATTTAGTAATGAAATAAATTATCTCCTGTTTAAAGTTTATCTAAATTATAGAGACAGAGGATATATTGTAGATATGGACAGACATGTAGTCACAGATATAGCTACCTAGGGTAAAATAAGCAAAATGAAAGATAATCAAAGAATGAAAAGGACTTCAGTTGATAAATAATTAAGGGAGATTTAAAAACTCACGAGAAGGGAAAGTGAAAGAGTAAAACAAAGGTTTCATGCACTGAATTCCCTGTCTCTCTATCACTCAATTAATAGCTTCTGTGTAAGTTAATAATTAAGTGGAACGTTACATAAATGTGGAGAAGGTATAAAAGGGACAGACAGAAATAGATACTGCACATATAATAGATATACATGCAATGAAAGTATCATCCTTTTTTTCTTTAAAGAAAGTGGTGTAGTGTGATAAAATGAAATCAATGAAGGTGAGGTATAGATTTTGAAGAGCAGAATATCTCACTAAAGAAGGGGAAAGAAAGTGTAGCAGTAAAGTACATTACTATGGGAGAAATGCATCCATCTGCCAAATACATACATACATGTGCACATATGCATACATATATATGTGTCTGTGTATGCATATACATGCACATGTGCATATAACATCTTCAAAAAAAGAGAACTTTATCACAGATTTAATTTGGGGGTAATTTGTACATCACATAGCCACCTTCTCTGAGAAAGTCTTGTCTACTCCTTGACAATAGTTCACTTCAGAAGAGAAGATGCATGATTCCCATCACCTAGTAGGTTTGGTTATTAGATGAAGATTCAGAGGCACTGAACCTGGGACTGGTATCTTCATGACATGGAGCATGGAGCCAGGATTTATTTACTTTCCATTTGGTATCATAACATTGGTGGGATGCTTGAATGTATTTCATGGTGGCTATCTAGTTCATTGTTTAATTGACAAGGATGTAGAAAGGAAAAGAACTGACTTGGGGAGATACTCCCTGTCTTTCTCACTATTTTTCCTCATTTACCTCCCATCTAGGTCTAATAATTATGTTTGTACCACCTCCCCCTTCTACAATATTTCATCACCTTTTATACTTCTTCTAGGAGTTATTTATGAAAGCCCCAAAGCCCTGCACAGTAGAGAAAAGATCAGGCAGTTTGACAAGGGTACTACCCACTTGTCATGTAGTTTGTAAGAGATACATGTGCATGTGTCATGTCCCCCCTCATAAACACTAAGCTATCTAATAACAGGGATCAAATTGTATTTTCTTTCTCCTACTGCCTATAGCAATATTTTGCACTTAGCATATTTGGCATTAAATTGAATAAAATAATATTTCATGATGGTAAATACTTGCTGAATTAAATGCTATATATTTTGATAAGCAAAAGCATAAGAAAAGATGAAAAGGAAGAAAATAACTCATGTTGGTGTAATTAGGAAATTGGAGATACATTTTTGAATGATTAATAAGTAATCTTTTGGACTTGGAGAAAATATATATACCTTTTACTGAGGAGTCTTATTTGATTAGTGACCTAACTTCTCCATTTTTCTGATATTCTCAAAGATATTTAGCAGCGTGTCTGCCAGATGTGATTCAACAAAAGGTAAGGGTTGATGGAAAGTCATTGGTGTGGCAGGGTTTGAGGAACCAGCTATTGCCAGCCTATCAAATTATATAACCTCTCTGAGTTGAAAATATTACATATGTTGCCATAATGTATACAGGGAAGTTTCCAAATGGATTCTTTGACCAGAAATTATCCATAACTAACTTATTTGTAATTTTTATTATATAATGTGAGAGGAATTAACACCATGTCCAAATAGGATTTATTCAAAAGGATTTTGGATTCAATAAAGAAGGATTATGAAGGAAAAAAAAAGTGATTTTTCTCTACTACATTAATCAGTCAATAAATAAATAATAATTTATAAATATAAATAATTTATAAAAATAAACATTTATTATGCATTATGTACCAGGAACTGAGGATAAAAATAAAATGCCTAAGTTTAAGGAACTTATATTTTATAGAGGGAAACAATGTACACACAGAAAGATTATACACATATTCACTGGTGGTTTTTGAGTAAAGATTTGTGAATTCCTTAAAAAAACAAACAAACAAACACAAAGGGTCCAAATTTATCCTAGGAACAGCAACATTTGCTCCCCACCAACCACTACACACAAGTCCACCATACCTTCCTTCTCATCCTTCTACCCTATATTTATGTCTCCAGGGCAAGGATTACAATCTCTTGCCCCAAATCCTAGAGATTGACTAATTCTGGGATACCATGACAACAAACTAATCAATTTGGTATTATATCCATAATGATATCAATACCTGAGAATTCTGGTCTTTTCCCAAACTGAGGTGATAAGTTCTTTTGCCCTCAGGTAGACATACAGTTTATGAAACTCTTACTGCTACCAATTTGGGTTCCTAATGAAAATCAAATTGGCAACAAAAAGGACAGATGGAATGTATCATGAAGTATTTCTTTTACATTTAATGTTGACTGAGGGGAAACTTTATAAACAGCAGGGAAGTGTAAATTGAGGGAAATTAAGAAATTAACTATGATATTGCATTTCGTATTTTAATATGAGCAAGAATAATAAAACATATTGCAGGTACTAAATAAAGTGACTATTATGGACTTTTCTTCCCCTAGGCAATAAAAGACTCTTCTCAGATTATTTTTGCTCCTACCTCATTGTTGGCTTGAACATTAGCTCAGGAGACATCTCTAAAGCTATTAAGTATATATCTCAACACCTTGCATAAAACCCATGTAATTATCTTAGGGGAGGTATGTATCTCCAAAGAAGGTGCTGAGTACTCATTAACAGCTTGTATAGAAATCGCTCTCTACTTTGGGGGCAATAGGAATAATTAGGGACATAAAGCAACCATGTCAGAGAAATGAGTGCAGATTTGGGGGAATCTAGTATAAATTGCAGGTATTCAGCAACATAGAAAATTGTAATTCCAAAGAAAAAATGCTAGAAATTATTGGAAATACATACATACATACATACACACATACATAATACATACATACATATGTGTGTATATATATATATATATGTAAAGAGTGGGCAATATGTGAAAAAGAACTGAGGGAATAATAAGTGCAATGTAAAGTCAATGAGTCAACAATATAGAAAGGAAAGATTGAAAAAGCTAAAAGGCTATTAGGTTACTTTAACAGAAACAGCATTTAGAACAGCATGCTGATGATTTCTGTCTGTCAGGGGTTCTTAACCTGGGATTCATGAAATTTTTGAAAAAAATGGTAAATGCATTCAATATAGTTTTTTTTAAATTCTATGCATATATCCTTATCCATTTAAAAAAACATTATTCTGAAATGTCATACACTATGGATTTCTCAAGACTTTCTAAGGAGTGCAGAAAAAACAATCAACAATTAAAGAACTTCTGGTCCATTATATCTGGTTTCCATAAAATCCCATGCATTACATTCAGGTTTTCTTTTTAATTTTAGGTTGCCATTTATAAGTTGTGTCTAGAAGAGGGTCAACAGGATAAGGAGGAAAGTCAAAATTACATTTATGACTAGGGATTGAAAATACTAGGGGTGCTGTGACCAGAGGAGAGAAAACTTATAAGGCAGATTAGTTTTGCTATCATGGCCTTTCATGTTGAAGAAGTATTTTATTTCAGTAATTTCCAGAGGATGTAACAAAGAACAATGGATAAAAATAACAGGAGGGATATTTAGGAAATACCTCTAACATTATTGATATTTTAAACTGTAATCAGTGAAATTGTGAGGTAGCGAGTTTTCTGACATTAGTATATTCAGACAGAATTAGATTAACAACTTTAATACTGGAGTTTCAATCAAAAGGGCCCGAGTTTACATCCTGCTGAGTTATTAGCTGTGTGAGTTTAGGAAAGTCACTTAACCATTAAGCCTCAGTTTTTACCTCTGTAAAATACCATCTGCTTTGTAGGTTTGTTGTATCAAATGAGATAATAGGTAAACTGCTTTGCAGTCTAGAAGTACTATATAAATATTAGCTATTCTTATGGTTCTTTATTTCTATTATTGTTATTGTCATCATAGCATTGGACTAAATGAACTCAGAGGATCCTTTAAAATCTAGGATTATTTGAAAGAATTCAGGTACATGCGAACTGTAATGAGCCTAAAAATGTATTCCTTTGTTTTATATGCACATTTCACAGAGACTAAGCCCTGGGCACATTAGGTTAGTGCTAGTTTTCATAACTTTTTTTTTAATTTCAGCTTCATAATTATCTTTTCATATAAACCCGTTCCCCTAGGAACCTCATAAAATCAGTCTTAGAGACAGAAGAGTTGCCTAAGGTCTAAGGTAGTAAACAAAGACAAGATGTAAAAACCCAGGTTCCCTGAGTCTAAGTCAGCATTCATTTTACCACATCAGACTGTTGGTCTCTCTAGGGCTAAGTGCTTACTTCAATACAAAACATCCCATAGAAAGGGAAAAAAATAACACCTTTTTTTGAAAACACCATTTTTAAGCTTATTAATATTTAGAAATAGATACACCTTTGTAATCCTCTCCTTCTATGTGAGTCTGCTCTATTCCTCACTACTCTTTCTGGTTCATTCCACACCTCCTGGTGTAGAAATGCCTTGGTTTCTCAGAACAAAATCATTCAGAGGGCCTCCTACTTGTCATCTGTACAACCATATGATTTAACAATAGCAACAACAATAGCTAGCATTGCCGAAATCTGGGATACCATGACAACAAACTAATCCATAAAATATTTAATCAACTTCATATTAGATACATATTATGTCAATACCTGAGTATTCTGGTCTTTTCCTAAATTGAGGTAATAAATTCTTTTGCCCTTAGACATGCAGCTTAAGAGTCTCTTATTGTTCCCAATTTAGGTTCCTAATGAAAATCAGATTGGCAACAAAAAGGACAGATGGAATGTATCATGAAGTATTTCTTTTACATTTAATGTTGACTGAGGGGAAACTTTATAAACAGCAGGGAAGTGTAAATTGAGGGAAATTAAGAAATTAACTAGGATATTGCATTTTGTATTTTATATAGCACTGTTATAAGTGCTTTACATCTAATTATCTTGTTTGATCCTCAGAACAACTCTAAGAGATAAATTCCATTATTTTCCCCATTTTACAGATGAGGAATGTGAGGCACACAGAGGATAAAAACTTGCGCAGGATCACACAGCTAGTAAGCATCTGAGGATCTATTGAAGCTCAAGTCTCCCTAACTTTATGCATGGGACACTAGTAAAAGGAGAGATTAGAGATCAAAGGAAATAGAGAAGATAAAGGAGGAGCTGAATGCCAGTCTCATGACTTTTCTTTTTAAAATAATTTTTTCAATTAACAAAGTCATTCTTTTCTTTCTGTTTCTTCTTTCTCAATAAAAAATGGGAGAAAAAAAGTATTGTAGCAAGGATCCTAATTACTTAATGCAAAGTCCCACATTTCCATCTAGACCTAGATTTTGATCTAGATATATTGATAAATCTAGATATGTTGATACAGACACAAATACACACATATGCACATGCAGACACACATGCATCCATATACACATATACACACATATGCATGTATCGTATGCACATGCACCCTGAGTCTATTACTTCTCACATCTCTTGCAGGGAGTATGAAGCTTGCTCTAACATTGGTTGTCTGAATTCATTGCTGGTCTTTTCATTCTCTTCCAAAATTGTCTTTTCATTCTCTTTCTATTATAGACATTAATCTCCTGGCTATGCTCACCTCACTATATATCACCTTATATAAGTCTTGCAAGGTTTCTTTTAAATTCTCACCTTCATCAATTCTTATGATATAATAATATCCCATTATATTTACATGCCATAATTTATTTAGCCCATCCCAGCATGTACATATATTATAAAAACCACTGTGTATGAGTAGGAGCATTTAGAAATACTTGCTTTCTAGAAGACATTTCTGGAGGATATGGAGAGCTAATCTTTTCCTTTCTACTAAGTCTTGGAATTTCTCCATTTTCACAGACAAACTGCCCAGAAGTCAACAAAGTGATGTGTAGATGAAACACTTCCTTTTCTCTAAGAAGATTAAAATATCTACTGCAACAAAATCCAACTCTGTCTCTTTGGCTAGGTTTAGATGGACTAGATGAATACCTTTTTGATTCAATGCAAAGGAAATAAATTATTTGAAAGTCAATGAACTTATGAAGTATATCAATAAATATATAGACAGAGACTATTAACACAATTCATTTTAACTTATGCTCATAGTCTGAATTCCCTCTAGAATTTGTGTTGTTATCTAAAGCCAAAGATTTTATTGATCTCTATTTTGTCTGTAGAGAATAGAATAAAACATTATAGAGATAAATGGATAGGTAGGCAGATAAAGATATATAAATTCATAGATATATAGATTCATAGATACATAGACAGAACATTAAATCCTTACTATGGCTTAGGCACTCTGTTAAATGCTAGGGATACAAATACAAGAGATTAAAACAATTCCTGCTATCAAGGAACTTACAGTGTAAGTGGTAAAACGACACATTAAAGGGATTGGGAAAGGGATCAGTGAATAGATGGTTTGCAGTTGATGTTATGGTAGACATGGAACTGCTAGGCCTGATCACCAATGAGATAAGGAGAAAAAATAACTTTCAAAGCAAGAAGGTCCTGAGTCAGAGTTTAAGGTTGTGGTAGAGACAATGGTCCAAGCAGAGAAAATTCACCTATAAAAGCAGTTATTCAGACACTATCAGGGCTAACGTATGGCAAAAATTGTAAAGTAGTCAAGTTTGTCTTTGGGTTCCTGTGACTTTCTGGGTTCTGTTTTTGACCTTTGTCACACAAATTTCAGAACATGAATCTCTTTGCACTTAAACTATTTCACTCCTTATTAAAAAAAAAAACTGAAGAATTAGATTATATTCTAATTTCCAATAAGATACACACAGCTGATAAAACTAATTTTTATTTCTTTCAAGGAATTTTGCATTTTTATAGATGTAAAAGACTAAAACCAAATTAATTAACTTCAATCATGTAATGTAAAACATTAATATACCTGTGAGGAAGTATTGCACTTTGTTTTATTATGCTTGTACATGTAAAGGATCATAGGATCATGCATTTCACAATGGAAAGGGGCCTGAGAAAAAATCTCATCTAACCATGTCACTTTAACATATAATGACTCTGAAAGTCAAATAAGAGAAGTGAAGTACCTAAATTCACACAGGTGGTATGTGGCCAATATTGGATTTGAACTCAGGCCCTTTGACTCCAGAGCTATTGCCCTTCATACTTCATTATGGTGTTCCTGAAATAATTATACAATCTCTGAGTTCTGAACACTTTGAAGTGTCCTCAGATTTTTTTCGTTGTTTCACTTCTTCACAAAGAAGCACTCCTCACATATAATAGGGCTTATGTGTAAATAGTTGTGAAGCTCAGGCATACAAGTATGAAGGACAAAATAATAGTAGGTCAGTCTAGACATAACACAGATGTAACATATATGTAATACAGCAGAGCAGGGGGCAAAGAAGTGGAAATAACAAAGAAATGACTGGCTATTCATGAATATATTATAGAAAACCATGTGCAGGAAGGAAGGAAACTTATGTGCAGGAAGAAAGGATAGCAGGGAAAGCTTTTATTATTTTACTTTGATCAAAATATCAACTTATAAAATGAGAATGACTTAAAAACAACTGTAATTTCTAAAAAACATACCAAAACAAATCCACAGATATATCAAAAGTAAAATTAGAATTTCTAGAAGAAATGATGCAAGTTTTTTTTTGGGGGGGGGGTGTGTGGTTTAAAACCATATTATAAAAGAAATGGGAGCTATGAAATAGACACTTGAAAAAAGAATTGGAAGTATGATATAAGGTATAAAACTTCATAATATCAAATTCCTTAAAAATATAGCAAATCAAATAGAGGTCAATTCTAGACACTAAAATAATCATTAAAGTCAAGAAATTGAGGAAATAGGGAAAATTATATGATATTTCACTTCAAAAATGACTGATCTAGGGGCAGGTCGGTGGCACAGTGAATATAACACTGGCTCTTGAATCAGGAGAACCTGAGTTCAAATATAACCTCAGTCACTTAACACACACACACACACACACACACATACACACACACACACACACACAAAACTAGTCATGTGACCTTGGGCAAGTCACTTCACCCTAATTGCCCTCCAAAAAGCAAAACATCAAAAAAACCTAATCTTTTTCTAGATATAGAAAAGAGGTATCAAAAATGATTAGAAAGCTGAAATTCATGATCAAAAATAACCTGGATATCATATTTCAAGAAATCAGTCAAGAAATTGTGTCCAGATCAATTAGAGCAAGAGAGTAATGCGAAAATACGAACAATCCCCAGAACATCTTCTGAAAAAAGATGCCCCAAAATGACATTAAACCGTCAGAAATTTCACTGCAAAATCAAGAGCTTTCTGCTCCTCACCGCCAAAGAAAACATATTGTAAACAATCAGAAAGTAAATAAAAAATTCAAATATTTAGGAACTTCCTTCATGAAAGTTATATCTATTATATATTGTATCTATTTTAAACACAAGAGTTATATCTATAGATATAGATAGTTATCTATATCTATCTATCATCTATCTATCTATCTATCTATCTATCTATCTATCTATCTATCTATCTATCTATCTATCTATTTATCTATCTGTCTATCTGTCTGTCTATCTGTCTGTTTAATCCCTCTATCTCTATATATACTATAAAGGAGTAGAGAAAATGATAATAACTTCCAAAATACAAAATATAGAGATCTATAACAAAAATAACTCATCCAGAAAAAAAGGAATATAAACTAATAAAGGAAAAATGTAACTTCAATGAAATGAAGAAGTTTCAAACATTCTTGTTAATATATATTAGCATTGAAAATGATTTTAAATACAATTTTTGGAGAATAAAAAGGTAAATAGGAGAGAACAATATAAGGATTTTTTAATAAACATTCACTGTTCAAATTATTAATAGAGTAGGATGACAAAAAGGGTCTTTTTAGAATCCTAATGTCATAATAGGTCATTGAGTCATTCAAATGCAATATTAAAACATAGTTTTACTATGTTTGAAGTTGCTAAAAGAAACAAAAAAGCAAATGGATGTGAGAAAGATACACTAGAAGGGAAAACTGTAGGAAACTTTGGGAAAATTATTATCTAATGTAAACAATAAGCACAATTAGAAGCATATGCAAACATGGAAGGAGTGTGAGAGAGGCAATGTTTGAATTTCACTTTCATATAAACTGGTCAAAAGAAGGCAGAATAAATACACAGACAGGTTTTGTTATAGTAAGATACTAACTTCAACAGGGATACAGATAGACACAGAAAGAGGGGAAAGAAAAGTATAAAATTTGGGTGTACAATAAGAGATAGAGAAGATAGTAATAAGTAAAACAGTCCCTAAGCTTGAAGAAGGGATAGTGAAGAAGGGCTTAAAAGGAATGGAAGACTAAGAAACTATAAGAAAGAGAAAACAAAGAATATATAAGAATAAGAAAATAGTATGAAGGGAAATAAACAATTAGCTATCATACCTGTGGATGTGAATGGGATGAGTTTGCTCATAAAATGAAAGAGGATAATAGAATAAATTTAAAAAGCACAAAATCTAATAATATGTTTTTACAGCAAAAATAATACTTGATATACAAAGACTTTCATAGAGTAATTAAAATGGGTTAGGGCAAAATGTATTGTGATTCAATTGAACAGAAAAGAATAGGAGTAACAAAGATGATTTTAGATAAGGCAACAAAAATAAAAGATACTAAACAGGAATAATATATTCTGATAAAAGGTAACATAAAAATAAATTATTCTAATGCTTGACATATATGCACTGAATGGCATAGCATCCAAATGGTTAAAGAAACAAAGAGCCTAAATACTTAAAAGGAGAAAGAGAGAGACAATTGAATTATAACACTAAGGAACTTATTTGTTGCATCTTTGAGTAATAAATGTAACACACAGAGAGACAAAACATGAACAAGATAGAAATTAAAGAACCAAATAGAATTTTAAAATTATGTATTAGGACATAAAAACCTCACAAACAAGTCCAGAAAAAATCATATATGTGTATATATAAATATGTAAATACACATACACATATACATGTAAACATGTATGCATATATATTACATATAATTCAGACACATATATATGTTTATATATTACTTTTCTAATCACAATGCAATAAAATTACATTTATAGATGACCACTGACTAAAAGTATCATAAATATATTGGAGAATAATAACTTAACCCTACAGAATAAGCAGGTCAAAGAACAAAACACAGAAATGATAGACAATTTACTCTAAGTTAATGACAACAGTAAGATAAGACACCAACATTTTTGAAATACAGTCAAACCACTTCTTAGGAAAGACTTTATATCTCTAAAATGTTTCATTAATAACAGAAGAAGCGGGATGGAACTAAGATGATGGAGTAGAGGAAGCACTATAGCTGAGCACTCCTGACATCCTCCTCAAACAACCTTAAAAATAATGATTCAGATTGATTCCTTGTATGGCAAACGACATTGACAACAAAATGTCAGCGAGACACATTTTTCTGGAGTAGAACAACTTAGGATGTCGGAAGAAGAGTTTTGTGACACTGGAGTGGGGCTGGCCTGAATCAAATGCAGAAGCAGTATCAGCTATGAGCATTGGAGTTGGCTGTGATAACAGTGAAAGTTTCAGAAGATCTCTGTTCAGAGACAGCAAGGGGTTTGGAGAACTGGTCAGAAAGAGATTACAAGGGGCTAGTGCACTAGGACTCCACACAGGACTGCGTGCCATTTGGCAACACTATTGCCCACATGTGTGTCTGAGTCAAAGTTTCAGAGCAGACAAGAGTGGCTTCTCTAGCACTTACAGCTGCAAGGCAGTGTAGCAGCAAGCACCTCAGCATACCTAGGGTGGCTGCCAACACAGGTTCTTAGATCTTCTTTTCTAAAGGAAAGCAACTCAAAATGGGTTAACAAGCTTACTTTAAACAATCAAACATATACTGTTTACCTAGTTCAGGGGAAAAAGTCAGCACCCCGAAATTCAGAGTATACAGACAGAAGTTACAAGAAAACAGAAAAACATATCAAGTAGACAGGTTTCCAACCTGTCCAATCATTACATCCATACCAAATCACAGTTACCAGAGAGGGAAGCATAAACATCTGGGTTTCCAAAGCCAGGGGGTTCTCAACAATGGCTGCCCAGAGCATCCTCTGGTCAAATCACACAACACTTCTCAAAGTGAGCCCCAAAGCAAAGCTTCCCATCAGGGATTATATAGCCTTCTCCCAGCTCAGAGGGTGTAACATCCTTCTTGAGCCACTGCCCAATCACAAAACATCTCCTAAAAAACAAGCCTCCCCCTAGAGGCTCCAGGTGCACTTAAGCCTAGGGGCAGGGAAGATCTTAAAATTTTACATTCCCATTACAGGGAACAAAGATCTTTCCTGGTTAAGGAGCATCACATTTACCAGGAGAGCAGTGACAATACCCCTCCCCAGATCATACCTTGGAAGCAGCCAAAACTATCAAACTCCCAGAACTAGATCTGAAAGCAGTAGCACAAAAAATCTAAAGTTTGAGATAACGTTCCCCACCCTAAGAACAGAGCTATCTTTAATATAAAGTTCAAAGGTAAGAAATAGGCTGGAAAATAAACAAACAACAAAAAAGAACTTGACCCTAAAATATAACATGGTATCAGGAAATATCAAGACATAAAGGCAGAATATGAGACAGAAAACAATTATAAGCAAAGCCTCCTAAAAATTCAGAATAGACTCCAACTCAAAAATAATTCCTTGAAGACCTAAAGAAATGGCAAAATGTTTCATAAATCAAATAAGAGTCTTAGAGGAATAATTGTGAAAATAAATGTGAGTAAAGCTAGAGAATTATGAAAAGAAAATCACTAGCTTTGTGCCTTGGAGAGGAATAATCCAGGATAAGGAAGCTGTTGGGGTATTTAACTGTTTCAGGAAAAGAACAGATCAATGAATTGGGAAAACAGCTAAAAAAGAACTGAAACAAATAAATTTAAAAACCACAATAAACACTAAAATAATAATCCAGAAAATGGAGGAATTTATACACAAAATTGTAAAAGGGAAACACACAAAAATTGAATTGAATGATATATATTTTAAAAATGATAAAATAGTTAAACAATATCCTAAATTGACTAAAGAAACATAAAAATTCAATTAATAGTATCAAAAATGAAAAAAGTCAGCTAAATGAAGATGAAATAATGGATTTCATTAGTAATGATGCCCTAGCTATATGTCAATAAAACCAACAATTAAAATTTAACAAATGGATATTTACCAAAATATAAAATGTCCAAATTAACTAAGCAAAAAATGAAAATTAAAAAAATCTAGGAAGAAATTTAATGTCATAAATGAATTCCCAAAGGGGGAGTGGGTAGGGGACAAGAACAAATGAAATCACAAGTGATGCCTATCAAATTTTTAAGTAACCATTAGTTTTAATATTATATAAACTATATGCAAAAATAGGAAAGGAAGGGTCTACTAAATTCCTTCTTGACACAACATGGTAGTCATATATAAACTAGTGAGACTAAAAATAGAAAAAAAGGAAAACTGTAGACCAATATCCAAATTGAACATTCGTGCAAAAATGTTATATGAAAGATCAGCAAAGAGCCTAAAACAACAAATTACAAAGATTAGACTCTAGGATCAGGTTGGATTTATTTCAAGAAAACTGTAAACTTAACTCATAGTCATTTGGTCTCCCTGCTAAAAGAAGTGAAGGGGATGGAAAATTTCTTCTGTCATTTGAAAACAAAGGAACCCAATGAAGCAGAGAGAAATCAAAGCTCCCTGGTGGTTGGATAGTAGAAGAATGAGAAAGAGAATGAAGAGAAACTCCATTAAAACTTTGGAGTTATAAAATACATTTGAAGCTCTCTCAGAGGGGCTATATTGACTGTCTGGTGAGGAAGCTTCTTCCCATGCTCCACAGAATGATAAAGAAGATTTGCAAGTTTGCTCAGGAGAGGGAAAATCTAGTGGTGAGCACAATAACAAGAGTTTAATCTTGCTTTTGGGTGATTTCCTGTTGAAGGATATGCTGGTCAGTCATTCAATCAGTGAACATTTATTGTTTACCATAGACAATAACTTTCCTGTTACTAGTGATTCAAGGAAAGGGAAAACAAACAAACAAACAGTTCCAAGGTCAAGACTGCATGCAAATAACTAGTTATATACAAGAGATACACAGAATAGATGGAAAGTAGTGTAAGAGAAGAAGGCATTATGAACAGGTGAAGGGCCCAGGGAAAGGCTTGGTGCAGAACATGGACTTTGAGCTAAGTCTTGAAGCAATGAAACTAAGAGGCATAAAGGAAGTATCACAATCCCTGTATTCAGCGGGGGGTGGGGGGGTTTAAGGGGGCTTCCCTTTCAAAGGGATAGAGTTGGATGAAAGAGTATCATGTTCAAGGAACTGTCAGTAGGATAGTGTAGCTACTTTATAAAGTGTTTGGAGGGGAATACAAACTAAGAAGACCAGAAAGGTAGGAAGCAAGCAGATTATACTGAATTTAAATGCCAAAGAGAGGAGTTGATAGGGAAGTACACAAGTTTGGTCATGTTTGAATGGGTGGTAGGTACTTTGCATAGTCCTAGAGAATGTGTTTTTATTACAAGACATCAATTCTGATATCATATATCCAGCTGTGGGGTGTGGGAATTCAGGTTAAGAAAGGAAGACCTTGGATTCACAAGTGATTTTTCTATCATTACTGTGGAATGAAGGGAAGGGCTTTGAAAAGGAATATAGGATATGGGGCTTAATCATCTGATTATGATGCATTGTCAGGAAACAGAATTTGCATTTCTAGGTGATAAGTTATGGGAATATCAGGCTCTTGGTTAAAGATGTATAGAATCTAATTAGGAGTAGGAGAAATGTGTTTGCCAAGAGATTTATAGTTCAGTTCAGGAATGTTAAAGTGAAAATGGAGGATGGAGAAAACTGGAAACACAAAACATCTCAGGTATATTGTACTGAATTAGGTTATTTTAGTGGTTCAGGTTCATCATTGGAACAAAATAATACATGTTTAAGATTTCAATCATTTAACAAGACAAAGATTACTTAATAATGGCATGGAAAGGATACTGAGAAAGGGTGAAACATTCTTTCACTTTTGTGCACCATCACTGTTTCCAAAGGGCCGTGGTAACAAAGCTGGTCAAAAATCTTGTATCAGGCCTAATGAGTGTTCAATTTCTCATGTGATAGACTTTTTTTTAACTTAGGAAGCCAAGAAGATATAACAAAAGTTTGAGCTATAATCATCTGGATCAATTTCCCTTTAGTCAGGATCCAGCCTTGCTTATGTGACAGGGACCTTTTTTAAAGTAATATTTTATTTTCCCTAATTACAAGTTTTATAGCCACATGTGAGCAGTTTTCCAGTGGACTGCTGCTATGAACAGCTTTCAAGATTCTGATTACACAGTATAATGAACTCTCTGTTTATTCAATAACGAATCAGAGTAAAACATTCACAGAAAATCAAGGTACAGCATTCACAATGTTACAACTTATCACAGAAAAATCAAAATATAGCAGTCACCCTATCACAAGTCAACAGCTTATCACTAAAATGGCCACATAGTTTTCACCAAAGTGGTCACATAGTTTTAAACAAAGTACATTCATTTAACCAATCACAAAATCCTTAATTCAATCACAAAGTACAAAAGCCAAAAAGTTCTCCAGCCCTAGGTCACAGTAAATTATCATCTTCTCAGTCAGTACACAGTATCCCAGTTAAGTCTTCTTTCATCTTGACTCAAGCCTGGGTCTCAGCTCCCATGGTTCCACTTACATGCTTCCAGCTCCAGCTGTCACCTGGGTTCAAAGGCAGGCAGCTCCCAGTTCCTTGTTCAGCTCCTTATCCAGTTCTTCATCCACTTCCCATTCCATATTGAAGTTCAAAGTGTCCAGTCCACCTCAAATCCTTCATGGTTCCTGTTTCTTGAAGACAAAGCTTGATAGAGCCACAATAATATTCATGCACATTGCTGGCACCATCATCAATTCACTATCTGCCCGTGAAATAAACTCAGACCCACCAACAAAGTCTGAGAACTCAACACAAATCATCAACATAGAAATCAACACAGACCCACAAACAAGGTCGAAGAGGTCAGCACAAATCATCAGTAAATTCCCAGGACCTCCAAAACTCTCCTCCAGGATGTTGGTAAACATACAACCAGAAAATCCTCTTTTGGGCTTCTGGTAAGGTCACAGGGCTTCTGTACAAAGTATCACAAACATCAACACATACAGAGCAGACAAACAGGGTGCCATGAGACCACAAATTTTCTCCTTCTTGATTCTGACACCATAAGAGTTTTCTTCTCAATTCTGCTGTCTCTAGCCTGGAAATTCTCCTTATATATGGTCATTAGCTCCTCCCCTTCCTGTTGCAGCAGTTCATGAGCTCTAGGACTCACAAATTGTGGGGTTGACACATTCTATTTCTTAACAGATGATACAAGGCTCAAAAGAAACCTGAACTGAAACAAGATGTTAATTCAATAGCTGAAACAAGGTGTGAACTACTTCTGTGCTTGCCATTATACAAGTAAGAACGGCTTTTAACATTCATTTAGTAAAATTGACTTCCAAATTTCTCCCTCCCTCCCCCACTGTTTCCAAGGATCTTAAGTCATTTGATATTGGTTATATATGTGGAACCATGTAAAATTTACTTACATATTAGTCATGTGAAAGAATGAACAGATTAAAAGAAAAAAAAACACATGACAAAAATATAGAAACTGAAAATTGTAGACTACAATCTGCATTCAGATGCTACCAGTCCTTTCTCTGGATTTGGATGGCTTGTTTTATCATTTGTCTTCTGGAATTGTGTGATAGGGATCTTAGATGTTGTTACAATTTAAAATGATCCTACCATAGAGATACCATAGGACATTGTACTAAATTGAAGAGAGAGAATCGAAAGGCAGTGATCATGACTAACAATTTACTGGACAGAAAATGAAGAAAAAAGGAGAATAATAAATATTTATTTACAAATGCAGAAAGTGATAAATTGAATTAGAAATTACATATTTAGGGGGCAAAAATGACCACAAATACAAATTTGGGAATTTGTAGGGTGAAACTGTAATATAGGTGTGGAATTATATAACTTAATAAAAAGGAAAATATTAAATAAAAAGGGATGGTGGAATAACATGTACAAAATTATATGCTCTTATATGGGAATCAAAAACCCGAATGAGGACAGACTATGCTTGAGGGGATTTAGGTGAGGAACAATTAGGGAGAAAATAAAGGATCAACTTAATGAGAGTTTCTCTTTCTACTCATTGATCTGCAAAATAATGATTAAAAATTCATTATGTGCCAGACAATGAGAATACAAAGAAAAAAAAAACAGTCACAGTCCTTTCCCTTTAGAAGATATTACAGAAGACAGCATACATTTACTGGAAAATATAAGTAAAAATGATTTATATGTTACCTCAGTGGGGAGGAAACTATCAGCTGAGGAAACCAAGAAAAGCCTCCTGCACAAGCTTGCCCTTGCGCTGAATCTGAGAGGGATCCAGGAACTGAATGAGTTAAAGGTTGTCAGGAAGACATTTCAACAATGGGGAACAACCAATGCAAAGGCATAGAGATGGAAGATTGAAGGGTTGTGAGGGACAACCAGAAGACCATAGAATGCATAAAGGGAAGCAGAATTTAAGAAGACTTGAAGTGAAGGAAAAGACCAAGTTGTGAAGAACTTTATGTGTCAAAAAATGTAGCACCCCATCTTGGGGAACAATTGGAATTTCTTGAATCAATGGATGATATCACCAGACCCATGCTTTAGATGAATTAGTTTGGTAGCCACATGGAGGATAGACTGGGTTGGCAAGGACTTGAAGCAGGATGAACAATTAGTTAATATCAGAATAAGGAGAAGAAATACATATGTGTGTGTGTGTGGAGAGAGAGAGAGAGAGAGAGAGAGAGAGAGAGAGAAAGAGAGAGTATAGGGGGAAAGTAATCACCAAATTTGGCAAATGACTGGATATATAGAGTGAATGAGGAAGAGAAACTGTGGATGACATGGTTGATATCCTGTGGGACTAGAAGGATAGTGGTGCCCTGAGTAGTAATAGTAAAATTCAGTAATTTGTTATTTTTGTGGCTGAGCCATTTTTTCATTTTGTCTGACTCTTTTTGACCCCACTGCAGGTTGATTATTGTTTATTTGTTTTTTTGGCAAAGATACTGGAGCAGTCTGTCATTTCCTTCTCCTGCTCATTTTACACATGAGGGAACTGAGACAGACAGTGTTAAGTGACTTCCTCAGGGTCAAACAGATATTAAGTGTCTGAGGTCAGATTTTAATTGAGGAAGAGGAATCTTCTTGACTCCAGGCTCACCATCCATTTTACCACTTAGCTACTGTAGTGGACATCCGAGAAACAAGACAGAAAAGCCAATTAGAATTTGATAGGAGTGTTTATTAACTGCCAGTGACTGCCTCCCCAGTAGGGAAGACAGCATTGAATCTTCTGAATGGTATACTTTTATAGAGGTAGGTGTTGCTAATCAACAAAATGTGGTTCCAAGGGGGGGTGTACCATTTCTAGTAAAATCTTGGGTACCTAACAAAAACAGACTTGTATCTGGGCTAACAAGAACAGACTTGTATCTTTAGTAAGAACAGACATATCTGGAGTATGTTTTCTAACAACTCAGGTGGAAAGTTCCTTTATTATTATGGCCTATTAGGTAGTTTCCAGGGAACCTAATGGGGGTCCCCTCTAGCAGGTTTAAGGGGCATTGGTGTATAATTTCTGGTGGTCACTTCACTCCCCCCTTTTTCTTGTTCATATTTGAAACTCAGACTCAACTGAGTCCAGGGGTCCAGTCTCTTGCACTAGGGCTGTGGTACCCACTGCTGCCAATCCTGCCATAACTAGGATAGGGACTAAAATGGGGGCTGCCAGCAAAAATGTCTTCTTGCATACAAGCAGTCAGAAGTTAATATTGGGTCTGAGGAACTTGGGGTCTACCAGAGGGCTGCCCATGTCTGCAGGGGTAATGGTAATGGGTGAAACAGGGGGCCATCTGTGTTCCATCACCACCAGGAAGTAGGTTGAGGACTGACTTGGGACTGGTGGGAGTAAGATCCCTTGGCACTGGAGTGCGTTGCACATGACCCTAGGGTCCCTTCCTGTGACATAAAACTTGATTCCTCAAGGTGTCCCAGTTTTCCAATCCTGTTTGGTCCAATCCAAAACTCTGATGACAACTGGGTTACATGACTTAAGAGTATTACAATGAAATGAAATGTGGTCACAGCTGCCACCAGAGACCCAGTCAGCAATGGTTACACAATCCCAAGTGACACAATGATATTTCCTGGTCCCCTCACAATCAGGAGACCCATTCTCAGGGCAGACATATGACTGGGTTGACCAAAGGCTGCTTTTCTGCTCCACAAGCAACACCATTGGTCCCCGCAGAACATGTCTGTATAGGGAAACAACATGAAATGGGATCAAGCAGGGCACAGTGATCAAAGAAAAAGGGTGGGCTGGCCATGAGTCACATTTTTGAAATTAGAGTCCTATCAATTGTCTTAGTTAGAGTCCAAGTGTACAAGGTGGGAGCATAGGAGTTGGAACTAGCCAAAGGTAGGAATGCCAGGAACAGAAGCATCAGGACAGTCTCTTAATCTTCAGTTGTAAGTCACCTTCTGGCTCTGTTACCCACAGGTCTGGTGGATCAGGAGGAGCCATCACCTTGATGTGTGAGGGGTGGATCCAGGCTTTTCTTCCGGCCACCTTAACAGCATAGTGGTCTGGTACACTGCTCAGACTGCATCCTGGATGTCTCAGAGAGCTTAGAGGGACCTTGAGAAGTGAATCATTAATAATCATTTATTCCCCAAAATACAATAGAAGGTGGGGTGCTGAGCAGAATTTCAAAAAAGGGGAGTGAATTATACACATATGTATTCAGTTACAAATATTAACACTTGTTTAGATGATGGATCAAAATTGCAAGTTCTTTTCTGCTTTACAATTTGTTACATCAATTCAGCAAGAAACATGTCTGGCAAATGGAGGTTTTAGTGGGTCTCTTAGAATCACATTAAAGAATTTTTTTAAAAAATTCTTCTAAAAATATTTTCCTTCTTCAAAACAGTTTCAATGATCACTAAACCTTTATGAAGGAAATTAATTAAAAACTTTTAAAATGATCTTAAACAATTTGCATAACTTTCTATACATATTCTAATTCTAGATGAAAAATAATATTAGATTTTCCAATAAGCTAACATAAAAGAGGCCATATCTTTTACTGATTACTTGCTCTGAGAATAGGGACCTGTTATAGAAGGAAAAAGCAGGGACATGTAACATTCCAAATGTGCCAGGAGAAAACATCCTTGGCTCTGTATAAATTCAGGTACAGTCATAGATATTCCATCTCATGGAGCATCCGTTCCATCTCATAGCTAGACTAAGGAATAGATGGGAAACATTTTTTTCAAAGGAACCTCATGGGTAAACTGAGCCAGGAGGGATCCCATCCCAGATAGAGGCTAAGATTGTCCCTTCGGCCTTTACCAATATAGACTTCCACCTGTTGACAGTACAGGATCACATTTCCTCAGAGTAGCTAGTGGCATTTTCCTCTCAGATGCTGATTTAATGCAGACAACTATACCCAAATTCAGACTCAAAATAAAATTTAGTTATAGTCCCAAGTGCTTTTTACCTTAAACAACAAGATTCACCAATCACAGCTCAGAGCCAGTTATAATTATTTCTATTCTCATGGGGCTGGATCAGATCTTGTAATATAAGGAATTCATTTTACCATCCTTCTAAAATATAAAAGCCAATTTATAAAAATCTTTTTAATCTTTGCAACTTCTTAACAAGTTAGGTTCATTTAAAAACTACATATCCTTTCTCAGGCTGAATGGCCTTGCCTAATAGCGACGATTTCTAGGGGATTTGACAATCTTAAAACATAAAGAAAATTTATATGAATTGTAAGCAGGAGAAACTGCTCAGAATGGGCAGAACTAATCAGACAGGTTTTCATCCAATCAGTTTCTTCTTTTCCACATACAATAATCAATTATCAATTATAGGTTTTAGCATTGAAATAGTAGCTCAAAATAACAACAGTTTTACAAAACTTTCTAAATAACAGATATACATATAACAAATCAGGGTTAAAATAACACTACTGGTCTTACACAATTTTTCTCCTCACTCAGGTTTTACAATATGCAGTGTAGAAATACAACGATAATATAAACTGCAAGATGACATTAATTGCACTTCCAAATTACATACAAGATGACATTAATTGCATTTCCAAATTACATATAAGAATGATTGATCTTACCAAGTAAAGAGGCTAGTTGACTTCTGACCTCATTTTCTCCTCTCTTTTTCTCATCTCCCCACTTTACAGATGAATTGAGACTCAGGGTTGTCAAACAACCAGTCAGTGTAGAGTTTGGAGCACACTTTCTCACTGAAAAGCTTTTTCTCACTTTTCTGATTCTCTCTCTTTCATCTTTCTCTTAGCTTTCTCTCTCGTTTTTCTCTTTTTTCTCTATATTCTGGGGAGTTTTCTCCCTGATCCATTGTTTTATAGGAGTCCTTAGCAACCTTCTTTAATTCCTTGGCCCTGGAACAAGTAAAAGGATCATTTGCAGCAAGGGAGAAACCCCTTAGATGGTACTGAATTTGGGGCTTCATGGTACAGAGTGAACTCTATATTTCAGGGGAAAACCCTCCATTTTTCCAAACTCATCAAACTCAAAGCACATTATCAGTCTATGCTCTACCAAATAGACCTCTATAAATGCTTCCAAGTAGCAGACCCTGGTTATAGGGTGGTCGATTTGCCTGGAGCATTGAGGACAGGGTTTGGGATACTTGAAGTAGAAACTTCAGGCTCTTCTTACTTAGAGGGGTGGGTTTCAGGGTACCTGGGGATCTAAAACTATTGCTAGTGGGAGCTAGGTCAAGTACCCTTTTACTAAACTATTTAGGCTGTGGAAAGAATATAATTTTAGTCTAAATAGCTCAGATCTAACACACACTTTAGTAGCTCAGATGTATCAGATGTAGTATATGGGATAATGATTAACTTGTATTTGTACCATTGTTTCATAAGCTTCTTTTCTCTTGTCTAACTGTTCCCATGTAATTCAGAAAAAAATATTCTACTCCAGGGTTTAACCTGATAGGTAGGCAGATGACAAACCTGTGTAGCTCCTATGTAGCTACTGTTCCTTCCCCCACTTTTTCCTTTTTGGGGTAAGTTAACTTAAATTAACTTCACTGCAGCCCTAGCTCAGTCACAGCCAGGACAACAGGGAGGAAAAAAATCATAATGGTTCAAACCTCTTACTGTCTCCTCAGCTGTGTCAGAGCTGGATGACAGGGGACGGCTCTGTAGCCCTAGCTAAGAAGAACTGGGACCACAGGAAAGAGAATCTCAGCGAATTTCTTTCTGACCTTTTCCTCAAATAAACTTTTCTTAGGTGTTGATTCCTTTAAAATTTCAGATCTACTTCAAGACTTTAAAAGAAACTGTTTCTCATACAACATATATAATACAACTTTTTACCAGTAACAATCATGGTCTTAATTTTGAACTTGGAAATAAAAACAATTGAATAACCAAGCTGGTGACCTTAAGCTTCAGTTTTTGTAGATAAACTATAATTTTTCTTGGTGCCAAATAGTAACCAGTATAAATTCAATTACCTGGATCTATATTCCCAATGATGTTGCATAGTTCTCTTTCTGTGACCCAGGAAAGGGTTAAATGTTAGTCCTATTTCAAAGTGCAGCTTGGAAACTTATTTCACTTTGATCACTGAAGTGACCCTTTTTCTCTTAGATAGATTTTAGGGGAGAAATTTCCCATTCTCTTTCTGTCCATTTGTCTTTCTACTTCGAGAACTTTTGCTGGAGTTCAAGGAGTAGAAGGAGAAATGGTATTCTGCCAACTACCTGTCTTTAAGAGACTATCAATTTTTCTAGCTCAGTACAGCATTCTTTTGGCTGCTTTTTTTGAATCTTTCAGAATGGTAGATTTAGAAATTTCTTTACACAATCCCACAGACGGGATATACACAAAACAACACAACACACAAAATATACTCTGTCGGCGTTTTTGTCCCTCTGGTGGCCCCTTGCATTGAGAGTTTGGATTTTAAAAGGGGGCCCAGGGGAGCCTCTTGAGAAGTGGAGAAAGTTCACTCCCTCCCTTTTTGGGGATCCCAGGTGGAACAACCAAGTGCCCAGAGCAACTATTGGCAGTTGTCCCAGGTAGGCTGGTCAGATCCTGGGGATGAAACAATCTCTTGGAGGGGGAAGAGCCCTGATGGGATGGTTGAGTCAGGGGATGGGGAGCTGGCAGGAGCTTTTGATCTTTGGCAATGGCTCCCTGGGCTGAGACTTGGGGTCCGAGCAATTTATCTTCCAGACTCGGCCAGCGACAGAGACAAAAAGTTAAAGATACAGCATGATTAAGATTACAGCAATGCCTAATGACAGATACAAAGAAAAACATAAACCGAATAAAAGTAAAGGTTACAGAGACAATTAAGAGTCAATTATAATTATCAGATAGAAATATAGAGAAACGGAAAACAGGGTACTCCAACGGCATACCATGGAGACCAGCAAGGGCATCTACACTGCATCCGGCTCTGCCTCTTTACTATACAGGAGCATTAAACAGAAACTGGTCACAGAACACTCACTGGACCAAATTGAAAGATTTTGGGAAGGACTCAGGTTTCTGGTTCGCTCAGGAAAACAGTATGAGCCAGGGGCTGAGGAATTTCACTTGGTGGCCACTGCCCCTAGGTCGGAGAGCCCTCCTGGCCTTCCAGGGAGCCTGGTCCAGCTGTCAATACAGAGCCAAAGGCTATCTCGGTGGAACCTCCAAATATAGTGGACATCCGAGAAACAGGACAGAAAAGCCAATTATAATTTGATAGGAGTGTTTATTAACCGCCGGTGACTGCCTCCCCAGTAGGGAAGACAGCATTGAATCTTGTGAAAGGTATACTTTTATAGAGCTAGGTGTTGCTAATCAACAAAATGTGGTTCCAAGGTTGGGGGGGGGTACCATTTCTAGTAAAATATTGGGTACCTAACAAAAACAGACTTGTATCTGGGCTAACAGAAACAGACTTGTATCTTTAGCAAGAACAGACTTATATCTGGAGTATGTTTTCTAGCAACTCAGGTGGAAAGTTCCTTTACTATTATGGCCTATTAGGTGGTTTCCAGGGAACCTAATAGGGGTTCCCTCTAGCAGGTTTAAGGGATATTGGTGTATAATTTCTGGTGGACACTTCACTACAAAGTTCAGTGACAGGTTTTTCTGGGGGAAAGATGACAGGTTCTGTTTTGTACATTGTAAGCTGAGATGTTTCTGGAACATCCAGTTCAAAATGTCTGATAAGGATTTGATCATGCAGAACTAGAGGTCAGGATGTAGGCAGAGACTGGAAAAGTATCTACATAGACATAATAATGAAATGAGAGCTAATGTGGTGTAATAGTAATGTCATTGGATCCCTTTGTATTGGCAAATCTAACAGGTATTTAGCACCTCGTTTGAAATTAATTAGATCAAGCCTCTGTTAAGAAACAAAAGGTATGAACCCCTGTTTGTGACATAACAGGAAGTTGCTGATGTAACAGGAAGGGGCAGAACAAGGAGGAGCTAATAGGTATATAAGGAGAAGCTCTTGCTGGAATTTTGTATCTTCTTGGAGCCAGGTTCTGGAGTCTGAGGAAGAAAGACCCAGGCTGGAGAGAATGATTTTTATTTTGAGAACCTAGATGAAGTGATTTTGATTCTTGGAACCAGCTCAAACTTCTGCTGAAGACTTCTAAGGGCCAGATGGAGCTGCTGCCAGAGGAACCATGACTGTGGTGTTGATACTTTTGTCTGTTTGTGGCTTTGTTCAGCCTTGACTTCCCAGGAACAGAGATTGTGAAGGATTTAAGGTGGACTGGACTGTGAGCTTCAGAATGAAACAGGACTTGCACGGAGAGCTGGTTAAGGATCTGGGAGCTGTCTACCTTTGAATCCAGGTGACAGTTTGGTGAATTCAGGTAGTATCTGGGACCATGAAAAGGGATCCAAGGAAGCTGAAACCCTGCCTCAAGTTAAAAAGAAAAGACTTCTCCGTAAATACTGAGTAGTGACTGATGAAATTGTCTGAATAGTAAATGACCCTGATGTGAGGTTTTGCTTTGGGACTCACTATGGAAAGAGTTGCATGATTTGGCCAGATGAGACTCTGGGCAGCCTTTGAGCCTCCAGCTTTGAAAGCATAGATGTTGATGCTTTCCTCTCTGGTAACTAAATAGGTATGGATGTAATGGTCAGACAGCTAGAAGCCCTGTCTGCTGAATTGTGTTATTTTCTGTTGAGTAGTAACTGATGGAATTGTAATTTATTTCTGATTGTATTTTGTGATTGAATTAAGGACTCTAAATGAATGTACTATTCAGGGGTGGAGTACTTTGACTTTTGTATTTTGTGACCCTTAAGGAGGCAAGCCTTTTTAAGGATGATTGAATGATTGAGTTACCAAATGATTATACTTTGTTGAAAACTATTGTGACCACTTTTGTGAAAACTATGTGGCCATTTTAGTAATAATTCATTGTGAATGCTGTATTTTTATTTTCTGTGATAAGTTGTAACATTGTGAATCCTGTACCTTGATTTTCTGTGAATGTTTTGCTCTGATTTGTTATTGAATAAACAGAGTGTTCACTATACTATGTAATCAGAACCTTGAAAGCTTTTCACAGCAGCCATCCTCTAGAAAGTTACTCCTGCTTGGCTTCACATGTGGTTGGTCACCAAGTGGGAGAGTATAGAGCAAAAAGTGAAGAACAGCTTGGGAAAAATATTCACACTTATGGAACAGGACAGAGATGAAGATCCATAAATAGAAAGTGGAAAAGAAGAAGTCAGATAAAGAGCAGGAGAACCAAGAGAGAGAAGAGTCATGAAAACCCAGAGAGGGAGGGGTAAAAAGGAGGAAAAGATGGTCAAATGCTATACACATAAAAAGAAGTATAAGTATTAAAAAGAAGTAAGTGGATTTGACAATTAAGATATCACTGCTAAATTTAGAGAGATTATCTTCAGTTGAATGATGATGCAGGAATAGAGGATTATGAGAGGTTTTAGAAGAGAATAAGAAGAGAGGAAGCAAAGACATATTTTTTCCCAATGCAACTATTCTTAGATGTATTAGATGACTAGTTCTAAAAGAAAATGACAAAATTAGCATAGGAAAATAATGGAGAATCAGTGAATCTCAAATTTGGAAAGGATGTCAGATAGGATCTAGTCCAGTCTATAGACTTATTGTTTGCAAAGTCCCTTTCACCCCAATTTTCTTTGATCCTTTGCCTTTGGAGTCACAGCACATCAATTTTCCTAGTTCATTGCTTTGTGTGGAATCCATTAGCCATGCTAATAACATTTCCTTTTTTTCACAGTGTTAATATAATTCTCAGTAGAAGGCAATAGATTTCATCAAGGCATTTTGAAAAATTGTCTCACGATATTCCTTGAACAAGAAAGAAATGCATTAGCTAGATTATAGTACAATTCAGTATATTCAAAACTAGTTGAATGATTTCACACAAAGAGTGTTGATTAGTAGTCTGAGGTCAATTTGGGAAGATTGACACTAATGATGCACACAGAGCTCTTCTGTCCTTGGAACTATTCTGCTCAACATTTTTATCAATGACTTTGATAAAAGATATAAATGTCATTTTCTTCAAATTTATAGTGAGAGAAAACTGGGAGCCAAATGTTGGATGACAGAAATGGTATTAAGAAATATTTTGACCAACCAGAATGACGGTTTGAATCTAATGAGAATGAAACTTAAAGTTGATTAATTTAAAGCCCTTAAAGTGCTTGTATTCAAAATACGAACTGCAAAAGTACAGGATGGGGAAGTTATGCCTAGCCTTAGACAATGGTTAATATGAAAAAAATCTCTTCCCCTTTAGACTGTGAGTTCCATGAAAGAAAGTTTTGTCTATTTTCAATTCATTGTATTCCTGCTGCTTAACATGGTGCCTGGTACATTCCAGGTGCTAAATAAATGTTTATTGATTGATTGACACAGCTAGAGGGTTTAGTGGATCGTAAGCTCAATATGAATCAATAGTATGAAGCAGAAAACAAAAATTGTAATAACTTCTTAGATGTTATTGAGAAGCATTCTGTTCAGAATGGAAGAAGTGACATTGATAAAGTATTCTTCCCTGGTCAGGCCACATTTGGAATATTGTTTTCAGTTCTGGCTGCACAGTTCAAGATAAAGGAATAAATATAAAGAAAAAAAAAACTAGGATGGTAAATGCAATGAGGAAAAAGTCAATGTGTGGGAATAAACCTACCTCTACTTCTGAATAGGCCAGAAATGCTGGAGCAGAGACAAAAACTCTATATGCTTTGTGTTTGCTTTCATTTATATATATATATAATATACTCAGTCACAAGAGAAAACTGAAGAAATGTCCACTTTAAAAATAGGAAATCCCTTGGTGGCGACTAGGTGGCGCAGTGAGTAAAGCGCCATCCCCTGGAGTAAGGAGGACCGAGTTTGGTTCCAGCCTCAGACACTTAACACCCACACCCACACACACCCACACATCCACCCACCCACACACACCCACAGGCAAAACAAAAACAAAAACAAAAAAACTAGCCATGTAACCTTGGGCAAGTTACTTAACCCCAATTGCCCTCCAAGAGGCAAAAAAAAAAAAAAAAAAAAAAAGGAAATCCCAGGGGCAGCTAGGTGAATAGAGTGAATAGAGAACTGGCCCTGAAGGACCTGAGTTCAAATGCTGCCTGGGACACTTAACACAAAAACTAGCTATGTGTCCTTGGGCAAGTTGCTTAACCCCAATTACCCTCCAAAAAATAAAATAGGAAACCCCTAGTTCTCAGAGATGTTTTGTGGTTATTGAGCAAAATCACTACTAGAATTGAGATATATACATTAAACATATTGGTCATGCAGCTAGGTAATGTAGTAGAGAGAGTATGGGCCCTGGACTTAGATTCCTCTCTCTGAATTTAAATCTGGTCTCAGACACTGTGACACTGGGAAAGTCATTTAACTCTTTTTAACTCAGTTTTCTTATCTATAAAATGAGCTAGAAATGGGAATGGCAAACCACTCCATTATCTTTGCCAGGTAAACCCCAATTGGAGTCACAAAGAGTTGAACATGACTGAAATGACTTAACAACAATGATATTAGTAGTAGCCATAACAATAATAGCTGTCATTTCTTTACCACTTTTAATGCTTGCAAAACACTTTATAAATAATCTAATTTGATTTTCACAACAATTCTATGAGGTTAGAGATTATCTCCTTTTTATAGCTGAAAAACTGAGACTGAAGGAGATTTAATAAATTGCCCAGGGTTACAAATATAGTAATTTTTTGATGGAGAATTTGAAATTTCTTACTATAAATTTAGCCTTCCATTCACTATGACATCTAAATGCTTCTATTGTGAGGTTTATAGAATACTCAGGTTTCGCTAAGCTGGGGCTTCTGATGTAGGGTATCAAATCGTAATAGGTATCATTTACAATTCTCATTAAGGTTTGCAAAAAAAATTAACATTACCTTATTGGATCCATACAATAAATAAACATATCACTCAATGATTATTGGTCATAGAAAAAAATTATGTTTCCATTTAAAAAAATAAATACAAAATCCCAGGAAATTTCCATGTGACAAAATGTATGTTAAACAGTGGAGTAGTCAATATTTGGATTGCATTGTTTTTTTAAGATTTGCAAAACCCTTTTGTCACAAGATTGTAAAGTAGTACCCACTGAAGTATTATTATTCCATTTTACAGATGAGGAAAATTGGACAACAAGTAGATACGTAACTTTCTCTTTTTCACTAACTAATGATGTCATAGTTTAAAATCAAACTTATTAGCCTGGACTTAACTTAGCACTCTATTTATTGAAACACATTTTATTGTAAGGAGAATTATTCAGAGCAGACTGGGTGGTACCACCAAATGAAGTCTCTAGATTATGTGGGAGTAAAAAATATGCAGAAAGGTGAGAAATCATCCCAGTTGTAAGAACTTCATGTCACTTAAAAGTCTTTGACACAGGAGTGACAATCCTAAGGAAATCTTCACCCTGTCTTTAAAATAGTACAAAAAAGGACAGTTGCATACTTTTCTATGTGTTAATATTGGAAGAAAGCAAATATCCAACCCTCAAATTCCACATGAACCCCCACCTCCTCCCTATGGAATTCCTTCATATCCCACCTTAAATGCTATCTGCTTTCATCTTTTTCATAAACCTTCTCATAATCCAGTTTTTTTTTTGAGATCTCCCTTGTTCAAAACTCCATTCAACGTTATGTGTGTTTATCATTTTCAGACTTTTCCCCCACCTTAAGCATCTTACTTTTTCCTTCTACTCTATATCCTCTAAACCAGGGATTATTTGTTATTTCTCTTTGTATTTTTTCAGGGCCTCAATAACTTCATGTACAATTGATAATATGATATACAATTGATACTTCAAAAGTACTTGTTAAATGACTTAATAGAGAAGTAGATTATTACATGAACATCCAGATATATGAAAGGTCTTCAAAATGGGGAAGTGGGGAATCCTTATAGGGAAATCTCTCCCCTAACTGCATCCCAGTATATTTGTGACTCAGTAAATAAGATTTAAGGGATACCTGAGGCTTGTGGAGATTAGATGATCTTCCTAGACTGAGTCACAAAGCTTTAAGTGCTAGAGATGAGACATTGAATGTGGATATTCCTGATTCCAAGTTGTAGCAGCAAGCACCCCAGCGTCCCTAGGGGGCTGCCACCACAGGTTCTTGGATCTGCTTTGATAAAGGAAAGCAACTCAAAATGGGTTAACAAGCTTACTTTAATCAGTCAAATATGTATCGTTTACCTAGTTCAGGGGAAAGAGGTCAGCACCCCAAACTTCAAAGTATACAGACAGAATTATCAAAGACAGAAACAGATCAAGTAGACAGCTTTCCAAACTGTCCAGCCATTACTTCCATACCAAATCAACATCTGGGTTTCAACATCTGGGTTTTTCAAAGCCTGGGGGCTCTGGCCAACGGCTTCCCAGAATCCATATCAAATCACAGAGCACTTCTCAAAGTGAGCCACAAAACAAAGCTACACATCAGGGCTTATATAGCCTTCTCCTGGCTCAGAGAATGTAACAACCTTATTGACTCACTGGCCAATCAAGAAGTATCTACTGAAAAACAAGCCTCCCACCCCAGGCTCCATGTGCACTTTAGCCTAGGGGCAGGAAAGATCTTCAAAATTTACATTCCCATTACACAAGTCCAGCATAATCATTCCTATACTACCTTAAACACTAGCCTATATTCACGTTAAAGTTCCTTTTCAAAAAAATGAAAAATACTTTCTAAATCATAGATCCTATTATAGTAGACTTCCTATTTCTCCTGTGGTAACTATGATTGTACTGTGTTCTTTGAGTTTCCCTTGAAGTTGAGTCATATCCACAATGCAATGCCTGTGTACCTACTCACTTCTGAATTATGGATTTTAAACCTGCTTCTCTTGACTGACATGTCCTAGATGAAAAGGCAGTCCTATCTACCTGTACCATATGAAGGCAAAAATGCTTCAGTTGGGTGACTCATTATAGGAGAGCAGTATTTGCTTTCCAGGTTAGTTGGCACTGAGGCCTAAGAGATAACTAAAATCAGGGAACACAATTGCAAAGCAGAAGGGGAAAATGTTATTAATGCAATCAAACCTATTTTTAATATTATCTTAGAAAATTGTTGCAGTGGTTCTTACTTAGTAGGAAAAGTCTCTATTTTTTGTTTGTTCACTTTTTAATTTAATGTAGTCTTGGTCCTCTGAAATATCCAACTACTAGCCACTGAACTTTGTTTTCTTAACAGCTTAGCACCAAATACTTTACAAAAGAGAAGCAACATGAAGCAATGGAAATAGTCTAGAGGTACAGAGTCAAATCCTGGCTCTTCTTTAGAGGCAGCCAGGAGGCACAGTGGATTGCATGCTAGAGTTCAAGTGAGAAAGATCTGATTTCAAATCTCACCTAAAATATGAGCTTGGGAACTTGGTCAAGTCACTTAACCAGTGTGCCAACATTCTCAATTATAAAAATGGGGAGGATAAGGGAACTTGACTCCAAGGGTTGTTGGGGAATCAATTGGACTTTAGACTTACCCCATCCTGCATTTGCTGCCCTGCCTAGTTTTTTCTTCCTTTTTCTCTTTTTCTTGAATCTGTCAAGTAAATGTGAACTTCTTTAAAGAAACTTTTTTTGTTGGGTATCTGCCTTCTTCAAAGACTATCATGGTTGTGGGCTCTGTTTAACAGTTGACTTTGCATCTCATTGTGGATGCACTGTTGTCATGCTTTTCTTGACATTAGACAATGATCTTGCAACAGGGCTGTGATTTTATTTGGATGTCATTCTCATCACTCTGAATGCTTCTGTTCCATATGGTTTACCTCATGTTTCTAGCTCCTCATGATCTAACACTTTTCAATAAATCTCTTTAAGTAGCAAAACTTTTTGTTATTGTAACTGAGACATACTAAATTATACTGACTCAAACAACAAACCTTACATCTCTGTATGACCTAAAAAAACTTAATATATGTTATGAATTTTGCTATAATCATTTGTTTTATCTAATTAACTTAGGTCATGTAGATTACTAGTATTTTTGTATGTTACTAATAAAATCCATCAGGAAGAGATAGAAAAATTACATTTAAAATAATTCCTGGATGTACTTGGGAGCCTACTTTCCAAAATGCATATAGGAACTATATAGGAATACACACTAAAAATATTCTTTACAGAAATAAATACAGAATTAAATAAATGGAGGGGGTGGAGCCAAGATGGTGGAGTAGAAGCACAAACTTGGTACAGGCTCTGCTCCAATCACTTCCAATGTATGTAAAAAAAATGACTTCAAACTTTAGATCTAAAGAACTCACAAAGAGACAAAGAGAAACAAAGTTCCTGCTTAAAAAAGCATGGCAGACTAATAGGAATAATCTATTGCACTAGGCTGGGGGCTGAATGCAGCCCCACATGAGCCATGTGGTTACCAGCCCCAGGGTGACCCTGACCAGTGGTGGCCCAGAGCAGACTTTAGGAGAGAGAATTACTGGCAGCTATGGCAGTTTCCAGATTTATCAAGCCATAAATGTCAAAAAGAAAGTAAAAGGTCAGTGTGGAACTTTTTGGGAACAGGGAGACTGAGAGTATGGTCCTGCCCCTGATGCTGGAGTGAGAAGCTGTGCAGGCACAGTGGCTGTGCATCTACCTTTGCTTGGCTATGTCAGGAACTACTGCCTTGCAGATTGCAGGGGGACCAATCAACCATTCAGAGGGTAATTACTCTTACTTTAACCTGCTTGGATCTGGATCACTGTCTTGGGTGGTTGGCCTGGGATGTATGACCAGGGAGCCAGAGCTTGTAGTGTCTGTAGAGAGGATGCCCAACTAATAGCTACAACAGCTGCAAAACCCTCAGCAATTTGGGATGAAGCTCTCCCCCCATTCTGGAAGCAGAGTTCTGCTGTGGCAAAGAGGACAAAAATCAAATACTTGACTGGAAAGAAGAACAAGGCCAGGAAACATAATTAAACCACAGACTCCTTTTTTGGGGACAAAAAGGATCAAGTCACAGAGTGGAATGAAGACAGCAAAGTCAGAATGCCTGCATCAAAAGCGTCAAAGAAAAAAAAAAAAGTATTGGTTACAGGCCATGGAGGAGCTCAAGAAGGATTTTGAAATTCAAGTTAGAGTAAGTGGAGGAAAAAATGCACAACCTATATTGAATTGCTTGTATTCCCAGTTGGGGTGGGTGAGGAGGGAGGAAGGGAAAAAATAAGGAACTCAAAGCTTTGAAAACAAATGTTTAAAAAAAGAGAAAAAATAATTAGATAAATGGGAAAATTAATTGATCCTGGGTAAATCAAGCAAATATAATAAAAATTAGAATACTGCAGAAATTAATTTACTAACAGAATATAATACCAGTTAATTTTGAAAACATTACTTTATAGAACTAGAAAAAAGAAAAAAACTCATCTAGAAGGATCAAACAGAATCTCAAGGGATATACTAGGAAAACATAATAAGAAAAATTGTGAATTAAGGAGGTGTAGCAGTACTGTATCAGAAATGATACTAGAATGCCTGTTGATAGTGTTGGGGAAAAAAATTGAAATTGATCAGTGGAACAGATCAGGTATGTCATACACTGATGCAAATGAAATTCATATCCTAGTGTTCAATAAACCAAAAAACCTTACATATTGGTATAAGGATGTAATAACAAATATGACTGGGAAAATTGGAAAATAGTCCAGCAGCAATTAGCTTTAGACCAAGACTTTGCACCATATATGAAGATGAACTCCAAATATATAAATTACTGATATATATATATATATAGTCATAGCATAAACAAATTAAATGAAAAAGGAAGAATTCATTACCAAATAAGATATAAAAGGTAATATAAAATTAAAACATTTTCCCCATGACCATTGCAGCAAAAATTAGAAGTGAACTAGTTAACAGGAAAATTTTTGTAGCACGTTTCTCTGATAGAGGCCTCTTTGCCAGGAAATGTAAAGAACAACTTAGAGGGGTGGCTAGGTGGCACAGTGAATAGAGCACTGGCCCTGAAGTCAGGAGGACCTGAGTTCAAATCCTGCCTCAGACACTTAACACAAAAACTAGCCATGTGACCTTGGGCAACCTTTCTCCTCCAAAAAGCAAAAAAAAAAAAAAAAAAAAAAAAAAGAACAACTTGAACACCTACAAATGGGTCACTCTTCAATTGATAGGTCATCAAAGTATACAAATATGCAGTTTTAAATGAGTGAGACAATTATTCAGAGGCATATGCAGAAAAATGACCCAAATCATTCACAATTAGAAAAACGTAAATCAAAACGACTCTGAGGCTCCATGTAACATATATTAAATAGGTGAAGATGACAGAGAAGTTTTAAAAAACATATTGGAAGGGCTACTAGAAAACAGTCACACTAATGTACTATTGGGGGAGTATGAATTGGTTTAGTCATTGGATGGAAATTTGGAACTATGTCCAAAAAGGCATCAGAAAGTTCATAAATTTTCATGCAATGATATACCTACTAAACCTATATTCAAAAAGATCAATAATAATGAAAAAGATTCTTGATGTACAAAAAATAATTATATTGGTTCTTTTTTGTAGTTGGAAAGAATTACAGAATAAGTATATTCCAATCAATTGAGGAAGAGCTAAAAAATGTGGCATGTGAATGTAATGGGATGCTATTTTGTTATGAGAAAAGTATGGTATCAGAGAAAGCTGGGAAGACTTTCATGAACTAATAGAGGGAAAAGTGAGCAGAACCAGGGAAACAAATCATGTAATATCAACAGTGTTGTAAATAGAAACAACTTTGAAAGACTTAAGAACTCTGATCAGTACATTGATTGATCACAATGAAACATGTTGCCTATCTCCTGATGGACTCAGGATTCAGAAGGAGTCATGCCTTTTGGGATATTATTAATGCAGGGATTTGCTTATCTTGACTAGGCATATCTTATTAGAGTTTCGTTTCCCCCTGCCCCTTTTTTTTCATTTTATTAATGTCCATTTAGTAGGAGAGAAAGAAAATTCATGCTTGTCATAAGAAAAAAAAATAAAACATAAAGTATAAAAATAAAACATAAAGTCATAAAGTAGGTACTTAATAATTCCTTGTCAAATCAAACAAAATAAGTTATAGACAATTTCAGCCCTGAAATAATTAATGAATTCATTACAACCAGATTTACTCTATAGAACATTGGAAATGCCAATATTATGAAATCTCATTTTACTGATTTAATGCTATACCAATGAAGCTATGAAAGGATACTTTCTGGAGCAAAAAAATAATAACAAAATTCATTCAGAGTAATAAAATATGTATATATAAGAGTGCTCAATTTGGGGTTCATGAACTTTTAAGAATATTTTCTGAAAACTACATTTCAAAGTAATTCATTTCCCTTGTTATCCTATATATTTTAGTTTTTGCATTTCAAAACCTCATTCTGAGAAGATATCACCAGGCTGCCAAAGGTGACCATTAGACAAAACAAAGTTTAGCATCCTTCCTCTAGAATATCAAGGATAACATTGTAGGGGGGGATAAGAATAAGGGAGGATAGTAATTCCACATATTAAAATATATTGCAAAACAGCAATGAGCCAAACCATTTGATACTGGTTAAAAAAACAACACAAAACAGACAAGTAGAACAAGAGAACATGCTAAACAAGGAAGACTTCAAAATAATTGAACTCAATAACCAGTATTGATAACGCACCCCCTCCTTAAAAATAACATACACAATATGAACATAAATCATCCAAAGAACTATCTCTTTGATAATGATAAAACTTCTAGAAAAACTGTAAAACTATCTGACAGAAATTAGATTTAGACAAATGTCTTAGACTGTATTGCACAATAAACTTTTTATTGATACATTATCTGAACATTAAAAATGTAATGGAATTCTGGTACATGTGCAGAATTGTTTCATTTGCTAAATATCAACTTTTTTCTTTTTGGAGGGGGTAAGGCAGGGCAATTGGGATTAAGTGACTTACCCAATGTCACATGGCTAGTAAGTGTTAAGTGTCTGAAGGCCAGATTTTAACTCAGATCCTCCTGATTCCAGGGCTGGTGCTCTATTCACTGCACCACCTACCCACCCCTAAATATTGTCATTTACATGGAACATGCCAGGGAGCTCTTTTAAAAAACTAAAGGAAGAGTGGAAATTTTATAAATGGTTCTGGTTGGCCAACTGCAAGGTTGTGAGAAAGGTTTTTCCATTGTATGAATAGTTGGAAAGGGATTAAATAAGAATTGCCAAGAATTTCTAAAAATTTATTCATGGCCTAAGGGAGCAGAGTGACTACTTCACAAATTGTCCTTCTAAAATGACCATGTTGTAAGAGTAAAGTCCTTTGATTATTGGCCTTTTTGTTCATTATTTTCCATTCTTGGTATCCTGATTCTGATCTGGACTGAGAGTACAAGCCATGGATATGGGAGTCTAAGAATTAAGACTCAATGTTGGAATCAGCCCAACATTATATTCTGAGAAGTAAGGTACTCCAGCCTCCTAGAAGCCAAAGCAATGGCGGTTTTCCATCTGAACTTTGTGGAACCCATGTTATGTAGAAACTGAACTTAGATGTGAGTCTGACTTTCTTTTTCTCCCATCTAGAATGAGATAATATAGGGAGATTATGTGCCCAAGTTGTTGGGAGTGGGGGGGGCAGAGTATCTGCTTGATTGCTCCATGATGATTGAAGCAAACATTTCTTTGTAAAATACAATAAAGGTGAAGTGGTTCAATGGAACTGGTCTGCTAGTTACTGGACCCCTAAAATTAGAATAAAATGGTGGGAGCCTGAGACCAAGTCAGAAAAATATCACTCAAATTGTCCTCCCACTGTTTCTGATTGCTTGAAGACACTAAGGGGTAAGGTGTTGTTTGCTTGGCCCTCAGAGAATGGGGCACAGAATATTCATTACAAAAATAATACCATAAAAATTATAAGGGAAACATATCTGATACCTTTTTTTGCTTTTTGGTGGGCAATTGGGATTAAGTGACTTGCCCAAAGTAACACTAGTAAGTGTTAAGTATCTGAGGTGGTTCAGACTCCAGGGCCAGTGCTCTATTCACTGTGTCACCTAGCTGCCCCATTCAGATACCTTTCATAACTAAGAATAGGGGATGAATTATTAACCAAACAAAGCATAGAAGCAGTAAGAAAATCAGGTATTGAAAAATAAACTAAATCAATAATATATTTAAATAAAGTAAATTTGATTGTCCTCAAGCTAAGGTTTTATGAGCATTTGTCCCACATTTTGTGGAAATAATACTGATCATAAGTGTAAATTGGAGCAGATTATCCCTGAATTCCCTTCTAATTTGGAGACTTTATGATTAATGTGGAATATCTTTATTCTTAGGACAGAAACACTTTTCTCCCTCTGTCAAGTGGCCTATAGGTAACATGAAAACACAAGTTGAAACTTTAGTTTGGAATACTGTTTGGCTATTCCATGACACTAAATCACTGAGATCTATGCTTTGGAGGGAGGAATAGTAAAGGGGCAGACGCTAAGAATGAGGAGATTTAACTTACAGCCAGCTCTGCTCTACCAAGCTGCATAACCTTTGGCAAGTTATTGGACCTCAACTGATTGAATGACATCTTCATGATTAAATAGTTAAACAATAAAGCCAACTGAAAAGTCTTGATTAATCAGGTGGCAACTTTCTCCTTTCCCTCAAGGTGGCAATAAAGAGTAAGATGGACAAATATAGCTAAGGCTTGAGGTTAGTGTTCTGACCTATTCATCGGCTTCTGTCACTGCTCTGTGAAATGTCACAGTCAGCTCAAAAGGGATACTTTTCAAGAGCAAATTATTTTAAATATGTGATTTATTGGTATGAAATTTATCAGAGCACATGAATGCCAATGTCAACAATCTCTAAATTTTACAAGATTAGTGTAACAAGAGACCTTGGAGAGGAGATTAGTAGAGGGCCCAGGTAACTTTCAGTCAGTCTTCTTAGTAATCTCATTCAACTTTTTATCTTTCACAGCAAAAACCACATTAGCTGGCACTAAATATTTGTTTAGTGGGAGAATTAAATGAATGAACAAATTAAAAGAGAAAGTAGTTTGTAAGTACTGACATAGCCTCAAATACTACATTCTCACATTTTTTCTGAAAACAAATTTAATTAGAGAAACTTTATATGATATATTCCAAGAACATTCTCACCCCCAAAAAATATCTGGTTAGTATCAAATTTTGACTCAGGACATTCAGTAACAATGAACTTCATGGGCTTTATAGTGAGGCCTTGAAATCCTTGTTCCTTTAGTATTTGAGGAAGACCAAGAACCACCACAAGTGTGTAGGGGAAAGTACCCAGAGACTAGCCATGTGAATTTCTAGGAATTGTAGTCCTGATCAACAAGAAGAGTGAGGGGAAGAGAGACTCAAGAAATAGATTTTGTAGCAGAGTGATGGCAGATGGCAACGGGGAGATAAGATTAAGAAAAGAGAAAGCAGGAAAGAGGGAGGGAGGGAGACAGAAAAATTGAGGGAAAGAGATGGAAAGAAGAGTCAAGAGAGAAAGGATGGTAGTGGCTGCCATTGATAAAAAAGGGGATCTGGAAGGATAATTTAATATTTAATTTTCTCCTCTTTCCTTTCTACCTGCAGAGATAGAACTTTACTATAAGATTTATTTTTTCTTGCTTTAAATTGTTCCTAATTTCTTAATTTCATAATAACTTAATAATATCTCATACTAGGTACAAAATTATGACTGGCCAAAACTGTTTTGTGACTTCTTTTTTTTCTTCATTAGCAAAAGTTTTACTAACCAGAGTCTTAACAATATAGCAAAATATCTATTGAAGTTACCATGGTTGAGGGTGAGTGGGTAGTTTTCTTCATAAGATGTTATGTCACCTCTTTGAGCCTCAGATTTCACATGTATAAAATTAGGGAGCACCATTAGTTCATCAATCAATAAATTCTCTTCCAAAATCCCATGATCCCCTGTCACTCTGACTCAGAACCACAGTGAAACCAGAAGAGTGATTTTTATCATCAGCCCTTCTATGGTTTTGCATACATAAAATTCCTGAAATTTACTATACTGTAAGATGTGAAAGATGATAGATTCACCAACATGTAGTCAAAATAATATAGATAATCTGTAAGTGCAAAAATAACTGTTCTATTCCAATGCAGTGTATTAACAAACTGTGGAGAAAAAAAGGTTTTACTATGGAATTTAGGATCTGACAAAGTCACTTTCTTATTAACAAAGCATAAGCAGATATGATGGGTAAATAGAGTTATAGTCAGTTGACCGGAAAGAGGTGGTATGTCACTATGATGGAGAAAATATTTATGACCACTGCATTTTATATCCAGCATTTTTACCATGTCAGAGGCAGAGTTGCCTAATGGGTTTAGGATGTTGGAAACAGGAATACTTATATTGAAACCTTGGCTTTGACATGTGCTGGAAATATGACCCCGTACAAAAAAAAATTTCTCAGTGCTTTAGGTGACTCTATATGACTAATTATTTCAGAGAAAATTGCTTCAATTAATAGAAATTGTTTCCTTATTCTGGCATTCCAAATACTAATGAAATCACAGGTCCAGTTATTTTTCTTATTTAAAGTATAAAATGGAGAAAAGTAGGATTCATTCATTTGATTTGTAACAGATAAGTTCATAGGCAATATTGTTTATAAGTCAAAATACAAAAAGTATTCATTTTTGGCACACTTTCATCATAAATCACACCATTCTTAGTAGCCCACATAAAGAAGAATTCTAAGTAGGGACACAAATTGTAAAATCTCTTCTCCCTCCAAAAATAAAGCACAGGGAGCTTTTTCCTGTATATGACCCATGATCTAGTGATTCTGGGAGGTCCAAAGAAAGATTGAGGATCTCTCTTTGCAAAAAGAATAATAGTTGTGCCAGTCCCAAATACCTTTCCTTCTTAGATTGCCTTCCATCTTCCCTGTAATGTAGTTTATATATGTCTATTTATTTATATGTAGTCTTCCAGGGGAACTAATATTCCCTGAGAGGAGTGACAATTTGTGTGCTTCTTTATATCCCCAGCACTTACAACAATTCCTGGTTTAGAATAAATGCCAGACAAATGTTCTTTGCCTGATGAACAACAGAAGAGAGAATAAGAAGTCCCAACCTCAGTGAATAGAGCAAAGGCCCTGGAGTCAGTAGGACCTGATTTCAAATTCGGCCTCAGACACTTAACACACACACACACACACACACACACACACACACACACACACACACAAACTAGCCTTGTGGCCTTGGGCAAGTCACTTAACCCCATTTGCCATCCAAAAAGGAAAAAAAAAAAGAAGTCCCAACCTCATATGATGAAAAGGTTTAGGTTTATCTCTTCTTTCTTTCAAGGAGAAGAATGTTGGGATAAATATGCTACTTGAAATATACAGATTTCGGTAATACTCATCACAGAAATACCAAATGTTTTCATTACGCTGACCAATAATTGCTTTGTGATAGAGACTTCCTGGGTTCAGCTATTGACTGGAAGGGATCCCATGAAAGTATTACTGAATCTTCAGTTGGTGGTAATACAGTTGAGGAAGACTATGTATTTAATATCTAGATTGGCCTTTGGGCCTTTTCTTTGTCATTTCAAGACTACACTTGTTGGACTCTTTTTTTTTTTTTTGGTCTGAGGTGGAATGTTAGTGATAAGTAACATTTTCAGGAGCTATTAATTTCTAAATTAACTTCTAGCCTGGTGATTCTCAAATTTGCTTTAAAATCCAGTGTTTCTGAGGGAAAAGTTAAAGAATATCTGTTCAGATATGACTGGAAATTGGACATTAAAAATACAAGGTCAACATCCACTGGCCCTCACATCAATATTTACTAATGTGGAGAGAGAGAGACAGAGAGAGACAGACAGACAGACAGACAGACAGACTGACAGAGACAGAGAGACACAGAGAGAGAGAGACAGAGAGAGAGAGACAGAGAAAGAGAGAGACAGAGAGAAAAGACAGAGAAAGAGACAGAGAGAAAGAGGGAGAGAGAAAGAGGGAGAGAGAGAGAAAGAGAGGGAGAAAGACAGAGAGAGCAACACTCTTCTGTAATCTATTGCTGAGTGGAAATGGGTCAAAGTCACCTGTGTCTTCATTTTTCTTTAGGAGGTCTAGCTCTAATTTGCATAAAACAGAGGAAAATTATGTGGAAGGTTAAAACAGTTTTCACACAGCTTCCTTTCCATTTGAGTAAATAGAACCCTGTGGATATGTACTAAATGCAGAACATATAATATGCATTAAGAACTGAAATGGATTCATGATCAATTCAGCAGAGTTAAACTGAGAGAATCAGATAATGTATGAGAGGACCAGGAGTTAAAAACAAACAAACACATTATCTTACCCTTGGAATCTCCTCCCCTGTGTGAGAAGCCAGGATAAGTTAAAGAACTTCATAGACATTGGCTGAGAGCATCAAAATAAGATAACTTTGTTTTGTTTTCGTTTTGTGGGGAGGAGAGGCTTCCTAACTTCAACTCTATTAGGGAATAAAGAGCAGATGAGTAAGTAGATAGTGCTGAAGATAGCACCTCAACTACAGATTATAGCTAAGAAATAGGAGGATACTAGAAGTGTTAATTAAAAGAGTATTTGCCTTCTCTACTAAGCACATCAACTTTTACCTTCCATCCAATAAATAGTGGATGTAGCTGAAAGAGATGGTTGATAGAACTTTATCTTCCATAGAACGGGGGAGCTCACTGACCACCACATCCATAGTAGAAGTTGGACAGGGTCTTAAATGACATTGAAAGAAGTAGATAGCTAAGTTACTGCTGGAAAAGTGTTCTAAGATTCAACTGGAAGAAACTGAGATGCACTGTCTAGAGGGGAGCAGAATAAATCAATGGCTAGGAAGAAGAAAACGTAGCTGGCCATTGTCATAACATCACAAAATGATATTGGTAGCTCTTCAATCATAAAGGTATGAATTACATTACGTATGTTTATTCATATGTTTCCTGTATGTGTATATTTCCAAATTTTACTCTACCATGGTTTCCAGATGTACGTAATGTCCAAGAAATATCACGGCAGGTATTATCTCTCCCATTGAGGATGTGTGTATTTGTGGGAGAATGTGAGGGAAAGAGAAGGCAACGCATATTTATGAAGCATCTAGAATGTGTTAGGCACTATGCTAAACACTCTATGAATATCCTATTGAGCCTCACGACAAACTTGAGAGTCAGGTGCTTTTGTAATCTTCAATTTACAGTTGGAGAAACCAAGGCAGACAGAAGTTAAATGACTTGCCCAAGGTATGTACTAAGTATCTGAGGTAAGGTTTGGACTCATCTTCCTGACTCCAAGTACATTGCCATTTACTCTGCCACTTAACTGTATTGAAGTTTATGGGGGAAATATAATAAAAATATACTTTTATGATCACTATATTATTACCTTTAGTGCATATGCTCTGAATTGTATCCTATGACCAGCTAGTCAAATTAGTCATTGATAGGGGCTAGTGCATTTCATATGGAGAGGATTTTGACCCACAAAGTAACCTAGAAACTGGAAATACTTTCTTTAGAGATGTGTGTTTGGGTATGTGTGTAGTGTGCTACAATGAAATAAAGGAGGGTTGTGATTTTTTAGAAGATACATACACACATATACATACATATATATACACACACACATATTTTTACTTTCTACTCTCCTAGATTTTGCAATAAAACCAATAATAACTTTAAAACAAGTTTCTAGATGACCTATTTCTTTCCACGTGGTTATCTCAAGTTAGTAAACAAATTCATGCTAACACTTAATTTATACGGTAAATAATAAACCAATAATTATTGTCTTTAATGCAAAATTAGTATGAAAGTTTAGAGCAAATGAATTCCCAAATATGGTACATGAATGTAGGACACAGCTAAAGAACCAAAACATACCTGTATAGAAAATACCACCCCCCCCATCCTCTTTTTTATCCTCACTGGAGGAGAGCTTTCTTATAAATTCTTAGATTATTTGAGCTTTCAGTTCTATTAACATTTGACCTTCTTTTGCTTTACCCCTTACCTAATAATGTTGTGAAATTGGAGAGGAGAGGGTATTTACAAAAGAAAGCAAACAAAATTTTGACCCAAGGTTCCTGTTTATGCTTTCAAGTCCTTGAAGGCAGATGTCAATCCCTTCCCTTCACACTCTATTTCCTGAGCACATACAAAAGGACAGCTGATGTTCCAACCCCAGTATTGATGTGAGTAGATAGAGCCTGGGGAAAGGTATGGAATCCTTTTCCTTTCATTATTATGACTCCCTTGTTTCTCCATTTTTCTGTCTTGATTACTTCAAGAATAGAGAGACACTTGAACTGATTTAGGCAAATTAATAGGAAATGAATGGCCATCATTAATCCTGACAAGGCATTCAGTAAATACTACTCTTAGTATCAGGGATACTTTCTTATAAGGGTAAATATTGTGACTGGGATAAAATCATTCTTCTCTGTAGTGGAATGTAAGCCTAAGGCCTTCTATTCAGCCTTGTACAATGGTGTCTCCTAAATGTCTGTGTGACTATGCACTTATTTTACTTCTTTTTCTCTGGGGTTCTTTGAATACACTTATTTAGTAAGATGGCCCCATTTTTCACAGGAGTATCTGGATCAAAGAATGAGGGTGATTATATACCTACAGCCAATAGAGTAATTTCTATTGATTTTGTTCAAATGCATAAAGGTAATTGAGGCCATAGTAGTATCTTGGAAATGTACTAAAGCTCTATTTGGTTGATCATGAATCAAAAGGGCAGCAACAGGCAAACTCTCCAGCATAGAAGAGGTAAGAATAGGTTTCCTGGAGAAAAGCAAGTTTCTCAAGGACAGATATACAGTAACAATCATAGTGTGTGATGACTGACTTTGATAAACTTAACCCTTCTTTGCAATGCAAGGACCTAAAACATTCCAAAGGACTAATGATGGAAAATGCCATTCACACACAAAGAAAGAACTATCAAGTGTGAATGCAGAGCAAAAAAAGACTATTTTCTTTTTTTGTTTGTTTTGCTTTGCTTTATTTTCTTTCTCATGGTTCCTCCCATGTGTTCTAATTCTTCTATACAACATGATGAATGTGAAAATATATTTAATAGTAATGTAGATATGAGCCTATATAAAATTGCATGCTGTTTTGGGGAAGGGAGAGAAAAGGAGGAAGAGAAAATTTAAAAGTTAAAGAAGAGAATGTTGAAAACTACAAATAAATAAACAATTAAAAATCCATAGAAAGGAAAAGATAATTTCTGGTAGGAGTGAATTATGGGAATCAAGAAAGAATCCATAGAAGAAAAACTGTTTGGCTGATATATTTTAGTGGACCTGTTTTTCCTAATTTCGGAGCAACCAGTCTAATTTGTTTTATCAGGTGGTATGCTGTTGCCATCAAATTTTATAGTATTTCAGTCTTTGGAATAACCCAAGTGAAGACCCATTATATAGTGTGAACAACATATATAACTTAATTTATTTCAACTGTAATTTACCAGATTGCCAAAATGAGTTCAGCAATTTCTTTGGTTATTATGTAAGAAGTAATGTGGGGAAATGATGCATCCTGAGAAGGGTAATTAAAAAGAAAGCAATCACACTATGCACATTTTACAATGAAAAAGAATGTCATTCTTATACATTACACTTTCAGTCAATTTACATTTCTAGGCATGTAGACTATATTATCTGAGAAAGTAAAAAAAAAAAAAGAGCTCACATCCTGGAGCAAGGCTAAATTATTTATCAAAATAGTAAATGTGAGCCTGTGCATGCAGAGAAAAGCTAATTATAAGAGAAACGATGAAAGCAGATGAAATGATGAGTTGATACCACATTCATAGTTTTTAAGGGTAACACTTCTTTTAGTGTTTGCATGAATTCAGGAAACTTTAAGTGAATTGTAAAGTCCAAATTTAAAGACACATTGAATTTCAAGATCTGCAATGAAATCCCTGACAATATATTTTGCCAAAAGAGGATTTTCATTTATTATCTCCTGCGGCATGGACCATAACCTCAAATTGAAATTCATTGATCAGATTTTGTTCAGAGAAAGATGAGCAAGATGACACAGGGACTTGAAACTGTGTCATGGGAGTAGACATTTAGTAAGTTTCCCCATATAATAATACAATAATGGGATTGATTTCCTTGATTTTCTTGGCTCTGGAATACAGAGGTAGGAGCAAAGGGTAGAAATTATAGAAGTATATTTTAGTTCAGTATAAGGTAAAAACGAATAAACAAAAAAAATCTTATTACCAATTGAAGCAGCCCAAAGTAAAATGAATTTTCAAAGTCTAGGAAAAAGAGCTCCCTATTTAATTTGAGTAAGTTCAATTTGATCCCCCAAGACATTTATTAAGGAATTATATGTGCAAGGTACTGTAGTAGACACTGCAGAGATAAAGATAAAATTCAAAAATTAAACCATTTCTGCCCTCAAGGAATTTATATTTTGCTGAAGGGCTACGAATGCACTCAAGTGCAGATGCAGTAACCACTTTTCAGTGATATCACAGGGGAATTCTTGTAATGAATGTAAGTTGAAATATATGATCTCAATAGTCTCTTGTCAACTCTTAGATTATACTAATTTAAACTTTTTTTTTGTAGACATGGGTCATGGCTTCCTAGGGATAATAATTACATGGATAATAACATGGATAATAGATCTGATCACTGAATCAGAAAATAAAAATCATTACTTCAAAATAATCTTAGAACTTCATCTTAATCTGGTAGATAATTGATTTTCCATGTCATAATCACCTGACTGTATCAGTAAATTTTAGTCATATATTTGAAAGTAGTGGAAAAAGCCTCTGGCTAGGAAGCTTTCTTAGAAAATAAAAAAAAAGAAATAAAGAAAGAAATTATTTCAGCCTAAGGAAAAGTTGGTTACAATAAATAAGAGAATTAACTGTGAGAATAAAATAAAAAAAAGAATAATGATTGAGTTTTTGAAACACATCCAAGAGAAATCTCTAACTATTAGGGTGCAAAGAAACTTATAAATCATCTATTTTGGAGACTCTTAAACTTTTTGTGCTATGGGTTCTTTGGAGACAGTCTGGGCAAACCTATGAATGACTTCTCAGAATTTTTATAATGAACTAATTACAATGAAGTATAATAATAATAATAATTAATAATAAAAATTTAAGTTTACAGGTCCAAATTTAGGAAATAGATTCTATTCCATACCTTTTATTAATGTTACAAATGAGTAGATGTCTGGAGAATTGCTGTGTCACCCCTCTATTGTCCCATAAAGGGAAGGGAGGGGAACAACCCTCAGTGGTAGGTGCTATTACTCTCATTTTTTAAATGAGAAGACTGAGGCAGACTATGCTTAAGCTACTTTCCTGGAGTCACAAAGCTTATAAATGTTTGAGTTCAGATTTGACTGAATTCAGTAATCACAAACATGGACAGAGATAATGGGGTCTCTTATGTTCTAAGTTAGTCTCTTGCCTCTACAGCATAGAGTCTATGGCATATTGCTTCCAGATACTAAATTCTGATTCTCATTAAACCTCTAATAGTTGGAATTTGTTCTAATACTAGACATATTGACTTGTTTCCAAATTTCGGACTCTGTGGGGAATTTAATTCAATTTTGAAAAATAACGATTTAGTACTTATTACTTGACACTGTCCTAGCTACTAGGGATGTCAGACAAAGAGAAGCATAAAAGAAAAAAAAAGACAAAGAGGAGGAACAAACATTCTGTTTGTTAAAAAAAATAAAACAATATAATGAAAATAGTTCGGTGAACATAAATATGTGCAAAGCATCAATTTAGCTTTGAAGTAATAAGTAATAAGGGTTTGAGGGTCAAATACAACTGCGAGAGGGGGACAAGAATAGCAGACTCATTCTCTCCTTCTTAAACTGTGGGTTGTGACCCCATATGGTATTGCAAAGCTGTATGTGGGGGTCACAAAAGATTTGGCAACAGCAAAAGATTTCTGAATGCACAATGACCAAAAATAAATTCTAAATCAAAAGCATAATGCAACTTCACTACAGCATTGATTCTGAACAAACAACATGCACACTTTGTACTGTGCATATCATCATGCCACACAATGCCAGTGAACACTGCCAGAAACACCTTAACTCAGATTCAAGTCTATTGTTAGGAATTGCAGTGGGTTTTTTTGTTTGTTTGTTTGTTTTACTGAACATACAAATTTTTCTGCTCTTACAGAAATATAAAACTTTAATTTTGGAAAATAAAAATTTAGTATTTTCCTACTGTTATCCCTCAGCATGTAGCAGATTAACATATCTTTGGATGGCATTGTGTTAGAATGTTTGATTTAAAAATTACTGTTATCTCATTCTTTGACAAAAACGTGTTTAATTTCAACACGTATAGACAAAAGTCTTTTAATAATATTTCTTCAACATCACTGCTGTATGTGTATATGTGTGAACATCATTTTTTTTAAAATTAAGCATGAGCAAATATAATTTCATGAACTAAAGCTAGCATTTGTTTGAGAAATTATCATCAATATTTATTTACATTTTAAGACAAAATATCTTTTGGTTTTGATAAGAGCTTAAATTGAGACAGAAGAGGTGAAAATGCTGATGACAATGGGACATAATGACTTTTGGCCTTCAAAACTGTTTTTTGTCAGACATTTTTGATAAACTCAATGAGTAACATGCAACTTTAAGGGAAAAATGTGATATATTTATGTTAAAACATAAAATTGGAAATTTTACTTAAAATGTTAACATGTGGAAGAATAGGGTAGAAAGATTTAATTATTATAGTTACAATTCATCATCTTAAGTGTCTGACACACAGTTTCAAAAATACTTCCCTTCAAATTTTGATTCTAAAAAACAAAGTTGGGTTCATAAACCACACCCAAATTGATATAGAAGATTATCTTCCGCTTAAATGGTCAAGAAGAATTTGTCAAGTCACTAAGTAACGCAGGTTTCAAACTTGAGTATCCTCAAAAATTGTTAAATATGTTTTTGGCTTGGGATTAGGACAGAGTTTCCAACAATATCTGAAATGTCCCTAAACATACTTCTGCCATTTTGTACATGATGCTCTAACATCCTGTAGTGTCAAGTATTCTGCCAAAATGCAATTCTTTATGTCACACTAAAGAACCACATACATCTCATGAGTATGGAAATCTGCTTTTATCTTTACTAAATGGTAAAATTATATGTATACCAAATAATTGTTTTAAAACAAATTTCTTTGTGATTTATTATCAGTAAATGATTGATTGGTATACCAATTTTATGTGCCTGTTTACCCATGGTCACATGAAAATTTCTCAGGTGAAAAGGGGTCACAAGTGGAAATAGTTTAGGAAGCCTTGCTCTATATGCTCCTATTGTTTCTCCTTCCTATATTGTAGTCACTTAACTCTGTTGAGCAAGGTCAGGGAAATGGCCAATCAGTCAACTAATAAGCATTTTTAAGGACCTACTATGTACTTGGATCTGAAGGTACCAAGATAAAAATGACACTCTTCATGCCCTCAATGAGCTTGTATTTGGGTAAAAAATATGAGTATACATATGTATATGTATGCACATATGTGTATACCTACACATAATACAGATTTACATACACATATAGACACATTTATATACATATATACATATATGTATGTAAATATATAAAGGTGGTTTATTAAGCCCTGGAGCTTCCTGCTTTTCTTTTATTGATTTCTTCAGGAATATTTCTTTTGATATCTGAAAAGCCACTACTTTATGACATGTAACAGTTTCTGGGTATTAGAAACCTGAAAAGTGTTTCTGAATATATAATGAAATTACTAGGATTATGAGGTAGTGAGGAGATTGATGCAGTTTACACTTATAACCCAATGGGTCTACAAAATGTTCTCATTTTTTTTTTGGACTTTAACTGACGACCAGATTTACAGCAGGCTTCCAGGTGATTAAGTCTTATCTCTTCAGAAAGAAATTGAAATTGGTGTATGGAGAGAATGGAGGAAAAATATTTTATCATAGTGGCAGGATCAAACATTCCAGTTCAGGTAAATCACATGGAACCCCAGTCCCAAGGCCCATTGGCATGGGACTTTTTCTTCGTTGGTGGAGATCACACTCTCCCCTGCATGAGCAGCAGGGCAAAGTTGGCAAGAGCAAGAGAGCTCTAATATTCTTTGAGTCTTCTTGGAATTTTCATTGAATGGCTCCAAGGTCTCTTCAAGTTTCAAAATTTCCAGGCTTTGTACTCACAGAGGGCTCTTCTGGCTTCCAATTTTATGAGGGAAGATGGAGGAGGTCAAGCCCAATTCAGGTTGCTGAAGGAAAAAGCTCTGGGACAACATGAGAGGAGCTGGCAGTTTCCATTGTGTCCATTCCCAACCTTGATATACTGGAGACTTCAGAGAACTTCCCCTCAGATCAGATCTAGGACTCGTTCTCTCCTTTGAAAGGAGTCACTTCATTCCTAATGGGAGAGTTTCTTTACTCTGTATAGTCTGGCAAGTATTCTTCTCTTTATACTTACTCTAATTTCTGTTTTTTTACTGATTCGAATAAATGATATTTCCTTGATAATTGCTATGTGTAATCATGTCCAATGGTGGAATGATTATTTGAAGGGAGAGGGGTCAAACCTTGGTTAGAACCTTGAGGTTCTTCTTTTCCACAATAATTAACAGTGATTGGAAGCTAGATTGAACCTGAAACTCACATTTGCTAGATTAATAATATTTAAGGGAACCTATAGATAGAATTGTAGCCTGGTACATCCTTTTTATTGATGGTAACATAATGGCAGCCTCTGACTCCTGCCTATTTGTTTCCCCTCCTGGTAGGAAGTAAAGTTTCCCTTGTAGAAAGGGGGGTAGTGGAGAAAAATGCAACATATGTCTATTCTGCCTCTCGTCAAGGCACACAAATGGCAGACACCCCCATACTATAAGGTGGAAGGGAGAGATAACCCCCTTGACACATGTAGCCTCACAACACATATATAAAATATAATTTCCACCTGATAATATAATATAAAATAGTAACAACCCACCAAGTGCATTTTCTAAAGTGAATCTGATGGAATACTCTTGAGTTTAGAAAACAAGGAAGGTCAATAAGTTGTTTATAAATAGCCAAAGACTGCTTTCTACAGTTCTATTCTAAGGGAAGAAAAATAAAGAAAATGTACCTCACACTCTCTTTAAATCTTCAGGCTTAAGGCTGAATTTAGATGGTGACCACGCTGCCAGCATTTCCTCCCACACACTTTGTGTCTCCTCCCAGAGGGGAATAGTATTTGTGTTGTTTCTGTGACACATTTTATGGTTTTTCTGTGACATAAGCCTTCCCTACTTGAATATAGTTAAAGTCTTTTGAGGAGAAAATAAGTATAGCTTAACACTCCTTTATCATAAAAGGACCGAAATCTCTTCTCAGCTCCCTTCTCCCTGGGAAATAAAATTCTCACTTAAGCAAGACCCACTTAGACCTTGGATGATGATGCTTTTGCTTTCCTTTCTCCTCGTTTTCCTTCTCTTCTTCATTTTCATTATCCTCCTCTTTCTTTAATGTTATACAGTATTCCATTTCTTTTCCTTGTAGGTTTCATGAATAAGGTTGGACTCCTACTTCCTGTACCGACCTAATAGACATTGAAAAACAGCTAGCATTTGTTTAATTTTTATAACTATTATCTCATTTTATCCTCAAAACAACTTCAGGAGGGATGTGATATAATTATTCATTTTGTAGTGGAGGCAACTGAGGCAAACAGAGGTTAAGTGACTTGCTCAGGGTCACTCAAATAGTGAATATCTAAAGTGAGATTTTAACTCATGTCTTGCTCATTTTTAGTCCTACAGCTTTGTCCATTCCACCACCTACCTGCAACTGAGTAAGAGTTCCTTAATATGTGTATGAGCTCTTTCATGGAAATTATCCATGCTCTCTTGCAAATGAAACATTCTCTTTTAGACTGTTAGGGAAGTATTTAACCAACTATTGTTTTGTACCATTGAATGATACCAAAGACAGCTGTTATTGACAGAGGTTAAGAGTAAGCAAAATGCTTAACATACATTATCTCATTTGATGTTCATGATGAATCCTTGGATGTAAATAGAACATATTATTTTAGACAGTGTGCCTCAGGAAAATGAGGCACTGATTGGTTAACAAACTTTCTAAATATCATATTGCTAGTGTCTCAGGAGGGATTTTAACTTACCCCCCCTGGCTCCAATCCCATACCTCTTTATCACCACAAGATGCCCCAAGGATAAAGTATTTGTAAGGTATACTTCAAGAATATCCTTGACTTTTTTTCTGTTTGGTTTCTAACCTTACCTTAGTAGATTGAAGTAGAATGCCTTGATTTATGTCCAGAAATAGTGTGAAGTTAAAGAAAATTGCTTCAGATTCTGAAATTTATGACAGTATCATCAACTTGGTGGATTCATACTTTGAAAGCTCTTATGGACTTCGAAATATTTTATTTAGAATTTTTTTTCTATCATTCTCACACCTCAGAGAGTTTTAAAATCTAGGACTTCAAATTCAAATTCTCTCTCTCTCTCTCTCTCTCTCTCTCTCTCTCTCTCTCTCTCCCTCTCTCTCTCTGATAATGGAAGAAAATGAGATGTTAAAATCTATCAGGTGAAACATTTAAAAAGATTAGATTACCAAGTTCATGGTACTTTAACTTTTATGAAGGCTAGCTACACCTATTCAATTCAATTCAATTATGTTCAAGTCAACAATTATTTACTAATTGCTCACTAGAGGCAAAGTACTGTGCCTAGCTCTGAGGTTACATAATTGACCTGGCAATATAAAAGGCATAACCCCTATTTTCTAGGAACTTAGAATCTAGTGAGTGGCAAGGATGGATATGACATGGGTGAAAAAGAAAAACATGAAAAAGGTAGAATGGGATGAAGAATAGACCAAGATGAAGAACTTTAGGAAAATTTGAACAGGAGTATATTATTTTCAGATGGGGATATTGGGATTAAAGCACGACTCCTCAAAGAGGGAAATGAAATGGACAAGAGGTAGTTTACTATAGTTGGAAATTTCAAAATACAACTTCAGAGACATAAATATAGAAATTCAACATTTATAGGATGAATCATATAATTAAAGTGTTTTGAGATATATTTTTTCCTCTACATTAATAAACATTTGTATTTGTGTGCAAGTTTTCATGAAAACATATTTTATACAATATACATGTTTATGTGTATATAAACATATATGTGATCCACATTCTGTATATGTGATATATTTCAGTGTTTGATATAGTCAGCACAAAGTTACATGGACAAAGGAGCATATGGAAAGGCAGAACTATGTGTTGACAATGAACCATCAAACCAATGGCTGAATCATATGGATTATTTGTGGCAATGGGGGGGGGTTAGAAAGACAATTAAATTCAGATCACTTTTACCATCAATAATTAACAGATAAAATTCTGAGGTTAAATGGACCAATAGATAAAGGCATTACCTACTCATATGTGATGTTCTTCTCAGAAGCATCCTACCACATGAAATTGTGTTGACCCCACCCAACCTCAGAATAATTTGGTACAGAATAAAATTTAGAACACCTCTGTTCAATCTCTAGTCCTTTGCACTAACTGTACAATTTTGTGTCTGAGCATTTATTTGCAAAGTGAAAGGATTATCCGGAAAGTCCTCCCAATTCTAAGTATATAAACCCACCATAAATATGCCTCAAAAAGATCTATGTTTACTCAAAAAGTTATCTTTATAATCCACTCATGAAAATGTAAATGAAGAATCACTATGGTCCATACCAAGAGGTGGCAAACTATAAACTCTGGGTGAAATTCAGTCCACTGTATGTATTTGTACAGCCTGTGAGTGATTTTTTTTTTACATTTTTAAATAAAGTTTTGTTGAATGAAAAAAAAATAAAATACATTCTTAATTGAAGACCCAACAAATACAAGAGGCAAGTCACTTGGCCAATAGTTTACCAATCTTTTGACAATATATTATTGTTATGGCGAACTTCTCAATGATCCTCTGTTCACTCTTTCCCAGGGAGCAAGTCATATCATACCTATATTCAGTATGGCTTTCCTCTGTATTTGCATCTACTATCTACTTCTATGTTTCAACTGTGCGGGTGAGCTCTATTCAGAAATTTCCATGTTACAATACAAATCATATTCTATTGAAAATCAAATTACTTACATCAATTATTTGGATTTTACTATGCAGCCATACATTATTTTCCAGAGTTCATTAAAGAGACTTTATAAACAATTTCATCAACTTGACACAACTTGAAATAAGACCTTTCTACTGGCCTCATGAAAAAATAAAAAGTTCTATTCATTTCTTCAACTGCACTGAAGACATCCAGAGAGTACTAAAATAAACAGTATAGGGGAAAAAAAATTTCATGTCTCTGATTACTCTCCCAATGGAAAATGCATTGATTAATAGGAAACAAAATAGGAAATTATATTATATATATATATATATATATATGTATGTAGGTATATATATATTTGAATTTCTTTAGTTGAATTAATACATTTTGCATCTAAATACACAACTTGATAATTCAGGTATTATAATGGAGAATTTTAATCTTTTCAGTGAAATAGATCTGGTGAAGGATTATTATGCATTAATGGGCTTCTTTTTATAATCATTATTTCATCACTATTTCACATGCTGATGTATATATATATATACATATATATATATATATGTATGATATTTATGCATATCTATATCCATTACTCATCTGTCTGTCTAATCTATCTGAATATATTCATGTATTAGCTTCTGCAATCTTATGAACTGAAAGTACTGGGACTTCATGAATCAGCTGTTTCTTATTTCCTGTTTTCTTTTCTGTTGTCCCACTGGAGGAAAGAGAATATTATTTTTCTATCCTTATTTGAATGCATTTGTGTCATTTTGCATTTTTTCAAGTTTAAGATAGTCATTCTATTTTTAATTTGCAAAACAAAAATAGGACTTTGAACATTTAGTCTATTTCCCTCCTTTGGCATACACACTTGCATATATACACATACATACACATAGGTATACGTATGTATACACACATATATTTGAAAATAGTTTTTTTTTTTTGCATATTGTCTCCTTCAGACGGTAAGCTCCTTGAAAAGATGGGTTTCTATTTTTTTTTTTGCCTTTATATCCACAGAAATTATCCAAGTTCTGGCATATAACAAGTTTTTAATATCTGCTTGGTGACAGACTATCTCTACATCTAGAAAATAAAATTTTAGTGACCTCTAATGTTTAAAGAAACAAAAACAAGAATGTACTTAACACCTGCTGGCATTCCTATAAAGGATCTCTGATAATATGTTGACTTTTTCCATGATTCTCTTGCATCACTTTCATTTCTTTTCCCAGTTTTTCTTTTATCTCCCTTATATGATTTCCAAGATCCTTTTTGAGCTCCTCCATGAGATCTTTCTGGGCTTGAGACAATTTATCATTTTTCTTTTGGGTTTACTTGAACACCACATTCACAGTGGCTCTGGTGGCTATAAATTGTATCAATCAATTGCTATGCAATATTCACAATGCCTCTGGCAATTATAGATATGCTGATGTAGTTGTTAATCACAATATGCCAGCATGATTCTGCATCATAAAATATAACATACTCTCCACATTGAAGACAGAGCCAAAACACTTATTTAAAGCCAAATCCATCATAGCAAAAAAGAAATCTATACAAAATTATCCATGCAGGGGGCACTGCTATCTCCAAGCCTTCCCCCTGCTAGGGCCTTGACAGAAATGAACATTCACAGCTCACTGCTTCTTCTCTCTCCCTCAGCTCTAACTTCTCTGGCTAAATTCCTCTAGGCTCTGCTCCACCCTTCTTGTTCCACCCATTCAGCAATCTCCTCCCACCATAGACTTTGCTGTTTTGTCATCTTGGCCAGTCTGACTAGTGAGATGTGGTACCTCAGTGTTGTTTTGATTTTCATTACTCTAATCAATAGAGATTTAGAGCATTTTTCACACATCATAATAACTTTCAATGGTCGGATAATTTTTTGTTCTTTTCTATGCATATTTTTTTTGAATTTTTTGTTCTTTTCTATGCATATTTTTTTTTGCCTTTTCAGGGGCACTGTCTCAGGTTTCTTGAACTAGTGGCTGTAGGCCCTGGCTGTTTACCCTGGTGCTGCACTGATGTTTCCCTGAAGCCCACAGGGATCCTCATGTCTGTTGCTGCACTGAAGGCATAGGGTGGGGGTTTACTGGCACTGCTGAAAGTCAAAGGGATCTAGCAACTTACCTAGTGTTGAACTGGGGTCCTAGTGGTGTTGTCTAGCCTTTGCTGAGGCCCTACAGGGTATTTCTGTGTTTCCTCATGGCTACACTTAAGCATGTGGTGGCCAGATCTCTGTAGTCTGCCCCTTTGTCAGAGACTATTCTAAACCATGACTGGCTGGTTCTGGCTGATGTTTGCCTGTTTGTTTATATGCCTGTAGGTTTGGTGTCTACCTGTTTTCTTGGGGATGGGCTGAAGCACCTGGAGGTCAGGTCACTGGAGGCTATCTATTTACCCAGGTTTACACTGAAACATGTGGTGGTTCTCAGAGTTGGGGTCTGCCACTTCCATTGGCTATGCTAAGGCCCAGTCCTTATGTTGGTGTCTGCCTGTTACACCATACTGGGGCTCAAAATCTTCCACTGGTTTGCTGAGGTGTGACTTGCTGCTAGCTTATTAGGGCACTTCCAGTCCTGGGTTGTGCTCCCCTTTCACGCACATAAGGCTGACTTTTCTTGTTGATCCTCCAATTTCTTTTTCTTTTTTTTTAAATTAAATTTTATGTTTTATTTTACATTATATCATTCATTTCCACAAGATTTTGAGTTACAAATTTTTTCCCTGTCTTTCCCCTACTCACCACCCCAAAACAGTGATGCCACTGTATACACCCTCCCCCTATCTGCTCTCTCCTATATCCTCTCCCATGACACCTCTGACTTTCCAGTAGGTCAAGATGGATCTCTATACCCCAGTGCCTGTATATCTTATTTCCCAGTTGCATATAAAAAATAACATATATTTTTAAACATTTGATTTTAAAACTTTGTATTCCAGATTCTTTCCCTTCCTCCCTCATCACCCACCCTTTAGGAAGATAAGCAATTCAATATGGGTTGTACACATGTAGTTATGTGAAACATTTCCATAGTGGATATATTGTGAAAGACTGACTATATTTACGTCTGTCCTATCCCAACACTGACTTGTTCTATTTTCTATTTTGTCCCTGTCCCTTTTCAAAAGTGTGTTCTTTCAACTTCCCTCCCCCCAATATGCCCTCTCTTCCATCATCCCCCCTCTCATCCCCTTCCCCCCACTCTCTTGTAGTGTGAGATACCCTATTTAGTGTGTATGTCATTCTCTCCTTGAGCAAAATTCAATAAGAATAAGGTTGACCCATTCCCTTTTGCCTTTCTGTTCTCCTCCATGGTAACAGCTTTCCCTTGCCTATTTTATATGAGATAATTTATCCCATTCTCTCTCTCCCCATCTCCTGTCATTACATTCCTCCGTCACCTCTCAATTTCACCTTTTAAGTATCATTCCTTCCAATTCAATTGGTCCTGTGCCCTCTGTATATGTATACCTGTATAAATATATACACACACTCACATATGTATTCATATGCCCATATACCCTCCTATATAGACACATATACATGTTTCTATATACACACACACATTTATATTCCCTTCAACTATTCTCATACTGAGAAAAGTTTCATAAGTGACAGTTATAATTTTTCCATGAAGGAATGTAAATTGTTTGACTGTGATAAGTTCCTTATGATTTCTTTTTTTGTTGTTGTTCTTTACTAATTTGTTTACTTTTAGTTTACAAGATTCATTACCATAATTCCTTGAGTTTCAAATTTTCTCTCCCTCCCCCCCTCCATGGCAGCATACAATCAAGTATAGTATCTGCAAATACTTTCACATTAGGCATTAGTCAGGATATAAAGAAGGATTTTAACAGATGGAATGAAGAATGGGAAAGAGGAAACAAAACCATGCAAGAAAACGAAAAAGGGCAGGTAGTTTGCTTCAATCAGGGTTCAATAGCAGTTCTTTCTCTGGATGTAAACGTCTCTCTCCATCATGAGACTTTTGGGTTTGACTTATGTTTCTAGATTGCTGAAAACAGTCCAGTTTTATCAAAATTGGTCATCACACATATGTTGTGTCTGTAATTGTGTACAAATTCCTCCTGGCTCTATTCTTCTCACTCGGCATCAGTTGGTATAAGCCTCTCCAGGTAAATATGAAGTCCACTGCTTCTCATTTCTTATTGCACAATAGTATTCCATAGCACACATATACCACAACTTATTCAGCCACTCCCCAATTGATGGGCAGCCCCTTAATTTCCTATTTTTTTTTTTGCTAACAAAATTGCTAACACAAAAAGAGCTGCTATAAATGGTTTTGTACATATGGGTCTTTGTCCCACTTCTATGATCTCTTTGGGATACAACCCTAGAAGTGCTATTGCTGGGTAAAAGGGTATTAAATTATTTATAGCCCTTTGGGCATAATTCCAGATTGCTTTCCAGAATGGTTGGATCAGTTCACAACTCCACAAGCAATGCATTAATGTTCCAATTTTTCCACGTCCTCTCCAGCATTTGTCATTTTCCTGTTTTGTCATCTTAGCCAATCTGACTGGTGAGATGGGGTACCTCAGAGTTGTTCTGTTTTGCATTTCTCTAATCAATGGTGATTTAGAGCATTTCTTCATGTGCTTATATATTTATTTAATTTCTTTCTCTGAAAACTGCCTGTTCATATCTTTGGCCATTTATCAATTGGGGAATGATTCGTATTCTTATAGATTTGGCTCAATTCTCTGTATATTTTAGAAATGAGTCCTTTATCAGAGACATAGGTTGCAAAAATTCTTTGCCAATTTCCCACCTCCCTCTTAATCTTGGTTACATTGGCTTTGTTTGTACAGAAGCTTTTCAATTTGATGTAATCAAAATTATCCATTTTGCATTTTATAATATTTTCTAATTCTTGTTTAGTCATAAAGTTTTTCCCTTTACCTCTGACAGGCAAAGTATTCCTTGTTTTCTGAGATTGCTTACAGTATCAACCTTTATACCTATATCATACACCCATTTAGACTTGCTTTTGGTATATGGTGTTAGGTAATGGTCTATGCCCAGTTTCTGCCATACTATATTCCATTTTTTCCCCAGCAGATTTGTCAAATTGAGAGTTCTTATCCCCAAAACTGGGGTCTTTGGGTTTATCAAACAATAGATTACTATAGTGATTGATGAATCTTGTGGGCCTAATCTATTCTATTGATCCACTACTCTATTCCTCAGCTAGTACCAAGTAGTTTTGATGACTGCTACTTTATAATATAGATTGAAATCTGGTATAGCTAGTCCACCTCCCCTAACATTTCTTTTCATTAATTCCCTTGATATTCTGGACCATTTTTTCTTCCAAATGAATTTTGTTACTATTTTTTTCTAGCTCTATAAAGTAGTTTTTTGGTAAATTGATTGGAATGGCACTAAATATATAAGTTAATTTAGGTAAAATAATCATTTTTATTATATTTGCTCAAGCCATCTATGAGCAATTGATATTTTTCCAATTAGTTAGATCTGACTTTATTTGTGTGAAAAGTGTTTTGCAGTTGTGGTCATATAGGTCCTGGGTTTGTTTTGGCAGGTACATTCCCAAATATTTTATAATGTCTACAGTAACTTTAAATAGGATTTGTCTTTCTACCTCTTGTTGTTGAATTTCATTGGAAATATATAGGAATGCCGAGGATTTATGTGGGTTTATTTCATATCCTGCAACTTTGCCAAATTTATTTATTGTCTCAAGTAGTTTTTTACTTGATTCTCTAGGATTCTCTAAGTATATCATCATATCATCTGCAGAGTGATAGCTTGGTCTCTTCTTTGCCTAATTTGATTCCTTTGATGTATTTTTCTTCTCTAATTGCTACTGCTAACATTTCTAGTACCAGATTGAATAAGAGGGCTGATAGTGGATACCCTTGTTTCACCCCTGAACTTATTGGAAATGCTTCTAGCTTGTCCCCATTACATATAATATTTGCTGATGGTTTTAAATAGATGCTGCCTATTATTTTAAGGAAGGCTCCATTTATTCCTATGCTTTCTAGTGTTTTTAATAAGAATGGATGTTGTATTTTGTCAAAAGCCTTTTCTGCATCTATTGCAATGATCATGTGGTTTCTGCTAGTTTTATTGTTGATATGATCAATTATATTGATGGTTTTCCTAATATTAAACCACCCTTGCATTTCTGGAATAAATCCTATCTTATCAAAGTGTATTATTCTTGAGATAAATTGCTGTAGTCTTTTTGCTAATATTTTATATAAATTTCTGCATCTATTTTCATGAGGGAGATTGGTCTATAATTTTCTCTCTCTGTTTTATCTCTTCCTGATTTAGGTATCAGTACCATATTTGTGTCATAAAAAGAATTTGGTAGAACTCCTTCTTCACTAATTTTCCCAAATAGTTTGTAGAGTATTGGAATCAATTGTTCTTTAAATGTTTGATAGAATTCCCTAGTAAATTCACAGGCCCTGGTGATTTTTTCCTAGGGAATTGGCTGATGGCTTGTTCAATTTCTTTTTCTGAGATGGGGTTATTTAAGTAATTTACTTCCTCTTCAGTTAATCTGGGCAACTTGTATTTTCATCCATTTCCCTGAGATTGTCAAATTTATGTGCATAAAATTGGGAAAAATAATTCCTAATTATTGTTTTGATTTCCTCTTCATTGGAGGTAGATTCACTCTTTTAATTTTTGATACTCGTAATTTGTTTTCCTTCTTTCTTTTTTATCATATTGTCTAAGGTTCTACCAATTTTATTGTTTTTTTTTCATAAAACCAGCTCTTAGTTTTATTTACTAATTCAATAGTTTTCTTTATTTCAATTTTATTATTCTCTCCTATGGTTTTAAATATTTCTAATTTAGTATTTAATTAGGGATTCTGAATTTGTTCTTTGTCTAGGTTTTTCAATTGCATGCCCAATTTATTGGCCTCCCTTTTCTCTAATTTCATTATGTATGCACTCAGGGATATAAAACTTCCCCTAAGAATTGCTTTTAATGTATTGCACACATTTTGGTATGTTGTCTCATTATTATCATTCTCTTGAATGAAATTACTAATTGTTTGTATAATTTCTTATTTGATCCACTCATACTTTAGGATTAAATAGTTTAATTTCTAATTAGTTTTTAGTCTGTCTTTCTATGGCCCTTTATTGCATATAATTTTTATAGCATCATGATATGAGAAGGATGCATTTAATATTTCTGTCTTACTGCACAGAATTGTGAGGTTTTAATGCCCTAGAACATGGTCAATTTTTGAGTATGTGCCATAAACCTCTGAGAGGTAAGCATATTCCTTTTTATCCCCATTCAGTTTTCTCCAGAGATCAATCATACCTGCACTCTCTAAAATTCTGTTCACCTCCTTAACTTCTTTCTTGCTTATTATGAGGTTGAATTTATCAAGTTCAGAGAGGGGGAGATTAATGTCTTCCACTAGTATAGTTTTCTATCTGTTTCTTCCTCTAATTCCTTTACCTTCTCCTCTAGGAATTTGGATGCTATACGACTTGGTGCATATATGTTAAGTAATGATATTGCTTCATTCTTGATGGTGCCTTTTAGCAGGATACAGTTTCCTTCCTTATCTCTTTTAATTAGATCAATTTTTGCTTTTGCTTTATCTGAGATAAGGATTGCTACCCCTGTTTTTTTTTATTTTAGCTGAGGCATAATATATTTTACTCCAGCCTTTTGCCTTTACCTTGTGTGTATCCCTCTGTTTCAGATGTGTTTCTTGTAAACAGCATATTGTAGGATTATGATTTTTAATCCATTCTGTTATCTGCCTCCTTTTTATGGGAAAGTTGATTCCATTCCCATTTAGAGTTATCATTATTATCTGTTTCTTTCCCTCCATCCTATTTCCTCTCCTGTTAATGCTTATATTTTTTTCCTCCCCTTCTCCCTTTACCTCCTTAATAGTTTTCCTTTTGACTACTGCCTCCCTCAGTATTCCCTTATGAGCTCCCCTCCCTTTTCCTCCCCTTTTCCCTTACTTGTTCCCTCTCTACTAACCACTGACCCCTTTGTAGCCCTTTCCCCCTCCTACTGCCTGTAGGATATTTTTATACTTAATGAAGTATGTTATTTCTTCTTCGCACCAAGAGTGACAGAACAAATCTCATGCGAAGCTCCTCACCATCACCTCTTTTCCTCTAATATGATACGTTTTGGGTCTCTTCTCCATAGAATCCTATGCTTAAATGGTTGTTATTCCCTCCTTGCAGCAGAACCAATGAGGGAAAAGCTAATATAATACTCATCTCCCTCCCTTCTTTTCCTCTGCTGTATTGTTTTTATGCCTCTTTGTGTGGCATAATTTACCCTTTTCCACTTCATTCATTCCTCTTCTTCCATTGCAGTCCCTTTGTGGCCCTTAATAAGATTTCTTTTAATCATCATTTTGTCCATTTTATATTGATACCTTCTACTTGTCTATAAACAGTTTGCTCTTATTTAATAACAGGGTGTGTGTGTTTGTGTGTGTGTGTTTTCCTTGTTTACCTTTCTATGTCACTCTTGCATCTCATAATTGGAGGTTGAATTTTCCATTGAGCTCTCTCTTTTTCATCAGGAAGGTCTGGAAATCTGTTATATCATTGAATGACCATCTCTTTGCCTGGAGGAATATGATCAGTCTCACTGGTTAGGTGATCCTTGGTTGTTTGGTTCCTCCCTATGAGGATAGTAGCACTCCAGAGTCTTTGCCTTTGTAGTCTGCTTTCTACCCATTTTGAGGCAGGGACCTAGCCATACCAAGTCTTTACTGTTGAGGGTTTTACCCTGGGGCAAGAGTTACTATGTTTTCAGGGTCAGAGGGGGTGGGGTTGCAGCAGGTTGGGTTCACTCTGCCATCCTGGTCCTTGGAGGGCCTGATAGGGGCTTTTTAAAAAAAATTTCTGGGCTATGGAATGGTAGTCCCAGGAGTATTTGCTGTCCTGGACAGGGGCCCTACATTTGGTTCTTACCTGCTCTTTACAGTCCCAGTGCTCTTGTGATAGGCCTGGTAGTGGCCCTTGTGGATGGTGGGAAGACTTGCCCCCTGGTTGATCAGGCCTCCTCCCAGGCCTGCCTCTGAACACCACCGCCTTGTGCCTTATGATTTATTTTCCCTGTTTACCTTCTCATGCTTCTCTTGCTTCTTGTATCTGAATGTCAAATGCTCTGTTCAACTCTGTTTTTTTTTCATCAATAATGTTTGAAACCTCTCTGTTTCATTGAATGAACATATTTTCCCCTGAAACATTATACTCATTTTTGCTGGGTAGGTGATTCTTGGTTTTAATCCCAGCTCCTTTGACTTCCAGAATATCATATTCCAAACCCTTTGATCCCTCATTGTAGAAGCTGCCAGGTCCTGTGTTATCCTGATTGTGTTTCCACAATATAGAAATCGTTTCTTCTTGGCTGTTTGTAATATTTTCTCCTTGACCTGGGAACTCTGGAACCTGGCTATAATATTATTAGGAGTTTTCTTTTTGGGATCTTGTTCAAGAGGTGATAGGTGGATTCTTTCTCCCTCTATTTTGCCTTCTGGTTCTAAAACATCAGGGCAATTTTCCTTGAGAATTTCTTGAAGGATGAATTCTAGGTTTTTTTTTTTTGATCATGGCTTTCAGGTAGTCCAATAATTTTAAAATTATCTCTCCAGAATCTATTTTCCAGATCAGTGGTTTTTCCAATGAGATATTTCACATTGCTTTCTATTTTTCATTTGTTTGTTTCTGTTTAGAAGTATCTTGATTTCTCATAAAGTCACTAGATTCCATTTGCTACAATGTAATTCTGAAGGAATAATTCTCTTCTGTGAGCTTTTGAGATTCTTTTTCCATCTGGCAAATTTGGCTTTTTAAGGCATTCTTCTCCTCATTGGCTTTTTGAGCCTCTTTTGCCATCTGAGTCTATTTTTTAAGGTGTTATTTTCTTCAGTCACATTGTTCACTCTCTTTTCCTGATTTTCTTGCATCATTCTCATTTCTCTTCCCAATTTTTCCTCCACTTCTCTTATCTGGTTTTCAAAATCCTTCTCAAGCTCCTCTATGGCTGGTAACCAATTTCTTTGAAGCTTTTGTTGTAGGAGTTTTGACTTTGCTGCCTTCCTCCTGTTCCATGCTTTGATCATTTTTGTCCCCAAAAAAGGAGTCCAAAGTTGGATTGCTGTGCTTGCTTTGCTTTCTTTGCTTGCTCATTTTTCCACTCAATTACTTGACTTTTGAGCTTTTTGCCACAGTAGAACTCTGCTTCCAGAGAGGAGAGCTTTGTCCCAAATAACTGGCATTTTTGTAGCTGCTGGAGTTATTAGCTGGGTGTCCTCTCCGAAGCCTCCACTGGCTCTGGCACATTGCTCACGATCCCAGGACCTCCAACCTAGACAGAGATCCATATCCAAGCAGTTTAAAACAAGAATGGTTACCCCTCAAACTGGTCACTTGGTCCCCCTAAAATCTTCAGGCCAGGAACTCTCAAGCAGCCATGTGGCAGTGGCTTTTTAAGGGTCTCAGCTGCTTCTCCCTCTGGAGCCAGAGGCCAGACCACACTCCTGGACTCCCTGTTCCCACAAAGTCCACACTGAATTCTCACTATGTTGTCAGCATTTATGGGTTGATAATTCTGGAAACCACCACAGCTGCTGGTGTTCCACTCTCCTGAAGTCCCTCCAGCCATGGCCGGTTGTGGCCACCCAGAGTCTAAAACCGTGGCCTCATATGAGGTTGGCCTTGGCTCCCAGTATGCTACAATGGACCCTTTCTGAGGTTTGTTTCTCTCTGTCACTTTGTGGGTTCTGTAGCCCTAAAATTATTTAGAGTCATTTTTATGGATATTTGAGGTGGTTATGGGGGGTATACAGAGTTTTCCTGCTTATATATCACCATCTTGTCTCTACCCTAAGTTTCTTGAACTAAAGAATTGCTTTACCTCAGATTTTTTGTTGGTTTTGTTGTTCCAGGATTTATATGGGGAATCTGTTTTATAGTTGTTTGGAGTTGAGTATCCAGGAACCTTTTGAGTGAGAAATTAGGTTTGTCAGAAGATAATATGAACTCATGTAATATCAATCCTGAGTTCAGCTCTCTATGTGTTACATTGCTTCTCTCTCATAAATACACACACATGCAAACACACACACTCACACTTACACAAAGTGAAAAATAATACTGTTATAAGCCTTATCAATTTTAGATGAATAAAATTATTTGAAGAATTTAGCTTTTATTTTGAATGCTATAAACAGTCATTTTCTATTTTCCAAACAAATTCTCATAGTGATCAAATCATGACTCTCTTTTTTCTTCATTTATTGGTGCATAATGGCCATTTAAATTTGTATAGATCACTAAATGTATTGTCATTTGGAAAGTGTCACTTTGGGTTCATATTTGGTGTCAAGTAACCAAAACTTGCTTCTGTTTTCAGTCCTATATATCACTAGTATTGATATTATTTCCATAATACCAAACTAAAAATAAGTAAAAGAAGAAGCATTCTCAATTTATATTTAAATAATATACATATGTATATATATATGAACAGAAAATGTATGCCAAAAAATTCCTACAGTGCTAAGAGCAAATTATTAATTTAGTAATAATTGTACAGAGTGCCCAAAGTCTTCTTAAACCACACATGCCTTTTATTAGTTTAAAATTTTTTTCACTCAGTTCAATACTCATAACTTTATTTACTGCAAATGTGTAAGATAGATGAAGTACAGTAAAAATTGTAGAGTATTTGAAGTTCATATGAAAAAGTTTATACTATGTGGTCAACAAAATAATTCAAGAAAATTAATATAAAATATGACATTTTCAATGAAATATTTTCACCCTATTTTAGTGTTGTCTTGCCTGAAATACACTATCTTCTTTTTCAAATGGAACTAAGTATGGTTTCCAAATTAAGAAAGGAATTGTGCCTATTCAATCCACGTGCTAGCTCTTTCATTCCTATCTGTCCTAACACTGGCAAGTCAAAGTTCTCAGAGAAGAAACACTATCACATTATTGTCCACAAATCTTAGCTTTTCAGGAGTAAACTTGATGTGGGGGAATACATTTCTTTTTCGTACCTTCTAGAGTACTTTTGCCTCTTCAGTGGGGCTGAATAAAATGGCTTCATTTACAAAGCAATTTCTCACAACAATGATACTCATTAATTTTAAATATAACTTAGCAAAAGGGGAAAATAATGAAATTATATAAAATTCATACATATTAAGGCAAATGTATATAATTATACACAGACAAACTTAGGTCAGGCTGTTCCATCTGCAGTCAAGATCTATGGAAATATACATGGTGTATCTATCTATCTATCTATCTATCTATCTATCTATCTATCTATCTATCTATCTATCTACCTCTCTATCTATCCACAGAAATCTTCCAAGGGGGTACATGAGTGAAAAACATATACATATGTAGAGAGAGAGATCTATATTTGTATTGGTATCTATGTCTGCTCACTGTAATTTAGATCTCTGTAATTAGAATATTCTGTACTGTAAAAATAATTTCAATAGCCCTAATCAATTTGATTAGTATCTACACAGATCATTGTGATTTATGGCTATCAGCGATTGTCTACAAGTAAGATAAATAGGTTTAGTTTTGAATTAGGTTTAGTTGCTAGAATAAAAATTCTGTAGGTTGGGATTAATTAACTACAATGTATTAATTATCATGTCCATTTAGTAATGATAATGTTGTTTTTAAATGATTTATAAAATAGATTTATACTATATGGATTTATAGGCCATTATTAACCGGTGTTAATAGACATTTGATGTACTCTAAGAGCTGTTGTGTTCCAGAAAACAAGTTTTCCATTTTGTCTTTTTGTGCCTACTGTTCATAACATGCTGATGGAAAGTCCCAGAATCCTATTGTTTAATCATTGACTAAACACTTGTGACTGATGACATGGGGAAAGTCCGATAATTAAATTTTGATGATTGATGAACATTTCTCTTTGACCAATCATGTGGGTTTTCTCCTTTTGGAATTGACCAATCAAAGAATTCTACCACTTCATTCTATTTTTAGTGCTCTCTTATTCTCACTAAATATTTGAAGAAGAGGTCAATGACTTTAGAGGTGAGTCTTGGATTCAATTTCTCAGGGATCATTGACCTCCCTAATAAATTAAAATATCTCTTAATGTGCCTACATTTCCATTCATTGTGGATTGGAATCCAGGGGTCACAGTATCCTCTTCCTGATTAGGAATTGTTCATGAAATTTCCTATTATTTGTGTTCAATCAATGTTTTCATTTATGAAATGAGTACAACAATACTCACTAAGACACAAACATACATCCAACCTAATCAATCTGCTGGGTGATTTATGTGATTCCTCCTAATCTGTTCCTTTGTTAAATTGAAATTATTCTTCAACAGCATCTATATTATCTATCACTCTCCACTTCAGTTAGTCATTTAAAAAGTCAGGTATTCTGTTAAATATCAGGGACACAAAGAAACAAAAGGCAGTCTCTGGTGTAAAGAAAGTATCAATATAATGAAGAAGACAACATGCAAACAATTATGTACAAATAAGCTATATGCAGAATAAATTGCAGATAAAAAATTAGAAAGGTAGTACAAATACCGTTTTTGTTTGTAGAAGGTGAGATTTTATGTGGGACTTGAAGAAAATCAGGAATTTAGGAAGTCTACAGGAAAAGAATTCCAGGCATGGGGGACAGAGCAAAAATTCATGCAATCAAGGGATGGAGTGTCTTGTGTGATAAATACCAAGGAGGTCAGCATCAATAGATTACAGAGTACATGGAGATAAGTAAAGTGTAACTAGACTGGAAAGATAGAAGGGGGCTAGAGTATGAATGATTTTGAATGCCAAATAGTTTTATATTTGATATTGGAGGGAACAGAACCATTGGAGTTTGTTGGATTGGAGAGGAGGAGGCTGATATGGGCAAGCCTTAGAGAAGATCAAATTAACTGTTGGGTAGAGAATAACCTGGAGTTGAGAAAGACTTGTGGCAGGGCGATAAACTATCAGGCTATTGCAATCATCTAGGCATAAAGTAATGAGGGGCTGCACCTGGGTGATGGCAGAGCCAGAGGAGAGAAAAAAAAACATATATGAGAGATATTATAAAAATAAAATCAATAGGACTTGGTGATAGATTGAATATAGAGTGAGGAAGAGATTGAGGAGTCAAGGATGACACCTAGATTGTGAAGCTAGGTGACTAGGAGAGACGGTGGTATCTTTGACAATAATAAGAAAGTTAACAAGAAGGATAATTTTTGGGAAAGTATTTTGGACCTGTTAAGTTTCAGTTGTTTATGGAATATTAAGTTCAAGATGTTCAGTCATTCATTGAAAATTGAAGTCTGGAGCTTGGGATAGAGGTTTGGATGGAGCAACTAAACCTGAGAATCATCAGGATACAAATTAATGAATCTATGGGAACTGATAAGATCACTAAGCAAAACAACATAAAGAGAAAAGAGAATATCCAGGAGAGAATCCTGAGAAACACCCATAGTAGTCAGAAGTAATCTGAATAGAGATACAGCAAAGGAGACTAAATTAAACTAAATTTTCATCTTCTTTCTCTATTAAGTTAAATTATATTTGACTCAAAATGATACAACAGTTTTGTTGTCCATGTCAGTCAGTCAACAAACATTTATTAAGCACCTACTATGTTCAAAGTACCATACTTAGTCCTTGGGGCAGATAAAATTAAAGGAGAGAAAAAAATGATACCTCTTCTCAAGGAGTTCACCAACTAATGGGGGAGACCACATCCAAGCTATGATGGGTAAACAAGATACATTTGAAATAATCATTCTTCCAGGTTACTAAAGCTTGTCATATTCAGAACTCAGCAACAAAACTCTTGGAACTCTGAGTAAGAATTCTTAACAAGCTTGATTCAGGATATAAATATTAGAACTCAGATTCTTAACCTGGAGTCTAAGTATAGATTGCAAGTTATCCATGACCCTAGTACATTACAGAAAAATAAATGGTGGAAAGTATGAAAACATCCATGTACACTATCATGTCCTAAATGTTTATCAAGGCACCACCTGGTGGCTAGAATTTTACATGAAAAGTTTATAGTCTTTCATGACCTGAAAGAGGGCAAATTTCCATACTACAAATACTAAAGGTGAAATATCTGGGAAAATTTAACCAAAATAACTTTATTGGAAAAAGACTATTAGCCCACACTGAAATGCTTCCCCTTTTCATAAGGAAATAACATTTATTCATAAAAAAATTAAGAGCATTTAAAAGTCCCACCATTGAAACACCTATAATATCCCCAAGCTATGTCAAACAAAAAGTTTTTAAAATTTACAGGACTGGGGTGGCTAGGTGGCTCAGTGAATAGAGCACCTGCCCTGGAGACAAGAGGACCTGAGTTCAAATCCAGCCTTAGACACTTAACATTTACTAGCTGTGTGTGACCTTGGGCAAGTCACTTAACCCTAGTTGTCCCCCTACCCCAAAAAAGCAAAAAAAAAAACCCCTCAAAATATAGAGGACTGTACAAAAGCAAAAGAAAATAATTTGGGAACTGCATATTATCCTTAGAAACTTTTTTTTACTTCTGAAATGTGAAAACGATTTCAGCAAGTATAAAGCATATGAGTTTATATTATAATATTTTAATTCAAATATCATTTTTTTTTGCTTTTTGAAGGGGGAGGAAGGGCAGTTGCTTAGAAGTTTCTAATTTGAATTGTAGACCAAATTGCTTGGCAGTAAGTCTCTACAATGATGAAGTGATAGGACCCTACAATGATTGAACACACTTCCAGAAGATCAATGATGAAAAATGCTATTTATTTCCTGTCAAATGGGCAATTGACCTAAGATTCAAAAACAGACATATATTTTTGGACATGGGCAAGTGTGGGGACTTGTTTTGCTTGATTCTCTATATTTGTTATACGTTTGTTTTTCATTTATTTTTTATGGAGATGGAAGGGGAGGGAGACAAAACAAGTTGTTCATTGAGAAATAAGTAAAAAAAGTTAATGTTAAAAGGAATGAATAAATAAAATCACAGTCCATTATTCCCTTTCTCCCCCCAAAAATAGAATGAAAGAAACTTGTCTGAGGAACTCTATGAAATCAAAATTAAATAATAGTAAGATAATAGTAGCTAATACCACTTCACTTCAAAGTTTGCAAAGAATTTTACATATATTATCATATATTCATCACAACATCTCTCTGAGGTAAATACTGCAGTCATCAGTATTTACAATTTACAGATGAAGAAACAATAGTTTTATGAGGCAGTGTGACTTGTCCAAAATCACACAACTAGTTTCTGAGGCAAGAACTGAGCCTTGCACTTTTTGATTCTTAGTCCAATCCCCCATATACTTACTACACCTAAAATGGGGGAGAGGAATGTAAATAGTTCTTAGAATATGAAAAGTCCCAGGAAGGCAGTGATTTTAGTACTGGAAACATACATAGACCTAATGCATTTTGAAATTGTTTTAACTTGTGTTTATTGTTGTTACTCTGCCAACTGTCAGAGGAAGTAATTTGTATTTTAAGAAGGGACTAGCTGTCTTAATAACAATGAAGCTTTAGAAAAAAATCTAAAATAACACTTCCTAGTCATTTACAAGGTGACGGCCTCATAGAATGTGTTTTATTTATTTAAAAACATATGTTAAGCAGGAAAGTTACTTTTTTTTTACCTTTAAAATGTGAAATTGGTTCCAGAGCACTTTGGAAACCATTTTTTATCATGTTCGCACCTTGACAATGATACAAACAACACCGCTTCACAACTAGACTGGCACCTCAAATCACTGGGCTCAGACATTGGAATAAAAAACCGCTCACAAGCCTCATTTCGCAGTTTGCTCACGGTAAGAAGTACATCGTGTTCTAATTCCATTCCTAAAAGAGCATCCCACACCAGCAGAGAGAAATCTTCAAAGATCATGGCTGAAGCAAGCACCTGCCTCGTTTTGTACTTTGCTGATATCTCACAGCTTCAAACAACTTACAAATTACATCACCAGCCCCATTTCCCGGAACTGGGCTTATTGTCATTACATTACTTCCAAAGAACATTTTCTTTTCAATCTTTCTGTAACTTTCTGATTCAATAACATAGCAAGAAATCTGGACTCACAAACTTCATTTAACATTTGGCATTTTAGCCACCCAGATGCCTGACTGCTAATCTTATCGTAATGGGAAGGCCAATTCTTTGTGGTGTCCTGTCAAAAAGAAAATATGATGATAAGATAGGAATTAATATGTTTTACATGATTACATGATTGCACATATGTAACTTATATCAAATTGCTTCCCATCTTAGGGAGGGGAAAAGTGAGGGAAACATTTGGAGCTCAATTTTTCTAAATAAATGTTAAAATTATATTGGGAGAATGAAATATTATAAAAATGATGGGAGTAATATTATTGGTCATAGTGTAAGATTTTAGCATATGCAGTTAAACAAGCAGTCCAGAAAGAAATCAGGAACATAAATCCTTATTGGCTTCCTTAAGGTAAAGTATAAATTTTAGCGTTTGCCAAAATGAAAAGGGCAAGATCAGAAGGGAAGCTAGCTGAATCATCAAAATTCTAAGAGTTGAAATTAATATAAAGAAGGAAAAAAATTATTTGGCTGTATAAAGATCCCCCTTTCTTTACCATTGGTTATCTAACAGGTTAGTATTTATATTTCCTATAAAAACTGTGCCTATTGTTATAATCAAGATTGCTGCTGAGCCAATTATATGAAATATAACAAATATAAGGATCTTGCTTATGGCTGGCTAGTGACTCATCTATACATGCTGTCTTATTGAACAATTTGCCTTACTTCCATTGAGCCCTTATGTTGTACCACTGAGCTCCTCCTTTATATTGTCAACATGAAAAGCTAAACAAATAAAAGGATACCATTGAATCAAACTTAATAAATGCTCATATTCTCGATTAAAATTATAGCTAAGAATGTTTTATTTTTCTTAAGTATGTCCCCTAAAATCATCTCAATGTTTCTTGGGACCATGAAAAAATTCACATTTACCCTAAGAATTCACTAAGATGTCCTTAGGGCATTATTATTGCAATTATCTACGTGGCACCTTTGTTGAATGAGTTTCCTCACTCAACTTATTTCCAAATAAGAACTGACACACTGGGAAGATCATACTGATGACAAAACATTGCATAGTGCAAATTCAACACAAAATCCTGTATGAATATAGACTAGGACCTGGATTTTCTTTTTTTTAAAATACTTTATTAACTTCTGATTTATATCATCCATTTCTGCCAGATTTTGAGTTACAAATTTTTTCCCCATTTCTCCCCCATCCACCGCCCCAAAATAGCAGTCCCACAGGACATCCCCTCCTCCAATTCGCTCTCTCCCACATTCTCCCCCATACCCTTTCCAACTTTTCAGTGGATCTCTATGCCTCAGTGCCTGCACATCCCATTTCCCAATTACATGTAGGATAGCATTAATAATAGTATATATATATATATGTAAATATATATATACATATACATATATATATACACATATTTGAATATTTGATTTAAAAACTTTCAATTCCAGATTCACTCCCCTTCCTCCCCGTCACCCACCCCTACTGGGAAGATACGCAGTTCAGTATAGGTTACACATGTGTGGCTAATGCAAAACAATAACATAGTACATACATTGTAAAAGACTGACTACACTTCCCTCCCTCCCATCCCACCTCCCACCCGCTCTACTCTCCACTTTGATCCCATCTATTTTCAAAAGTGAGTGCTTCCAACCTCCCTCCCCCCAGCCTACCCTCCCTTCTATCATGCCTCCTCTCATCCCCTTCCCCCCCATTCTCCTGGAGGGTGAGATACCCTATTTAGTGTGTATTTCACTCCCTCCTCAAGCCAAATTCAATGGGAATAAGGTTGACCCATTCATTCCCTTTTGCCTTCCTATTCTTCCCCTCCATTGTAACCATTTTCCCTTGCCTCTTCTGTATGAGATAGTTTACCCCAATCTGTCTCTCCCCATCTTCTGTCATTATATTCCTCTCACCTCTTAATTTCACTTTTTAAGTATCATTCCTTCCTGTTAAATTGGACCTGTGCCCTTTATTTTTGTATACCTGTAAACATATATACACACATTCACATATGTATTCATATGTTCATATACCCTCATATATAGACAAATATATATCTTTCTAATCCCTTCAACTACTGAGAAAAGTTTCATAAGTTACAATTACTGTTTTTCCACGTAGGAAGGCTAATAGTTCAACTTTGATAAGTTCCTTATGATTCCTTTTCCCTGTTTACCTTCTCATGCTTCTCTTGCTTCTTGTATCTGAATGTCAAATTTTCTATTCAACTCTGTTTTTTTCATCAAGAATGCTTGAAAGTCCTCTATTCCACTGAATGACCATATGTTCCCTTGAAACATGATACTCAGTTTTGCTGGGTAGGTGACTCTTGGTTTTAATCCCAGCTACTTTGACCTCCGGAATATCATATTCCAAGCCCTTTGATCCCTCAGTGTAGAAGCTGCCAGATCCTGGGTTATCCTGATTGTGTTTCCACAATATTCAAATTGTTTCTTCCTGGCTGCTTGTAATATTCTCTCCTTAATCTGGGAATTCCAGAAACTGGCTAGAATATTCCTAGGAGTTTTCTTTTTGGGATGTTTTTCAGGAGGTGATCGGTGGATTCTTTCAACTTCTATTTTGCCCTCTGGTCCTAAAACATCAGGGTAGTTTTTCTTCAGAACTTCCTGGAGGATGATTTCTAGGTTCTTACTTTGGTCATGGCTTTCAGGCAGTTCAATAATTTTTAAATTATCTCTCCTGGATCTATTTTCCAGGTCAATGGTTTTTCCCATGAGATATTTCACATTGATTTCTATTCTTTCATTTGTTTGGATCTGATTAACAGCATCTTGATTTCTCATAAAGTCGTTAGCTTCCATTTGCTCCAGTCTAATTCTGAAGCAATGATTCTCTTCATTGTGTTTGAGAGTCTTTTGCCATCAGGCAAATTTGGCTTTTTAAGGCATTCTTCTCCTCATTGCCTTTTTGGGTTTCCTTTGCCATTTGAGTCAGTCTGTTTTTTAAGGTATTATTTTCCTCAGTCAGGCTGTTGACTCTCATTTCGTAATTTTCTTGCATTGTTCTCATTTCTTTTCTCAATTTTTCCTCCACTTCTCTTATTTGGTTTTCAAAATCTTTCTTAAGGTCCTCTGTGGCCTGTAACCAGCTTGTATTTTCCTTTGAAGCTTTTGGTGCAGGAGTTCTGATTTCACTGTTTTCCTCCTGTTCCATGCTTTGCTCCTTTTTGTCCCCAAAATAGAAATGTATTGTTGGAATCTTCTGTCTGCTTTGTTTCCTTTGCCTGCTCATTTTGCCACTCAATTACTTGACTTTTGGGCTTTTTGCCACAGTAGGACTCTGCCACCAGACAGGGGAGCTTTCATCCCTAACGCTGGGGTTTTCTCAGCTGCCGGAGTTATTAGATTGGTTCCCTCTCTGAGGTCTCCACATGCTCTGGCAAGCTGGATGCACACCTCCACCCTAGACTGCAATCCAGATCCAAGCAGGTTAAAGCAAGAGTGATTACCCTCAGACTGGTGTTTGGTCCCCCTACACTCTGCAGGCCAGGAGCTGAAGCCGCCATGTGGCGCTGGCAGGCTGTGCCAGAGTCTCAGCGGCTTTTCGCCCTGGGCGTAAAAGTCACGCACTCCCACTTACTGGTCCCAAAGTCCAGACTGTACTGACCTCTCACTTTGTCCTTTGTGTCTATGTGTTGATAAGTCTGGAAGCGGCCAGAGCTGCTGCTGATCTGGAGTCTCTCTGGCTGGCTGGTTAGGCCCGCCCTGGGGCTAAAGCCTCGGCATGGGGCCGGGCTCAGCTCCCAGAGTGCTGAGCAGGATTCCTGCTGGCCTGCCGGGGTGTCCTCCGCTGGAGGTTAGCTTCTCTGTGTCATTTTGTGGGTTCTGCAGCTCCAAAGTTTATTTAGAGTCCCCTTTTTACATGGATTGGGGAGGGTGGAAGCCGGAGCTGCGGGAAGATCGTGCTTCTACTCCGCCATCTTGGCTCCACCCCCTAGGACCTAGATTTTCAAATTGATATTTGTGGGAGTCATATAGATCAGAGGCAAGGAATTCCAATTTATTCCTCTCAATATAGTTTTAATTTCCATCTGATAAAGAGTACACCCCTACTACAACTATATATATGTATATATATATATATATATATATAAATGCATAAAAATATTTTAATAGATCCCTATTGCCATAAGGACAAAAACATAAACTCTTTAGTCTGGCATTCAAACTGCATCCATATTCTGATTACCACACCTTTTCATATTAATTTACCTTAGGACCTTACTTTACTGTATGTTCCAGCCAAATTGAACTGCTAGCTGTTCCTTGATCTTGTGTGCCTTTGGCTACCTTGTCTTGAACACTCCCCATGCCTGGAATGTTCCACATCTTCATCATCTACACTTATGATATTTTTTTTTTCTTTTAATGATGGGGAAATGGTAGACAGAGGAGGGGGATGTGGTAGGGTTGGATAACAAGCACCACTCACAAATCTCTGTGATTTCTGCAGCTGAGTCTTCTGCCTCCCTCTTACAATTGCCATAGCCCATTTAGTTATCTCCTTCATATCTTTCACTTTTTTGTATTAGTCTGTATTCAATTCATTTGCATACAGTCACATTTTCCCTAGAAAATCATTAGCTCCTTGAGGTCAGGAAGTATTGTTTTTTATCCTTGTATCCTGAGTGCCCACCACAATACCTTACACCTAATAGGACATTGAATTAATGTTAGTTGAATTATAAATGGTTATGTATTCAATATTTCCTCCTACATATGAATAAAAATTATGTTCCAATAAAACATTATTATGTCTATTTTAACATATGTATTGCAAGATTTTAAGGATTTGGATGTTCTAGAGTAGCTTCTAGATACAAATTGGATCCTACCAAACACTTTATGTAGTTTTGCTCAGTCTTTCATAGCTTTATATTTTATTTACTTCACTCAGGTACTTTACTCAAAGTACAATCTGATTGTCATTGTTCTCTCTGTTGCTCCCTTAGCAGCCATGATCATATTCTTTCTACATAAGAAAAGGCAGCCAGAGTGAGTAGAAATATGATCAAAGTGGTTCAAGTATATATATGCGTATATTTATGAATATGTATGTATATACACATAAATATATACACATATATACAGGTGTCTATTATGCCTGCATGTATACCGTGTTTCCCCGATAATAAGACCTATCCCAAAAATAAGCCCTCCCCTTACTGTGTAAGATTCATCTAAAATAAGCCCTCCCCCCAAAATAAGCCCTATTGAGATTGCTACTGTAGTGAAGGTGATCCCCTGCGTTACACGCTACATTACGGTACCCTCTGTATTCACCTTCCCCCCAACCCTGAAACGCACGCCGTGCTCCGAGCTGCATCCAATCAGAGCTGCAGCAGTGAGCGCGTCATCCTGTTCTTTATTGAATTCATTATTGAATAAAGGTACATTTTTTTTTGTTCACATTTACCTGTTTATTAAAATTGCTGCCAATGTTCATTAAAATAAGCCCTTCCCTGAAAATAAGCCCTCTGGTGTTTTTCTGTCCAAAAAAAATAATAAGACAGTGTCTTATTATCAGGGAAACATGGTAAATACACCCATATATATGAATTCATATAAACATCAATATCCTGACATATACAGATGACATTAATTATCATAACTATTTCACTTTAGAAGAGAATTTAACAAGATTACAGATTTAGCTGTACTTCAAATAAGAATCTAGATTCTCCATGAAGCTTACTTGCATAAGAATTTCTTGAATGACAAATGGAGAGTTTCTTGTGGTCTTTTTACTTTCTTTCTACTTGCATTCTTCAAACAGATTTCATGAAACATCTTGCAATTACTTCTTTTCTGTTGACTTCTTTATTGATCCATTCCCTTGGTTGAGGAATCAGCCTCTGGAAAGAGGCTATTGAGGTTATTTGTTATTAAAATTGTGTGTGTGTGTGTGTGTGTGTGTGTGTGTGTGTGTGTGTAAAAGGGAGGGAAATGTCTGTTTGAAAATTTAGTGAAGATGGAAATCCTCACTTTAACAGATTTCTCCACCCTTAAGGAGATATACACAAAAAGTAATTGGCAAGGAGTACCACATCACAAGAAGATAAATTTCAGTGTACCAATAATCTCCAGAACATGACAAATTATATTAAATCTTACTTTTCCCCTTTAAATATCTAGAAAACTATAAGCAAATGACATGATCCTAACTCCTCATTTGTTTGATTTAAGTAGTACTAATTAGACATCTAAGAAGTGATGACATAAAGGAATGAAGAGAATCTCAAAATTCTTAGGAAATGAAAGGTTTTAAAATTGTGGCCAAAGGACATGCACAACAATAGCAATATCCCTATAACCTTCCTAAGAATAAAGCAAGAAAAAGGGGATTTAATTTTTTTAGTATTGGATAATTATTTTAATTTAATATTTAATTTTCTACAAATTACATGTAAAATGATTTTAATTTTTTTCAAGTTTTGAATTCTGGATTCTCCCCTTCTTTTCCTCTCCTCATCCTCTTCACTGAGAATGCAAATATTTTCATATAGATCATACATGTGTAGTTATACAAAATACATTTCCATGTAAGTCACACTGTGAAAGAAAACACATAGAAAAAAAAACAAGAAGAAAAATAAAGAGGGAAAAATATCTTTGATCCTCATTGAAGCTCCATCAGTTCTTTCTCTAGAGATGGGCAGTACCTTTCATCATAAGTCCTTCAGAATAGTCTTGGATCATTGCAGTGCTGAGGATAGCAAAATTATTCATGGTAGATCATTATGCAATATTGTTGTTACTATGTACAATTTTCATCTAGTTCTGCTGATTTCACTTGGCATCAATTCATGTATGTCTTTCCAGGCTTTCAGAGAGCATCTTCATCATCATTTCTTACAGTACAATAGTATTGTATCATAATCATATATAACAACTTGTTCAGTCCCTTCTCAATTGATGGACAAGGGATTAATAAAACATCTTTTGGAATGACAGTGAAGGAACATCCACAGTAAGTCCTCAACCTAGCTTCCCTAACTTCTCTCCTAAATGTAGTAGATAGAGTGCTGGATAAAAAAGGAAAAGACCTGCATTCAAATCTGGCTTCTGACATTTTTTACATCTGTGTGCTTATGAATACACAATGTCAATCCCCAGTTTCCTTATTTATAAAATGGAGAATGCAATGTAACTTTATCATAGGATATTTGTGAAACTCAAATAGAAATTATTTATCAGGCTTTAAAGTATTATGTAAAAGTCAGCAAATATCCTTTTACTAGACACAAACTGCACCCTCATCTCTAAAGTGAAGTACTTGACTCAATTGATTAATCAACAAAAATTAATTAAGCATTTACTATGTGTGAGACAATGTCCTAAATGCTTGGAATACAGAGACAAAAGTGAAACAGCTACTGCCTTCTAGGAGCTTATATTTTTATGGGTGTAAATAGAATTTTTAATCATTAATACAGGTTACTGAGGGGAGATTTGGATTTCTCATCCCTAAAGGCCTTCATAAGTATTCTCTTAATCATTTTAAAGAACAAATTCCTATTCAGTGAACCATATATCCAAAATCCTTTTACTCAGATAGTCAATGCCAGGGACAGTTCTGCTATAGGAACAGATTGAATGATATCATGAAGTGCCTTCCACTCCGAATGTTTACTCCATTTCACAAGTTCTCACATTTTCCATTACCTTTGAGTTCAGGAAAGAGATCTAAATTCTTCATATCATTGATGTTACATATCTCTTCATAATTTGAAAAAGTCTGCCCTTGTTACTTACTAACTTACTAAGTTCCAAGCAAGTCACTTCACGTCTCTGGGTCCTAACTCTCTCAAGGATTGAATTAGGCAATCAACCTCTAAAGTTTTCCTTCTCAAACTTTACTTGATTCTGAATGAGACCAAAAAAAAAATCTCTGTTCATAGAAGACATAGCAAGGCTAGAGCAGCCCCATCCTAATACAAATGAAATGATTCCTCAGCCTAGGTTACCAAGGACTTTCATTATCAATGATACCTATTTTGAATCATCCCTGAACTAGGTAGCTATTATTTAGATCTTATTTTTGTAAATAAAGCAAGATGCACTTTATATTTCTGGAAGGCTCCTCAGTCAGACATTAGCTATATGTCAGAAGTTTGCTCACAGCTCTGGCTTTATTATACTACTGATTTCTGAGGTTCTCAATAGAGGAAAATTATCTTTTTTGGTGTGCTGTCCTTCAGCAACAACAACAACAAAATCTTGTTTTAATAAGCAAATAAATAAAAGTTTGGTTTTTGTCACAGCCCAGTTGCTCTTGTCAAAATACCAAACTGTGACTAACATGCTGGCTTTGTCTGGTCTAGCCTCATTCTGACTCCTCTCAATGAAGCTTTCTTAGCACTCGTGAAAACAAGAGGATTCTTCCAGGAGAGCCTTGAAGTAAAGCATATGCTTGAAAAAATAGCTTCCCTAATTGTGACAATAAAAACTGAAAACCAACTGGCTAACAGTAACATTCAAACACAAACAGTAAGAATAACTCAAGTAGGCACCTACAGCTTAAAAATAATATCAAAATACAATAAAACTATTTTCCTTCTAAAAAAACTCTCATCACACAGGCCAGGCTAGGTGTCCTTAAGAGGAATGATCTCTTCACACATAAGAATAGACATATTTCCATAGATCTTTAGAGTCAACAGATTACTTCTCTCATATATTATTAGCTCTTTTTATTTATAAGGAAATGGAGGCTATAAGGGACTACATGGCTTTTAGAAGGTTATAAAAAATAGAATCAGGATCTTAGATTCAAAGTCGTAAGGGTGCCAACAGAGGCCATCTGGTAAAAATACCCTTATTTACTGCAATTATAGGAGGTGGGTTATGAACTTGGGTTTTCTTTGCCTCTTAACCTGGAGCTTTTTCTGTTCTGCCTCACATAGCATTTTTTTCTGATATTGTATATATCATATACATGATAATATTTTACCTGCTGGTTCCTAGCATGCAGTGGCAGTAGCCTTTATCAATTTTATATTCCTAGACAGTTCAGTGTCGATTTATTAATTTGATAGGTCAGAAAATAAATTTCTTCTGCAATTTCAGTTTTTGGTAAAATATTGGAATTCAAAAGCAATCTTCTATGAATGCAGGAAGAAATGTATCTTTTTTAAAGGATACATTTTTTACCTCTTTTTTTACCCATACCTTTTTTTTAAATATTGAAATCAAGTCCATAATAAAGCGGCAACATAGGTTACAGATATAATTCACTATTTAGATGCTAAACTAATCAATGCTTCTTTTTCATTATCAAGGAAATAGATTTAGGTGGAAGTCTAAGGGCAGAAATGCAAGAATCAAGACCTTGTTCACTAAGCAGAGAAAGGAACTATTAGTGTCCATGAGCAACTTATATGTAAATTCTATTGATGGCAAGGAGATCATGTTATCATCTATGTCATTATTGTAACCTATGTTGAATTCCTTGGTTATTTCATTATGAAATTCAACAAAGCAAATGTTCATTGGGTGGGGACTGATGAAAGAAATTGGTTTCTGAATGTAAGGGAATATTACTGAGCCATAGGAATCAATGAATATGAAGAATACAGAGAAGCATGAGAACAGTTATATGAACTGATAATGTAAAGCAACAATACCAAGAAAATAACATAGAATTACTTCAACAATGGAAAGAGAAAAAAAACAAACAAAAGAAATTATGTTAAATTAAAAATGATCTAATCATATATTTAAGTCTGAACTGAAAGAAATTTGACCTCCTCCATTTTATTAAAGAGGCAGCAGTCTCTTGCTATGGAGCAAAGTATTTACTGTCAGATGTGATTGATTTATCAGTAATTTTTCTTTTTCTTGTTTATTCTTCATTTCAAAAAATTGTTTGCAGAATATGGAAAGTTGGAGTGACATTTTTGGAAATTATAATGATGTAAAAGCAAAGCATATCAATAAAAATTAAAATGACTATCAATAGCATGATGACAGTTATAAATGGCCCTCAGACAACTAAACATTTCTCAGTCTGCTTACCAAGGCCCTTGTGGTAATGAGGAGGTTTATCAATTGAAATATGAACTAATGATCTAGATTTGAATTGCATTTTTCAGAAACTTAAATAATATGAATATATTCTACTGGTTTTGTAGGTCACAAATATTTTTATGTGAGTACTTAAGTTCAGTTAAAATCAAAGTTGGAAGAAATAACTTTGCTCTCTTATTTCTATTATGAAGCATGTCATGTATAAAGAATAGATAAAAAAATCAATTTACTGTTGATATCAGACTATCTCTCTCTCTTCTCATTTAGTGATAGTGTATAAATTTTCCAAAGTTAGTTTAGTCCTCATGCAAGCAGATGGAAACTAAAACCTTTGGTAATTCAATTGAATATTAATTCAAGACAAATAAAATTAGGGAGTTAGATGTATTATAAAAAAGAAATATCATGTATGCTCAAGACAATATTTTTCTTAATTTTTCATAGCACTACTCAACTTTTTAAATGTTTTCCATTTGCATTTGTAGCATTTAGCAAGATGCTTTTCAAACAGCAAAGCTTAATAAATGTCTTGTCATTTTTCATAATTTATGATGATGGATGGATAATAGATTTGATTTTCTGTGTGCACGTACTCATGATCATACATGTGCCAAAGAAGAGGGTTATAATTATTTTGGTATGTTTGCAACTTTTTCAAAGCTGCTAATATGGGAATAGGAAGAATTTATTTGTGGAGGTTGTACTTCCTCCCTTAAGTGATTTAGAGACTGCCATCCCCAGATCTTTTAGTCCTCCATGAGATCATGTTCCCATCTTTTTGCTAGGGATAGGGACTGTGGTTCCCAGGAAGGTATAAGTGAGTGGGTTTCCAGACAGGTAGAGATAAGGAAACAATTGCCAGTACCTTAACCCCACTATCCTCTTGAATTCCAGTGGAATCCAGAGCCCAGAGGAGTTGTAAAATCCACTAGATGACTGTTTTTCCAACCAAGCCTTTTTATCCATCATTAAGTGATACAATGTTGTGGATAAAGAACCCGCCATGCTAACCACAACAACAAACCCCAAAACATGACCAACTGCCACCTCAAGGCTCAGGAATATTAGCCTTCCCCCTCCCCTGTCTACTGTCTTTGATAGTAGCCTAGCCCCATATAGCCATCATCACGGAAGGAGACAAGTAGGGAGAGATGAATGTGACAATTCTTTGTATATATGGAACTGGACAATTGCATTTGAGGTGCTATAACCTTTGCTTGCTCAGTGGACATAGCTACTGCAGACCAGAAAATGAAAGGCCTTGCTCACAAAGTTTTAAAACCATGAAATGATATCACATTGGAAACAAATATGGCTTTGTCAATGGAAATTACTTTAAAGTAGATTCAGCACCATTTATTTGTCATTGCAACCTACAGACCACTGGATTTTCCATCTGATATGAGCTGAAACCTCCTAATTGTGTTCTCACCTATTAAAATGAGAACTCCTTGAGATTAGTTACTATATTGCTTTTATTTTTATATCCTTTATGGCTACAGTGCTTTGCACAAAATAAGCCATTGAAAATGTGTTTTCATTCATTTAATAGCATGAATTTCTATTGATAGGTAATAAATATTAAAATATTAAAAACATCCTGATAGCATTCCCAGAGGTCACCTGTTCAAATAAATGGATAGAAAGTTGATAAAGCATCTATTAAAATTCACTGTGCACCAAGCATGGCTGCTAAGAAGTGGGGATAGATACAAAGATGAGTGGGAAACACAATATCTGCTTTCTGGAAGCTTGCATTCTGATAATGGGCAGGACAATAACTGAAGCTAGAAGAGCAGATACAGTTATAGTGGCATGGTCTAGGAATGGATGGCAAGTAGTTCTGGACAAGATAAGGTAAAGGCTCACATACCAGTGTACAGGGACCAGGGAGAGATTCCAGGTAGTTCTGACAAGCTAGGTGACACAGTGAATAGAGTGCCCAGCCTCAAGTCAAGAAGAACTGAATTCAAATCTGGCCTCAGACACTTAGCAGCTTTGTGACCCTGGGCAATTTACTTAATCTTGCTTGCCTCAGTTTCCTCATTTGTAAAATATCTAAATGATTCTTTCTTATACTACATTGGGTGGCTGGTGACTTATTAAGGTAAATGAGGTTCTAATATAAGTTCTTTGGAGGGCAGGAACTATTTTCAACTCTATCCTGATGTCCCATAATGTCTTTTAATGTTTCTTGCATATAATAGATTTCCAATAGAAAATTAGTGATTTAAATTAAAAGGTGAAGTGATACAGTAGTAATAAAGTTGCTCATTCTCAAAGAAGACCATGGCATTAGGGAGGTGATGCCATGATGTGGAAGTGAATTGGATTTAAGTGAGGTGTTCTCCCTGAAGGGAATGTAAAAGTCATCAAGTAGAATAGTGAGAGAGGAAAACTGGAATCCCAGGGGTGGGAGATTAATCACTTCTTACCATTTTAACAATATTAGGGCAAAAATAATGGGTAGTTGGAGAGTTGGATTAAAGGTCAGGAGGAAAGGGAAAAGACAGTAGCCAAAATATTTTCCTCTATTACCATACTAAATTATATTACCTTTTATAAGCTTGGCCAGGATAATGAAATAGAAAGGACACTACATTTGTAGTCAAAAGAACTCTGGTAATTACAAGCTATGTGGCCTTTGGCAAACTACTTAACTTTGGGGGACACTGGTTTCTTTGTCCAAAAATGTGAAGTGGACTAAATGATCTCTCAGGTCATTTCTGATTCTGTCTCTTCTGACCCTATATGCATCTTCAAATTTAGGTATATGGGGCAGGATCCATATACATAATTTATATACTCCCTCATTGACAAGCTTTGAAGTATTTGTCTTTAAGACTCCCCCTCCTTTGTTAAAATAAACATGATCCTCAAAGAAATAATACCATACATCATTTTCCAATGAATATGTGATTTCATTGCTTTGGTAGTTCCCTTCAATGGCAGAGATCATAAACTATCTATATTGTTTCATCCTTTGAGACTCATGTTTATGTTCTCCCAAAAGTTCTCTATACTGATAGAGGTCTTCCTTGAATACTCTTGACCTTTTGAGGTCATCCAACTACCGATGTATCACCTGTCAACCTTCACTGTGGCTTTGTGAGTAGCCCAACTTCTCTTAATGTTAAATAATTCTTTGATATCGTTCATTACTGTTCTCTTTAGATGCTTCTAATTAGTTACATGTTGCAGCTCACATAGCCCCAACATGGACCTTTCTACTGCATTCTATATGGCATTTTTTCTATTTTTAAAACTTTTTTGGATCCCCTTGAATTCCATACCTCAGTATCATATGGTAAATACCACTAAAAGGTTTTTGTTGAAAAGATGGGTCCTCATTTCCATTGGAATTGTGGGGACATCAAAGGAATTTTGCAATTTCTTGAAAGCAATTCAACCTGATTCTCTTTCCTATTCAATTTGAAATTTAATTTATTATCCAATTGTACTGTCTTTACCAAATATGAACAGTGATGGATAAACTCTATACATTTTCCATTCACATTAATGACATAATCTGGGCATTAACCACTCCTTTTCTCTACATGGATATTTAAACTAACCAACTGAAAGGTTGCATATCTCTTCTAGGGTGTTCTGACATATTCTGGGACTTGATAGAATCAGAACTATATTATCTTCAGACAAGAAGCTTAGAATATGTACTTAACTTGGACATAGGTCAGATTTGGATATTAGAATTTAATTTGGAAAAAATGCAAAAGAGGGGAATGGTTTAACTCATTATGACAATTTTTTTCAATAATTTGTGCAGTTGGACACTACACTAATACTCTTATATCACAATCTCGTATTTGTTCATAAAGGAGGCAGAAGTGATATAAAAGAGAACAGAGATGGGAAAAATAGCCAGCCTGAGTCAAGTGTAATTACAATATTATGTCCTCAGCATGTAATTATGCACCCAAAGCACAGCAAAATGAAGAGAAGGATGCTGAAAATTGAGGTAGATGGGCACCACAGATAAGAGTCATAGTAAAGACTTTGCCATAGACAAAGCTTCTCCCACCCACCATCAGCACTGCTGTGCTCCCACACCCCCATGCCTTACCCTGACTTATTTAGACTTTTCTCTATACCCTTGCATGCCTCTTCCCTAACACGCTCATATGGGTCACACCATCCTTGACAATGTCTGTCAACACTCATCTGACATAGCTTTGACTATTTACATGTCTGCCAAAGGCAATCTTTTAAGATTTTGGTGTTTTTTGCAGGGCTAGCCCTAGTCTTTGAAGGAGATCTGACCTTCCTTTCATCCTGTGGAGTGTCATGCCACAGACTATGAAGTAGATATCTTGGATCAAAATGTTATGTAACTGAACACCCCCTGGCAGCTACTTGACTCTTTCCCAGGGCTTTCCTTGTTAGAAATGAATTGTATGTAAATGGAAAATGGCAACACATGGTTAAAAATGCCAACAGTTTTGTCACAATATAAGTCATGGAAAATCTGTCCTTTCTATTTGATATAGGGCCTGGCATCTTCTAATGCTCATGCAGCTGTTTCTCTGAAAGACAGTGAGGCAGTCCACACTCAGGGCAGCATTTGGCTTCAAACAGTATTATTTGCTCTGGGGGAAATCATAAAATTAGAATCAGAGGGTGATGATGGCTTTTGTTAGTGCAAGAGTCCAGGCCATCCCCAGCCCACTGAAGAGGGTGTTCATCAAGCTTCATTTGCTTTCAGTTTCTGAACTGTAACCCAAAGCATTACCACCAACAAGATGCAGTTGTTGGAATCTGTTCTTGTCATTAACAAGCAAATTTTCAATGCCTGAACAAAAGTCTGCAGGGCAATGCTATTTCATTACTTAACACTGTGCACACTTGGTTTGTTTAAGGATAGGGAGGGTGGAGAGGGAGACAGACACACAGAGAGTCAGAAAGAGACACAGAGATTGACACAGAAACAGAGACATAGAAATACAAACAAAGTAGGAGGGGTAAGACAGAGACAAGACACAGAAAGAGAGAGGAAAATAAAGACATAGACCGAATCAGAGAGAGAAATCAAGACAGAGAGACAGAAACAGATACACAGACAGAAGAAAAAGGACAGAAATGAAGATGGAGAAAAGTGGGTAAAATGGGAGGGAGGGAAAGTGGGAGGGGAAAGAGGGAGACAGAGAAGAGGGAGAGAGACAGAGAGAGAGAGAGACAGAGAGAGAGAGAGAGAGACATAGAGAGAGGGAAAGAAAAAAAAATATATATATATATATTCTGAACAGGAGGGAAGAAGAAAGCAAAGGTTTGGCTAAAAGGAAGTTTCCAGTCAAGGAATTGTTTTTTTAATTACTTCATCCCATCAAAAATAAACAAACAAAAAACACTGAATCTCTCATGCAATGTAGTTAAATCTCCTTATTGTGTGCTTACTGTGGACAGTACCAATGTCTTAAACTTGTGGTTTGAAGTGAGAAAGCTTGGGTTCCTATCTCAGTTCTGTCACTATGTCCATGAAATCAAGAAAGTCACTTATCCTCATGTTCCTGATCTGGAAAATATAGATAATAACATTCCTTAATATGCAGTGTTGTGTCATGGGTAGATCTGGGAAGAGCAGAGGTCAAATCTTGCCTCAGATCTTTACTCTCAGTGTGTCAAAGGGAAAGTCACTCGACCTTTCTGAGCCTCTGTTCTCAATCTCTCTCTCTCTCTCTCTCTCTCTCTCTCTCTCTCTCTCTCTCTCTCACACACACACACACACACAAAATGAAGATAATAATAGCATCTACCTTATGGGTCTATCTTGACTTTCAAATAAGATTATCCTTGTGAAGTGACTTGTAACCTTCAAAGTATTGCATAAATGGGAGCTGTAATTATCATCTCCTTCAAAGGAGAAAATACAGAAATCTCCACTGAATGGTCTTATGAATCAGTCACTTTATATATTGTCGTTCAGTCTTATCCGATCCTTTATGACCCCATTTGGGGTATGCTTGGCAAAGATCCTGGAGTGCCTTGCCATTTCCTTCTACAGTGGATCCATTTTTCAGGCCATGAGATGTCAGGTAACTTGTTCAGTGTCACATAGCAAGGAAATGTTTGAGGCTGGATTTTAATTCAGGTCTTCCTGACTCCAGGCACAATGCTCTATCCACTCAACCATTGGCTGCCTCCTACTTTACATATTAGTTGGATTTGAAAGGGGGGAGAAGTTGAGGTTATGGCTCCATAACCAATTTATGAAGCAGATAATTTAGCACTTCAATCTAAAATAATCTGCATGATATATTTTCTATCTTTAGATAGTTTCTAGAAATATCCAGGAGAATTGTGGTATAATGTATTCTTCAGCAGCAAGAGGAAAAAGAAAAAGAAATCTTAGTTTAATAGTTATACATTTAATATTTCATATAGCTCTTGCTATATGAAAATTCCCTGAAACTCAGTAGTTTTTTGAAGAGTGGGTACCTTTGATTCTTTTATGTGTATAACATATTTACTAATTGTTCAGTTTTTCTATCAATGATTTTTAATGCACGAATGGCCTTGGGACTAAGGACATTAGAAGTTTTCATGTTTCCCTATGTCTCCAGGAGCTCATACTGCCTAGCCTAATGTGTTTGAACCCTTAACATATTTTTAGTTTGGTAAATGTGACTAACTTAAAACCCTGATATTAATGTTGTAAATCCTAGGATATAATAATTCATGTTTTTAGATCTTCTTCACAGAAACCTTATAGAATAGATAGCAACAATACTTATTCCAGTTTTACAGATGAGAAAACAGAGGCCAAGAGGTAGGTTGATGAGGTCATATAACTAGAAAGTATCAAAGCAAGGAGTCCTTTGTCTCATCTGGGGTTCTTTCTACTATAATATAATTAGAAGGGTGTTCAAGGCCAATGAAAGTCAAAGTATTTGAGACTCACAAACTAGCAACATGTCACTGAAAAATATCCTTTATGTGCTATACTCTATAAGTTTATATCTAAATTCTCACTCATAAAGATCTAAATCACTAGGGAACTGTGTAGCATGACAGATAATTGAGCTCAACTTGAGTGCCTCCTTTCTATAGGAATCTACTCACTGCTCATATCCCTCTTAGATGAATTCTGTGCTCTGATCGTAGAATTACAAGGGACTATAGACTACATGAAATATCTAGGAGAACCCAGGAAAGCAGAAGGCAATAATAATAATAGCCTGGACAGAGGGATGTCTCTATCAATACTAGCTAGTTAAAGGAACTTGGTTTTTTAATCAAACTGCTCCACAGGAGAGAAAACGATGAAGATAATATTAAATGTGCAGAAATTTAACCTGTACTTTCATGTGTCTCTTTACACGATTATAAGAGGAAAGGATGTCATTGATACAGGATTTCAGCCAGATGGTTAAAATAAGCACAGCATCACAGAATGAAAGTAATGAAATGGATTTTCAAGTTCAGAAATTCTAACTCTCTGGTTTTAAAACTTTGGAAGCTTAGGCCCAAAGATATTAATTAATACCCAAAATCATAGTGCTTCTAAGAAGGAGAGCTAGGATTCAGACCCCAAACTCCTGATACCATATCCAGTGTGCTTTCTTTCAAATCAAGTTTAACTGGTGTAGCATACATAGAACCTGTTACTTTACCTCTAAGTGCTCTTAATAATCACTCTTGATATTTTTCTCTTGGCCCAAATATCACTGCCATGCCAAATAAGGAAGTAGAGCATTAGAAGGAAATTTACCTCAACATCTTAGTACTACTTTATAACTTGGCAAAAATGATAGGTGCAAAAAGAGATGCTTCTTGATCTGATCTGCAAGACTGAGTTGCACAAGAACCCCTCCTTTTATTTCCAACCAGGGACTATAACATATATTCGTCCACACAGCAGGTCACTTTTGCTAAGGAAAGACAGTCTCTCTAATTTTTCAATACTTTCCCTGGGACCAAAGCAATTTTAAATTTGCAGCTAGGATTCTGCAAAACCAGTTCATATTTTAATAACAGTCTTAGAAAAATCTGGAATTGTTACCAAAAGCACTCCATCTGAGTCACATTTGGCACAAACAGTATTCCATCTCACATTGCTGTCTGTCTCTGTTTTAATTATTTGAAAGTTTAAGTGTGAAGGGGGGGGTGGTGGAAAGAAATTGAAATAGCAGTAACTCTGCATCCAGGTCACACAAAGCAGGAAGAGCAATATTCCATAGCTGAACTTTTCATTTGAGATCTGAAACCTTACTTATTTGCTTTTATTATTAATAATACCTAGCATTAGTATGGGATTTTAAAGTCGTCAGAGTATTTAACAAATATTATGTCATTTTTTCCTCACAATAACCCTGGGATATAGGTGCTATTATTATACCCAAATTATGGATGAGGAAACTGAGACATACATAGGTTAAGTGATTTATCCAGTTTTATACACGAACTCAAGTCTTTCTAACTCTGGGTCAAGTGCTTTACGAACTGTGTGACCTAGTTATCTGTTCTTACTTAAAAACTTTCTCAAGTGTTTTAAGTTCTTCAAGTCAACTTCCATTTAGCTGTCAAAGGGAGCACAGGTCTGGCCATGTTCCCTTTCCACTCTCCCAATAAACTCAGGTGGCTCCATTTCCTCCAGGGTCAAATATAATATCCAATGTTTGGCTCCCATTCATAACTTGTCCCTATTCTCCCAATCAAGTCGTACATTTTACTCCCTCCCCCTCCCCCTACATACTCTATGATTCAGCACCACTGGCCTTCTTCTTCTTTATATTTTATTCCATTTCCTAACTGTGCATTTTCCTTGGCTGTGCCCTATGCCTGGAATATTCTCCCTCTTTGTCTCCTGATTTGGCTGGCTCCAACTTTTTCCAAGAAGTCTTTCTTGGCTTCCTTTCCTGTCCTCATGCTGGAACCTTCTCTCAGAGAGTACTTCCCATTTCCATTGACTATATGTTCAACATAAATAGCTTTCTGCATTTTGCCTTCCCCATTAGAATGTGAACTCATTAAGGACAGTAATTATGTGTTTGCCTTTCTTTGTATTTCCAGCACTTAGCAGAGTGTTTGGCACAAAGTTAGCACTTGACGAAAGTGTTGTTGACTGACAAAGCGAGCTGCAGTTTCAACTACATGCCACTGTTTGAGTGGATCTTTTTAGTCCTTTTTTCTTTCTTTCTTTTATGGATGACCAGGCTTATCTAATTTAAGTCATCATGAATTTGAAGAGATCGTATAATATTCTGGGATTTGTAACAATCAGCATAATGTCTTTCATTAAAAAGGAACATCCTGAAGATCTCACCATATACTTGGAATTCCTTCATTTTGTCCCAAGAGTAGGCTATCCTCCATCACAATTATATGGAACCTTGGTCAGTATACATATCATTTATTGCAAGTCAAGTAAGGATTAGAACAAGAACAAATAATTATTATCATGTTACAATAGATACATTTCAACTATATTATGAGCTAGCACTTATCAAAACTGTCTAGTGAATAGTGCACCAGTACAGGAGTCAGAAGGACCTAATTTCAAATCTGATCTCAGATACCTAACCCTCACTAGCTGTGTGACCTTGGACAAGTCACTTAACCCAAATTGCCCTGTCTTCCTCTCTCCAAAAAGCAAAAGAAAATCAAAAGAAAATTATCTAGTACTGATTGAGAAATAGAAAGGCAGGTCAATGGAATACAGCAGACATGCAACTTACAGCAGAAAATAAACATCATAATCTTGTATTTCACAAGTGTAAAACATGAGAGTTTGGGATAAGAATTCATTATTTGTTTAAAAAAGTTGTTTGGAAATCTGGAGAGAACTATAATAGAAACTGGGTATGGAACTATTCCTCAAACTTCTTATCAAGATGAAGTCAAAATGGATATATGACCTAGATGTAAAGAGAGATTTTTACAAGAAAATTAGAAGAATGTGGAGCATATGACATCAGACTTATTGAAAGGTGAATAACTTATGAACAAATAAGAAATAGACAGTAAAGTTAGGCATAAAATGTATAATTTCAATTACATTAAATTAAAAAGGGTTTATACAAATATGAGAAACATGGCCAAGACTAGAAGGAAAGAAGAAAATTGGGGGGAAATATATAGATAGTTTATTAGATAAAAGTCTCTTTTCTTAAATATATAAAGAAACATCAAATCTAAAAGGATATGAGTCATTCCCCAGTTGATAAATGGTCAAATGATATTAACAATCAGTTGTATAATGAAATCAAAGCAATTAATAAGCATATAAAAACTCTAAATAATTTTTGACTAGAGAAATGCCAATTAAAACAACCTTGAGATATCATTTTTATACCTACCAGATTAGCTAAAATGACAGAAGGGGAAAATGACAAATGTTGAAGAGGAAGTGGAAAAATTGGGACACTATTTCATCGTTATTGGAAGTGTAAAATTATGCAACCATTTTGGATAGCAATCTGGAATTATGCCCAAAGACTTATTAAACTACCCAGCAATTCTACTATTGGTCTATTTTCAAAGATGATTGGGTAAAAAGAAAAGAAACTTTCTGTCCTAAAATGTTCATAGCATCAATCTTCATGATGGCAAAGAAATGAAAATTGAAAGGATGGTCATCAATTGGAGAATAACTGAACAAGATGTGGTATATGATTGTGATGGAATGTGCCTTAAGAAATGATGAGCTCAATGATCTTAGAAAAACATGGGTAGACTTGCATGAAATAATGGAGTGAAATGAGAAGAACCAAGAGAATGTTGTATACAGTAACAGCAGTACTGTTTTAAGAATGACTTTGAGCAATTATTTTGTATTATGAATACCCACATGAATTGTAAAGGACACATGGAGAAAGATGCTATCTGCATCTAGAGAAACAACTGATAAGTAGAAGCATGTACAGAATTATTTTACATATATGCATATGCATATACGTGTGTGTTTGTGTACAAATATACACACATTTATTTGTATCTAATGGTAGCCATCTCTACTCTAAGGCGGGGGAAGGGAAGAGAAAAAGAAAATAAAAGAAATTTACATGATAATTTTTATATACTTGAAAGGAATAGCAATGTGCAAAGTAGATTTGCAGTTCCATGTACAATCATCCTTTTATTGTACTACATCATGGAAATGTTTGTTTTCTTCCACAAATTAAAAATAAAATAAATAAAAATAGATGAATTTTATATGATACTTTAAGGTATGTAAAATGCTTTATGTTCATTATTTCATAATTGGCCATTTCATGGCCAGCTTCTACCCAAATGGAACAGCACCTTTCCAAATTGATTCAGAGATGAGGACCCTGGTCCTTGGGGCAGTTAACCCACTCAATTATGGAAGTCCTGTCCTTGAATCTCATGTGTAGATCAGTAAGCGGATGCAAATTCACCTACCCCACTATATCCAGCTAGCCACAAACTAGACCACACTTCAATTCCATCCTGCTGCTCATCAGAACATTTTGTCATTGGCATAACACTAAGTAATTACATTTCTGCATGGTCTTCCACCTTCTTCTCTGAACACAATAATCCATTATCTATGGAAAGGGTAATATAATTGACTCTCCTATGAATCCATTCACTATCCCTATAACTCCAGACTTAAATCATCTTCTGTCACCATGATTCTCTTCTATGTGTTGGATCCCCTTGTTAGAGTGCAATTTCCTTGAGGTCAGGGGCTGTCCTTTACATTCACTGAGCACCATACACATATTAAGCACTGAAATGCGTTTCCATTCATTCAATCACTAATTCTTTGGTCTCTGTCCTATTCTGACTTAATAGAAACAGAAAATAATTATTTACTTGTATTCATAATTGCCAAAATGACAAGATCAGTATGACATGATCCTGTCTCTATCAAAGGTATCATTCTTTTTTCCCCTCTAATTTGAGTTCAAGTTAGATATACCCTTAATAAGGTTTCACTGAGTTCATTTCAAACATAACTTGTTATTTTTATAGTTCTAAGAAAATCATTATCCACTTGATTTTATACTATCTAAAGCTTTTACATAATTATATATGTGTAGATATATACATGTATATATGTTAATGTACATCTATATACATTATATATAAATACATATACATACATATTGATTCTAGAGTCAGAGGTATTAAGTTCAAAACCCTCCTTCAAACTCTTTTATCAAGGCCATATTTGTCAATGTCTCCCAAGTCATGCAGCATATTCATAAATTTGATAAAAAATATAAAATATGTTAGGGGAAGTACCCAGAGATGGTGGTAAGGAATGAGAAGAGGGAGGGAGAAGGGGAGAAAGACAAGTGAGAGAGAGAGAGAGAGAGAGAGAGAGAGAGAGAGAGAGAGAGAGAGATTTAAAATAAATGTGCTGTACTTTTTAAAAATCTGAAACCTTTAACAAACTATCTCTGTTGTACTCTTAAAAGTCTCTCCAACTTTTTTTGCCATTTCTGCACATCTTTTGAATAGGAAACTGCAAAACCATCTAGTTTGATTCCCATTTTATATATGTGAAAACTGAAACCCAGGAAGGGAACATGACTTCAGGTTGGTCACTTAAGTAGTAATTGACAAAGGTGGGCTTTGAGATTAGGACCTCTGGTTTTAGATCGAGTGCTTGCCCTATTGTACTCTGTACAGTGTACCCTTTGTATCACTGTCCTGATGCTTTAGGTAGTATAAAATCAAGTAGATAATGATTTTCTTAGAACTATAAAAATAACAAGTTATGTTTGAAATGAACTCAGTGAAACCTTATTAAGGGTATATCTAACTTGAACTCAAATTAGAGGAAAAAAACAATGATACTTTTGATAGAGAGAGGATCATGTCATACTGATCTTGTCATTTTGGCAAGTTTGCAATGCTCTGCATGATAATGCTTGAAGCCTAATTACCATTCATCAGATGAAAATAAGGATTGAGTAGGTATTTGTGCAGACCTAAAATACAGAGAGCATATGATCCCATGAAATGGTTCTCCTTAGACTGGTGATAGGAAGAATGTTGTAGTGAAAAGTGTTGGAGTTGGGAGTTAAAAGTCCTGCGTTTGAATGCTATATATCTTTAATTATATTTGTGACTCCAAAAAAATCAACTAACACCTCTGACTCATTATTTTTAAACTATAAAATGGGGATAAATCACCTTTACATTGTCCCAATGACCGTGAAAAGAAAAAAAAAACAATTTATAAACCTTAAATTCCTTTATAAATGTAAGTTAGAAATATTCTCTAAAAACATGATGAAATTATTAGTGTTCTGAGCTAGGATATAATCAAGAAAATTAGGGTTGAACTACCATTTCAGACACTTTATAGCATGATCCTATTTATTCCATTTAATTTCTGTGCTTTAGTCAACTCCTTAGAGCTTGCTAGGTGCACTGAATATAACATAGGCCTTGGAGTCAGCAAGACCTGAGTTCAAATCCAGACTCCAGCACTACTGTCTGTGTAAAAAAGGGCAAGTTTTCTATGCCTCAGTTTTCCTAAGAGCATAATAGCAACTATTTCAGAGTTGTTGTGATGATCTAATAAGAAGTATGTTATTGCTAGATTTGATCTTACTAGTTCAAAAGTGGGTTGTTGATATGTACTGGTGGAGGGAATTTCTGTCTTAGATTTTTTTCATATAGGCAAAATTGGAGATTCTTGGAGAATTATATTCTATTTTTGTACTTTGAAGCGACTGCAGAAGTTACCTAGTCTGATTCATGCTGCAACATAATTGGGTCCGAGCGTTAACCATTCTTGGCAGCTTACTTATTTTTCTAGCTATTGTTGTTTTATTTCATTAAGTTATGTCTCCAGAACCCAATCTGTAGAGAGGACTGCTGAAATAAAGGTACTAGCCTTTTCCCCTTCCTAAGTAATTTTTTTTTTAATTCCAAAGATCTGTGGCATTTTTCAGTGCATATCAGAAATATGATGGGACAACAACCAAAGCAAAAACCTTCTGCAATTCTGGGCTTCATTAAGAGATAGCAATAAGAGGTCAATACCACAACTAGACACGTGTATTAAGTTCTGGGCACCAGATTTTAGGAAGAATGTTTATAAGCTGTAGATCATTCAAAGGAGGTTGTTCCCTTTAATGAAGGTATTCGATTCGATGCCATATATGAATCAATTGAAGAAAGTAGAAATATTTGACCTAGAGAAGGTAAGATGACTTAAGGAAAGACAAAAAACTCAAGAGATATTCATATTCATTTACTCATCCTTAAAACGAGAAGTACGAGCCATGATGAGAAGTTGCAAAGATGCAAATTTAGGCTTAATATAAGATAAATTCAACTAACAGTATCATTATATAAAATCAGTTTACCTTAGGAGATTGTGGGCTACCCCTCATGGAAAAAAAAAGTGTTCAAGGAAAGGCTGACTCCCAGGCCCTATGCTCTAGAAAGGATTTTTTTTTTTCAGGTATGGTCTTTATTCAGTGGCAAGAAATTTTCTCCTAATAAAGCAATCAATCGAATAACAAAGAGTTATCAGATATCTAAAGCAGTACATTCCTGATCTAAGGATTAGGATGTTTTTCCTCCTATTAACCTGAATTTTGAACCTGTCTTAGAAAACAAAACAAGTTTAGTTGATTTTCAATCTAATATCCCTTGAAACATATCATTGCCTCTCATTGCTCTACCAACATTTACTCTACCAACACACACACACACACACTCACACACACACACACACACACACACACACACATGGAATTGACTTTTTGAACATTTTCACATTTGCTTCCAATTTTTCAAATTCAAAATTACCCTTTTTATATTGTGAAGTTCTAAGAAAAGGGTTTAATTCAGAACTATCCAAACTACCATGCCTCTTGTGAGAATTGTGAGATGTTAACCACATATTAAGAGTAGCAAAGTGATTTTGTTCCCAAGATTTTTGAAGGCATGTGAATTTAAACTTGAATATAAACATTTCTGTTGGAAACTGATATTTCTGATGACAATTTACTTTTCTCTGATTGTATATTTATGGTGAGAGTGTGTTGTTAGTTCAATCTCTCTTTCCTTTTCTTGTTGTCTTATAGATTCATCTAAGAGGGGATGCCACCATCACCTGTGGTGGTCTATTGAGCTAACCTTAAAACAGCTCAACCAGGCTAGTAATATTGAAAATGTAAAATGTCGATGTGTGCTATCCTGTGGCATCTGCTAATGTTCTACTCTCTTTTTTCATATCCCAAACAAAAGTAGCAATTTTTATTAGGTAAAGAAAAATATGGGTAACTGGAGATGCATCTTAATTATCTAAATCTTTTCTAGCCTTCACAGCTAAAAAGTTGACTGCTGTAAGGTGTTTTTTTTATTATATTTTAGTTCAATAAAAATAAATTGGATATAAAATAAATTGGATGTAATAAAACTAAAGATGGAAAAGGTTATTTTTTTATTCTTAACAGTCTCCAAGATCTTGACTCTGGCTTTAATTTAAATTTAGCAGAGATTGAACAGTATAGGTAAACAACAAGATGTATGACTACAAATTTTTATTTGGTGGAATTAATTATTAAGCTTCATACTTGCTGGTAGGTAGAAGGAATATTTGCTAAGAGTCTTCATTTTTTAATGATTACTTTCATATATAAACAGTTGTGTCATCTTCACATTGGCTAATAAATGAAGAGGCATTATCAATAGATATGCTTTGCAATATGAAGTGATTATTCAGGTAACCACTAGCAATGCTAATGAAAACACAAATACACGTAGAGAAATGACAGCCTTGTTACAGCCCTGGATTTTAATTGCAGGTCCACAAATCTTTGATTGCTTTCATATATGTGTTTTAGTTTTCTGATATGGAGAATTACTTACATGGAAGAAATTTTTACCAGGTTACAATTTTTAAAATTTCTAATACATCACCAAGGAATCTTCATTCAAGGCAATCAAAATGTTTGGGCATCTAAGACTTGTGTAAATGTGGACAATAACTAAATTCATGATAGTGCATTTAATTTACAATAGTTATATGATTTGCAAAGCATCTTTTTCTTATAATAATATATTTAGAGCTTGAAAACCATTGAAACTGACCTTTTTATTTTATGCTAAGGAAACAAAGGCTCCAAGAGACACACAGTAATACTGTAAGGCTGGATTTGACCCCACTTCCTTCTTCCAACTCCAGTGGCATATCCCCTTAAGCTACGTATGATAAATTTGTTTTGGTCATGATTAAGATATTCTCTACATATATTGTTTAATCTCTTTATGAAGATGAATTCAAATAATTTCATTCTTGGCTAAGAAGTGATATAGAGTTTATTTATTTAAATCTCTTTAAAAAAACTATATTTGGCTTTAGTAGCATTAGGTGTGTCTCTCTAAGCTACTGAAATGCTATGGAATTCCACTAAGTTTTTGAAATAAAAAAAAAATCCCCAGTAAGCAACTATATCCAGATATACACTATTTCATATGATTTAAGGAATGCATGCTACAATACACTTGTACACACTTATAGATATGCATACATATGTATGTGTATGTATGTGTCCATGTGTGTATGTAGGTATGTCATTTCCTAATTGTCTTTTTTAAGGGATTTTATCCATGACAATAAATTACTGATTTAGCTAAGAGAAAGCTAAGAAATTTATTGACTTTATCATAGTCATCTTACATGTAAGAACCATGCTATGTTATAACTTCTTACTTTTCAGAATCTGTATAGGCCAAAACTCTATTTTTGAGTTGAATTTTTCAAGAAGTCATGTACCTAAGAATTTCTTCTCTTTTTTCCTACTATAAAAAGCATCAGTAAAACTTTATTGTTGTAGGGAACTCCCCGATTAGGCACTCCCCCCAGTAAGGGAGATCAGCAACTTGTCTTTAAGTTATAATCTTAGAATGATACCAAAAGCCTTTGAGAGATTAAGTGACTTGCTTATGAATCATGAAAATTAGGTTCATAAAAATTATTTTTGAGTATCATTCTTTAATGTATTAACCTCTAATTTTATGCTCCTCATTCTCTGTTTCATATAGATTTTTTGTCTTCCAGATATATCCCAATGACATATATTTGAATAGATTTATGATTGCTTCAGAATTGGAATCTTCCTTCAGCATCAGGGTCAGTACTTTTATAGTCTTTTTTGAGGTCCAGGCAAGATATTAATATGTTTTTGTTCTTATTTTGGTAAAAACAACAATAAAAATTAAACTTCACATTACTGATGAAATTAAAATACTCTCCCATCTTTGAATAAATTGTAAATGTGCCTTTTTAGATTCTCTGCTAGATCCTTGATCTAGTCAGGTATTCCCCTCTGACAAGATAAATAATTCCTTCATGCTTTTTCATACTATGTGATTTCTAGCAAAATCTTTCCACAACTTTTTCATATAGCATTCGTCTAATGCATTGTAGGCTTCCTTTTGTGTATTTCTCTGCCTCAGGTATACCATGATAGCATCTGATCTATCTGTCATTCTCAGTTTGACTGGCCTATCTTGTCTCATATTTCTTCTTTGGGATGAAACAATCTTAATTTCATAAATTATGCAGTTATTTTTACTTTCCCCCCCCATTTACATTGTTGTTACTATGGTAGTCCCTAAGGTAGGAGAGGGGGAGGAAAAGGAATAAGTATTTATATAGTACTTACTATGTGCCAGACACTGTGCTAAGAACTTTTTTGTTTTTTCATTTGATCTTGTGGTACTAGTTACAATGCTGGATATACCCATTTTGACCATATCTTGGTATATGGTGTAAGTCTATGCCCAGTTTCTGCCATGCTATTTTCCAGTTTTCCCAGCAGTCTTTGTCACATAATGAGTTCTTATCCCAGAATGAGTCTTTGGCTTTAGCAAACAGTAAATTACTCTAGTCATTGACTATTGTGCCTTGTGTACCTCCTAACCTAATCCACTGATCCATCAGTCTATTTCTTAGCCAGTACCAAATATCAGTCAGTAGTAGATTTCCTAATTCTCATTACTTTATTTTTCAATAGCTCATGTCTTTCACTGTTTCTTTATACTCATAATTTCTCAAGCCACAATGGCATGATTTGTTCATATTTTCAAATTTCTTTGGCCGTTCACAATCTATGGCCATCAGCTTTGTTTGCAGTTCCTGGCTACTTCAAAAACTGTGATTACAAGTACTTTGTTGATGAGATTTCCATTTGTACCCATGATATCCTTTGTTCCTTTTGCTGTTAATTCTTCATTTATGAAGAAGAACAACAAGACAAAACAACAAACACCAATAATAACAAGAATAAGAACAACAACAGCCATGACATTATTCTGGACATGTTAGCTTTAGCAATGAGCAAAAAACTGAGGGAATTAGAATAGGCAATGAGGAAACAAAATTATTACTCTTTGCAGGTAATATGATGTTATATTTAGAGAACCCTAGAGCATCAACAACAACAAGAAAATTCTTGAAATAATGAACAAATTTAACACAGTTGTAGGATATAAAATAAACACACAGAAACCATAAACTTTTCTGTGTATTAATAACAAGAGATAGAAAGGGAAATCCCATTTAAAATAACTGTAGACAATATAAAATATTTGGTTGGTTACCTGCTAAAACATACCTAGGAACTACATGAACAGCATTACAAAACAATTTTCACACAAATAAAGTCAGACCTAAATAATTGGGAAAATATCAGTTGCTCATGGTTAGGCCAACCTAGCATAATAAAAATGACAATTCTACCTAAATCATTTACCTATTCAGAGCCATAATGATCAAATTACCAAAAATTGCTTCACAGAGAGAGAAAAAATAATGACAAAATTCATCAGGAGGAACAAAAGGACAAAAAAACGTCAAGGGAATTAGTGAAAAAAAAAATGAGGAAAGGTGGCCTAGCCATACCAGACATAAAACTGTATTATAAAGCAGCAATCATCAAAACTGTTAGGTATTGGCTAAGAAATAGAGTGGTGTCAGTGGAACAGGTTAGGTACACAAGGCACAGCAGTCAATGATTATAGTAATCTACTGTTTGATAAATTCAAAGACTGTTTTAGGGATAAGAACTCATTATTTGACAAAGATTTCTGGGAAAAACAGGAAATAGTAGGGCAGAAACTAAGAATATACCAACATATTACACCATATACCAAGAAGAGGTCAAAATGGGTACATTATTTGGACATAAAGGGTGATGCCATAAACCAGGGAGAGAAAGGAATAGCTTAACTGTAAGATTTATTGAGAAGGGAAGAATTTATAGACAAACAGGAGATAGAGAGCATTATAAAATGCAATATGGATAATTTTGTTTACATTAAGTTAAAGAAGTTTTTGAACAAAGCAATGTAACCAAAATTAGAAAGCTAGGATAGAATTTTTATAGCCTGTGTCTCTCTGATACAGGCCTCATTTCTAAAATATATAGAGAATTGAGTCAAATTTTTAAGAATACAAGTCATTTTCCAGCTGAGAAATGCTCAAAGGATAAAAACAGGCTATTTTCAGAGAAAGAAATTAAAACTATTTATATGCATTTGAAAAAATGCTCTAAATCACTGTTAATTAGGGAAATGAAAATTAAAACAACTCTGAGGTATCACCTCACACCTATCAGATTGGTTAATGATAAATGTTGAAGAGGATGTGGGAAAATTGGAACACAGATGTATTATTGATGGTGTTTTGAACTGAGTCAATCATTCTGTAGAGCAATTTGAATCTATGTCCAAAAGGCTATCAAACTGTGCATACCCTTTGATCCAGCAATACTATTAGGTCTGTATCCCAAAGGGAACATAAAAAGGGAAAATGACCTACACGTACCAAAATATTTATAGCAGCTCTTTGGGTGGGGGCCCAGAATTGGAAATCAAGGGGATACCCATCCATCAATTGGGGAATGGATGAACAAGTTGTGGTATATGAATATGTTGAGATTCCATTGTTCTATAAGAAATGATGAGCAGGTAGATTTCAGAAAAACCTGGAAGTTAGTTTTTCCACATTGAACTGATGCTGAGTGAAGTGAGCAGAACCAGAGAATAATGTACACAGTAACAACAACGTGTGATGACCACCTCTGATGAACTTAGCTCTTCTCAGCAATACAGTGATATAAAGACAAGTCCAAAAGAGTCAAGATGTAATACACTATCCACCTATGGAGTCTAAATGCAAATCAAAAAACACTATTTTCTCTTTTTATTTCTTGTGGTTTTTACATTTTGTTCTGATTCTTTTCTCAAAACATAATTAATGTGTAAATGTATGTAATATGATTTTTCAGATATTGGTTATTTGAAATTGCATGCCATCTTGGGGAAGGGAAGAAGGGAGAAAAAATTTGGAACTCAAAATCTTATAGAAGTGAATGTTGAAAATTAAAAAAAATCGAAAAGCATTTATATAGTACTTTAAGCTTTACAAAGAACTTTATGGATATCATATCATTTGATCCTCACAAAGTTCTTCCAAAGTAGGTGCTATTATTATCCCTTTTTTCTTAAGAAGAGGAAATTAAGGCAGAGTTAAAGTGACTTTTGTGGGGTTACAAAGTAAGTATCTGATACTATATTTGAACTCAGCTCTTCCTGAATAAAAGGTCTAGCATGATATCCATGGTGCCACCTAGCAGTGGAATTTCAGTTAAAGAATATGGAAATTGTAGTCAGATTCTTAGCATAATTTCAAAATTCCAAATTGCTTCCTACAAACTTCTTTTTTCTTTCTTTTTTTTGTGAGCCATATCCATGGCTCCTCAGTAATATGTGAGTGCCTTTGCCTATATTTGTTCTGACTTCTGTTATTGTATTAATTTTCCTTGAGGCTTGAGAGGGCAAACCTCAGAGTATTTGGTTTGCATTTCTTTTATTATTTGAGATTTAGGTAATTATTTTACATGGTTATTAAGAGTTTACAGTTATTAATTTTAGAATTGTTGGTTTTTTTTAACTATTTATCAATTGAGAACTGGCTTTTAGTCTTAAATATTTGTTTGCTACCTTGGTTCTTTGACCATCATCAGAGACTTCATAAAATAAATGTCAATTTAAACCTAATCTCAACTGAAGTACTTTTCAAGTAGTTGACCCAAGTAAATGAGCTTGGATTTATCTAATGTCGATTAGTTGAATTAGTTTGTATTTTTCCTTCTTTATTTGATACCTAATTATTTTTTTATAGTTTAATTTGAGATTTTGAAGTTTCTCACTTTATTGTACTTTCCATTTTTTCACAGGATTCTTTTATTTCCCATGAGATATTATATTTTTCCAAATTAATTGGTACTATTATTTTTTTTTTTTGCTTTTGGAGGGTAATTGGGGTTAAGTGGCTTGCCCAAGGTTACACAGCTAGTTTTTGTGTTAAGTGGTTGAGACTAGATTGGAACTCAGGTCCTCCTGACTCCAGGGCAGATGCTGTATTCACTGCACCACCTAGCCACCCCTATTATTTTCTTTTAGATTTATAAAGGATATTTTTTTTGAATTTTGGTATAGAATACAATTTATAAATTAAATTATATAATAATTTTACTATCAGTATGGCCTAGCCATGAGCATCGAATATCCCTCTACTTATTTGTCATTCTTTAAATATAAATGTGTTTTTTTTAATTATCATTATAGTCATTAATCATCTTGATCCCCCTTTCCCCTCCCCTCTCTACATACACTGATAAAGACAATTGGAAGAGAAGACAATACCCAGAATAAGTAAATTGCATCATAACATGGTTTCATATTATCTGATCCAGTATAGTCAGTGTTAACTTATTTTTTTCTTTATATTTAGTTTATATTAAATTTAATGAATGTGTATTTATATTTTAATCCATGAATCAGTTCCTTGTACATGCTAGGCAGTCAATGTATTTGCTGAATTGAATTCGTTTCCTAAATTCAATGTAGTTTCCTAAAGAACAAAAGAAAATTTTCTGATTCACATCTATATTCCTAAGTGTTTGCAAAAACCTTTACTGCCTGTAGGGTGAAAAATGGAGATCTAAGCAAATATTCCACGTCCCAAAAAACATTTTAGGACACTCTATATCCTGTGCACTCTCTGATTAGCCTGCTACTATCCACATATTTTCTCTCATTTTGAGCAATGGGGGGAGATTATTTCAAACTTCTCTTTACTAACTTTATAGAGGTACAAACTTAAACAATTTTCATTGCAACTCTTCTTGCCTGGATTATACTTGGTCTATAGACCACATACAGAGTGACCAGAAGAGGGTGCTTTAGTAACCTGAAACCAATGTGAAAATGATAAGTTTGATAGCAATATAGCAAATACAGTTTCATAGTTAGCAATAGATAACAAGTGGAGCTTGTGGAATAAATTTAAGAGTATTTGTGTGTGTGTGTGTGTGTGATGTCTATCGATAGACCTCAAAAATCTTAGACTGAACCTGTGTTTTTGCTAAAATGGAGAATTCTTTAAATCTTAACTCTAAAACTCAGATGAAGAGAAGTTGGCCATGGAATGCTGAGCAGATAAATATAGCTCAATCCCGTCACCACTCCAGCATTACTGTTATCAATCTCCTGATGTTCAGAAGGAGCACTGTTTAAAGGAATAACAGCACACTTCTTTTCAAATGAACGCATATAATACTGGAAGCTTCTCAAATGTTACCAGGAGGCTTACTTATCTAATTCAGTTCAGAAATCTGTCCATTAACTACGTCAGTTGTCTAATAATTAAATAAAGAATGCTTTAAGGTCTGTTGCACAGAACATAAATTTCAGCCTAAGATAAAGCCATATTGTTTTTTCTGGCTATTTATTCCACTGAGGATTTTGTGACTTTTTCTTGGATGACCATTGTTACAATGATAGACAAATATTAACTAAGTTTAAACCCTATTTTCTAATTGTTGGGGTCTCTTAGAGGTGATCAGAATAGGAACTTAAGAAATTAATGGGAAGAGACATTTTCCTTCCATTTTTCTAAGGCAATTGGTAAAACCATGAGAGATGACTAATGCACTACTCTGTGTCTTTAGATTGCAGATGTTTTCTTTGGATTTAGACATAGATGATTACACTTCTAAAAGCAATTCAACTCATTGTAACTAAGTACTAACCATTAACATTCATATATGTAAGGTATTATGCTATATAAGAGATTTTGCTAGTATGATGATATTAATCAGGGCACAACCTCCCCCCCCACTCCTTAATTTCATGTATCTATATCATGTATAGGGCTAGTCCTGCTCCTTGGTCCTTTGACAAAGGTCACAAGTGATTACACTCATGTTTAGTTGTCATATATCTGTGTGACTGAGATTACAACAAAGTAAAATATCCACTGAACCAAGAATAGCCCACTCAGAAGACTTTAGAGTGAATATTATTTCTCTCTCTATTGTTGTCTCTGTGTCTGTTTCGATCTCTTTTTGTAATATGTCATTTGAGACCCAGACTGCTTCCCCTTTAGACTTCCAGTGAGGGAAAAGATTTCTTTCCTTCCCCTTCTTAGCATCAATATCAGCATGTGCATAGAAAATAGAAGATTTGCTTGCCTAAATGAGTTGGAAATGGACCTCAAATAAGAGGGTTCCTCTTCTACTTTCTGTTTACTTCCTTCAGCATATGTGACCCAACAGTGATCATGGGGTTAATATTTCCATCTTGACAGTTATATTCTGACCTCAAAAGTTTAGGAGTCTCTCGGTACAAGTGTTGGTTTCCAAGAATGAGTTGATCCCTACAATGTTTCCAAGAGCAGAAAATGTGATTACCACCAGGAGACTAAGTCAATTGAAAGCACTAATGAAGCTAAAGTCATGGCCTGACTTATCAGAAGATATGAAACTTTAGTGAATTGGTTTGCATATTACAGATCCAAGGTGTAAGAAAAATATAGACTCAGTAGTTCAACAAGTTTTCGAGAAACTTTTACTTCCTAGTAAAATACAATATGTTAGAAATTACATATTTTAAGAATTTGTCAATATTTACTTGTGAATGTTGTGATTTTAGTATTTATTTTGGAAAGGATGAAATAAATAGCTGTCCTATATTCAAGACCTACTTTATACACTAAGTAGCTTTCTAGAAAGTACTCTGTTCATCTGTTTTGGAGAGATCCTGGACACAAGGCAGATGTAAACCTTGTTTAATAAATTTTCAATATATCTTCTCTGAGGTACAATAATAATGAAGCAGAGTCCTAGAGGAGACCTAGGTTTGAGATCAGATTCCACCAGTATATAAACTCTGTTTAAGTGAGCCCAGATTTTGGGCTTCTTACTAGGAGAGTTCCTTCTTCCAGCACTGTGGATGATAATAGTTGTCACATACAATGATACAATCCAAGTCATACTTTAAAAAGAAGTTACAGTCTAAAGGGATGAGGGAGATTATAATGCAAAAATAATTGTGATACCAAAGTGAAAGAGAAAAGTGCAAAAGCTGATAAATACATGAAGTGTTAGCTAAAGGACAATAAGGAAAATCTGTGGTAGAACTGGTAAAATCCCTTCAAATATGTGTTTGATTAGATTTTTAAAATTCACTTTATTCTACAAACATTTAATAATTGACTCTTTTGATCCTTTCTGGGGATGTAAGGACAAAATCATACACGCACACATCTACACATGTACACATGCACACATATACACACATGTGTATGTAAACATATATACATGTGTGCACACACATATTGTATACATATACATACATGTTTGATTATTGATAGAAATTTAACTTATCCAGTAAGAAAATGGAAGAAGAAAATATGAGAAAGGATGGGGCATGATGAAAGAGAGGCAATGGTTAGAAGCAAAATAGACTTTTGAAGAGGAAAAGGAAAAAAAAAGAGAGAGAGAAGAAAAAAACAGAAGTAAAATGGATAGAGGGGAATAATTAGTAATCATAATGGTGAATGTGAATGTGATGAGTTTACTTATAAAATGGAAATGGAGACCAGAATGCTTTAGAAATCAGAATCAAACAATATGTTTTATACAAGAGACACACTTGAAACAGAAAGACACAAAAAGAGTCGAAGTAAAGGGCTGAAACAGAATCTAATATACTTCATATGAAGTAAATAAGACAAGTGGTAAGAATCATGATCTCTAACCTGTCCAGTTGTTTCCATTGCATCTGAATCTTTGTAATCATATTTGAAATTTTCTTGACAAAGATACTAGAGTGGTTTGCCATTTTCTTCTTCAGCTTATTTTATAGATGAGAAAACAGAGACAAACAGGGTTAGGTGTCTTGCCCTGGGTCACACAGCTAGTACATGACTGTGGCTGGATTTGAACTCTGGTCTCCCTGACAATAGGCACAGACCTTTATCCACTTGCCACATGATCTCAAAGCAAAAGCAAAAATGGACCCAATTTAAAAAGATAATTAGGGAAATTTTGATTGAAACTACCATAAACAATAAATTTTTGTGAAAAAAAATTTACATCAAGTTTCTCTGATGAAGATCTCATTTCTCAAATATGTAATGAGTATAGAACTGAATCAAATTAATAAAAAATAACAGTCATTCTCCAACTGATGAATGGGTAAAGGACATAAATAGTTAGTTTTCACAAGAAGAAATCAATTCTACATATAGTCATATAAAAATTTTAAATAATATTGATCAGAAAATGCAAATTGAAACAAATTTGAGATACCATTTAACACTTATCAGAAATGACAAATTCTGGAGAGGTTGAAGAGACAATGAGCACACCAGGAAACTTTTGGTGGCACACTAAACTGTTCCAAACATTCTGGAGAAAAATTTGGAATTATGTCCAAAGAGCCATAAAACTATGTGTACCTTTTGGCACAGAAATATAATTTTATCTTGCCTGAAAATCTGCCACTCTGGTTTGGAATGTAAGGAATTAACAAATGACATATTCAGCATGTATTCATCCACAGAATACTCAACAAAGTCTTCTAACTTTTAAAGGCACTTAATTCACACAATAATATGTAATTCCTAGTATATGTCTTTTGAACCTGTCCTCGCTGCCTCTTTGTTCTTGCATAATACAGCTTCCATTCTTTCCCAGTATGAATTCTCTAATTTGGCCAATATAGTTATCCTCACAAACCAGGAATTCTGGTCATGATGATTCATGCCTCCACACCTTTGGTTACATCTCCCTCCAAGGTGCAAGTATGTCAGTTTAGCGGTAGACATGGCATTTTAAGAAGGATAACCTCAATTATAACCTCAAGTAAACTGGGGAATGACTGTACAAATTGTGGTGTATGATTGTGATAAAATACTACTGTGCCATAAGAAATGATTAACTTGATGATCTTAGGAAAATATAGACTTGCATGAAATAATGAAGAGTACAATGAGAAGAATCCAGAGAATTCTGTATACAATAACAGCAATATTATATTAAGATCAACTTTGAGAAAATAAGTCATTTTGATTACAATAAATACCAAAATTAACTACAAAGGATGTATGAAAGGAAGATGTTATCTGCATCCAGAGAAAGAAGTGACAAATAGTAGTGTGCATAGAATGATTATATATTATTATAAATAGATAAAACTATGTTGTATATAAATATATATATATATACATATGAATATTTGTGTATAATGGTAGCCTTCTCTAGGGCAAAGAAAGAAAAAAAGAAATTTCCATGCTAACTTTATTATGTATTTAAAAGAAATAGCAAGCTGTATATAATAGATTTGTAGTTTCTTCTACAATCATCTTTTTAAAAAGTTTACTGTTATTAAAATGCTTGCTTTTTCATAAATTAAAAACAAAATACATATTTTTTAAAAGGATAAACCTGAGTTTATAAAAATGAATGGGATTGAAAACCATGCCACATGAAAATTGCTTGGAGGAACTAGGCTTATTAGGTGAAGTAAAAATGATTCAGAAAGGTATGTCATAAGTGTCTTCCAGTGCTTAAAGGATTGTCAAGGAACAGGCATTAGACTTCAGAGGCAGAAGATGGAGTGGCAGAAAAGAGGTCTAAATAGTGATATCAAAGTTTGAGATAAGGAGCATCTTTAAAATAATAGATCTATATGAAAGTAAAATAGGTTGCCTCTAGATATTTACTAGAAAAGGCTGAATGATCACATCTTTCATTTACTGCAGAAGAATTTGTAATCTGGTATGCGTTGTAAGGGATAAATTTTGAATTTTGTTTTAACTGTGAGTTTCCGCAATTATTTGGAGTCTTCCTTACCCATTAAACTAAAATCTAGTGCACATTGATATTCCCCTCCTCCTCCTAAATTTCTCTCCCACTCCTTAACTGTACCACTCATTTGGAATTTATTAGAGAGATAGACAGGTTCAAAGATCTATCATAGTAGATGCATCTACTCTATATATACTATTGTAAGTATAATAAGGTTATCATATACACTATATATTTCATTAAAAGTATGACAGGGATGTTAATGTAATTACTCATGTGGAAGAAGTCTCTTCTGGTAAAAGTGTGACAATACATAAGGGAAATGCCTTGAAGAGATTTGGTCCATTCATTGATGTTTGGTGACTGGCTTCAGTCTTCTAGTGGCATAGGAAAGACTATATTGTTACAGGTTGAGAGACCGGAGATATCTATACTTTTTATCTTGGTACATCTCTGAAGTACATCTTTTAAAAATCTAATTAATATTGTTTGGTTAAATGGATCTGGGGGGACATACCTGGTGATTAAAAGTGAGAAAGGCAAAAATTGGGAACTTAAGCCTGTAGTTTTAGAGAAAGGCACTCTCACCTTTTAAAGACAGATGTCAGACTCTGAGAAGGGAAATGTGATTTGTCTTACTCTGAGAAATGGTGACTAGACTGATGGCTACATATACATCAAATCATTCTATGATCTTGGATCAAACTACTTTACTTCTTTGGTGCTCATTTTCCTTGTCCATAAAAGAAGGGTTTGAACTAGATAATCTTGAAGGTTCCTCCTACCTCCAAAATACTATAACTTGAGGATAAATTGAAATATGTCATTCACTCTATGGTTATTTGATTTTTCTCTTGTGAAAGGATATGAAGAACTATATCTTTTTTCATATCTTATAGTTTCTTGAGTACTAACAGTTTTATAATTTACTTTCTCTTTTCTAGGCTGAACAATTCAAAATTCTTTAGCCTTTCCAAACTTTTTTTTTTTGAGGGGGGAAGGCAGGGCAATCATGGTTAAGCGACTTGCCCAAGGTCACACAGCTAGTATGTGTTAAGTGTCTGAGGTCAAATTTGAACTCAAGTCCTCCTGGCTCCAGGGCCAGAGCTGTATTCACTGAGCCACCTAGCCACCCCCTTTCCAAACTTTTGATTACAATTTCCCAAAAGATTCACATCCATCTCTAGCTACTGTATTCAGAGCTAGGCATTGTACCTATTCGAATCCGATTCATGAGCAAGTCAAACATCAGCATTGGGATGTCTTTGGTCTTCTTCAAGAAGGTAGGATGCACAACAATAACATCATTATACTTAAGTAATGGTTTGACCATGGTTGATTATTATAGAAAGAATCAGATGTGCTTATGTGTAACTACCCCCCTCTCCTTTAAAGATAATTGTACTGGTCTTTACATAATTTATTCTTAACTGCAGATCTTTATAATTTAGAATTACAGAATCATGGATCCAAAACTAGAAGGTGATTCAGAGGTCATCTAATCTCACCCTCACATTTTATAGATGGGGAACTTGAGACCTAGGTAAGTTCAGTGACTGGATCAAGGTTATAGATATAGTAAGTTTCAAAGAAGTTTTCCCAATTATCTTCAGGTGGCAGTGACATTATTATTTATATTTCTATCAAGTGGAAATAAAAATTCTCCAAGATTATTGAAGTTAAGCATTTGGTATTGTGTAGCTGATGAAACTTTTTTTTTTTTTGTATTTCACATGCAGTCTTGAGGCAATGTCTTTTCAGGTTCAAAAATTATATAATCCATATCCCTTAGACAGAGGAAATAGTTCTTATCATAAGGAAAATACAAGAATCTTATACTAAGGTATGCCAAATTATATACACACACACACATAATTGCATTTTAATATAGATGGATTTTAATAAAGAGATGGCCAAACATCATAATCTAGGGTCTTTTAACTGAGGCTATGGATTTACAATTTGGGACCATGAGGTTATAGGATTGTCCAAGAAGGTCAGGGGCAGACAGGGTTAAAGACATTGCAACCAGGATGGAGTCCCATGGGGGGCACCATCTCAGGGAAACATTGATGTAAGTTGTTTTGCATAATAACCTGAAATACATAGAGAAGTCTGAGAGAAGTTCAGGAGTGGTGACATCTGGTCAAAACATGGCTCTTTTCTTTTTTTAATTGGTTTTGATGGTTCTCTTGTATCTTGTTTCATTTTCCCTAAGGCAATAATTTGCAGCCCTGGGATCTGGCAAGGTCAGTTGCACTCAAAAGTTTCCATTGCAATCCTCTGAATTTTACTTTATACATTTACAAAAAAATCATTCTAAGGAGTCTTGGAACTTCAGCATTTTATCAAAGGGATCCATGGCACAAAAAGGTAAAGGACTACAGAATTAAAATCAAAGAAAAATCTATTTCAATCTATTTCAAAGGTACCAAGCAGGAAGGCTGCTATCTCCACTGAAGCAACAACATCCTTGTTTTTCACTCAAAAAGATTAAAGTATAAATGGGGAATATTTAACAAATAAAATAAAATACAATGAACACAAGTAATGTTAATAACTAGTTTCCTAAATCAGTGTGCTGCTTTCAGGGATTTTTATGTGTGGTGTAGAGTTTTGAGTTTGATACCACTGATCTAGATTACACTGTAGTCTGACAAAATAGCTATGAGTAAATCAGGGTAAGGAATGATAGAAGGTCTTCCCACAGGTTCTTTAAATGTTCATTGATTGAAAAATTACTAAGAACTAAAAACAAAGTAAGCAAGACTGGGATTATTGCATCCTGGTAGCTGTGAATTTATGCAAATCTTTAGTTGAACATTAGAGTTTCTTCTGAACAGATGTTTCTCTAGTGCTTGACCTTCAGTGATGGGTTATTAAGCTTCTACATTATACTTACATAGAAAATTATGCCACTGTTTTAGATTGTTTTGGTATTGACCATGGCCAATTAGATGCTCATAAGAAGTCAATGCATAAGAAAATTTTATTATCACAATTTTCACACTTTATTCCCTGGTTATATTTTGTTCTCTTGTGTTTCTTATAAAAGATCCCCTTGGGAGAATAAATAGCAAACATGACAGAAAAAAGGCTAGGCAGTTCTCTTCATAAGTGGAGATGAATGACAACTATAGCCCAGATTCACATCCTGTGAACCTCAATGGGAATTTAGGTATCCCACAGCTACTCAGGGGGAGAAATCTTGTTATCTCATCCTGCCTTTGGCTTTCAACTTGGCATACAAGATAAGAGTCTCTGAAATTATTTCCTTCCTTTATTAAATAAAACTATCCATTTCAGTCTATTTGAAGTAATTTAAGTATCTAGGGAGGGTTATAGGATTGTTGCCTTTCTTTTTTTTTTGGAGGGCATTTTGGGTTAAGTGACTTGCCTAAGGTCCCACAGCTAGTTTTGTGTTAAGTGTCTGAGGCTGGATTTGAACTCAGGTTCTCTAACTCCAAGGCTGGTGCTGTATTCACTGTACCACCTAGCTGCCCCAATTGTTGCCTTTCTCTGAGCATTTATAAGACTATGAATTCTGAGTCCTTTCCAATAACTGCTTCTGATACATTAAACACTTCTAAAAAAAGCTTATTAATTATTCTACTCATGTTACAACATTTAGAACCATATTTTAAAAGGCCCTAAGATTCAATTTTAGATGTTAAAATTTATTTATTTTAAAAACTCCATAGAATAAGCACTTTTGAGACTACAGATATTACATACATTAAGACAATCTAGCACATAAGGGTAGGGACTGACTGGACCTGTAGTTCCACTTGTATAGAGAATTCTCTCTACTAATAGAGTGTGACTCACTCTCTGCAATTTATAGTTTTAGAAAGTTTCTTAGTTCACTGATAGATTAGGGGACTTACTGAATGTTATACAGTCATTATATGTCAAAATTGAGACTTGAACTCAAGCCTTGATTACTGAGTTTAGTCTTCTATCTAATATGCCATGGTACATCTTGCATTTAAAATTTATAAAAAGTCACAGGAGTTGAAAGTTGTAAGACACACTATATGTCAGTTATTTTATCTAGCTCTAGATGAACAGTGTTCCATTCTCCATTGCCTTAGCTGGTCATTCATCTTTTTATTGAAGAACTCCAATGAGTGGGAAACCATTGCATCTATAAGCAGCCTATTGTACTTTTAATAGCTCTCTAATTGCCTTCAAAGTTTTTCACCTGTTAAGTCACAATCTGCTTCTATGAAATTTCTGTTGTTCTTAGACATGTCCTTTGGGGTAAAAATGAACAAATCTAATCACCTTTTTTTCAAAACATACCCTCAAATATGGGAACAGGGCTGTATTGTCCCCTCTTCTAGTATGCTCTCCATCTTGTCAATATCCTTTTTAAAACTTTTGGACTCAAAGTGAATACTTTGGCCAAATGTGGTCTTTATAAGATATTGTAGTGGAAATGTAACCCCACTTGTGATGGACAAGTCATGGTACTAATTCAGCCAAAGATTATTGCAGAATGCAATAGCACACTGTTCACTTCTCTTGAATTTGTAGCCCACTAAAACCCTTCGAATGGGCAACTTCCTGGCATAATGGATAAAGTACCAGGCCTGGAATCAGGAACTCATCTTCCTGAGTTCAAATCTGGCCTTAGATTCTTACTAGCTGTGTGATTTGGGCAAGTCACTTAAACCTGTTTGCTTCAGTTTCCTCATTTGTAAAATCAACAGAAAAAGGCAATGGCAAACTATCTGAGTATCTGTGCCAAGAAAACTTCAAATTGGGGCATGTAGAGCTGAAGATGACAGAAAAACAGCTCGACAATAACAACACCCTTGGAACATTTTCATACAAATTGTTCTTTAGCCATACCTCCCTTATTCTGGACTTATGCAACTGATATTTTTGGATCTAGGTGAAGGATTTTGTATTTGTCAGAATTAAATTTCATCCTATTAGATTTGCTCATTCCCCCATCTTTGCAGATTCTGACACTGTCATAAGGCCACCAATTAAGAAATATATATTAAGTATTTACTATTACCAATCATATACAATGCTGTTGGTCTCAATAAACTCAACCACCTAATAATGGCCTAAGAGATTAATATCCTATGGTTTCTTTATGGGCTTTTTTATCACTAACATGTAAGATCTCTGCTTTGAAGAACTAGTGATAACAGGAGTAAAAAGGGCAGAAGTCTTGAAATCAGGAAGACTGTGTTCAACTCCTACCTCAGACATTTATAATGTGTGTGACTCTGGGCAAGTCACTTAACTTCTCTGAGCCTCAGTTCCCTCTTCTGTAAAATAAGTATGTCATACCAGACATCCAAGGACCATTCCAAATCTATCAAACATTTTAGGCATTAGGGTGTGTCTTTCTAAATGTTGAATAGATGATAGTATTTTGCAAACTACATACACACAGTGAGATGAAAGATAAACAGGTTGTAAAAAAAAGCAAAAACTGGAACCTTATGAAAAAATGAGGATGGAAAATAAAATGTCACGTGTGAGGAACACCAAGAAAGCCTGTTTGACAGCACTGCAGCATGTAGGAAAGGGAATAATGTACAATGTGTTTGGATTTGAAGGTTGAGATTAGGTTTTGAAAGGTTTTAAAAGAGAGTTCATATTTTATCTTAAAATCAATAGGAAACCATTATAGTTTATTAAGTACAGGAATTAGATGGTGAACCCTTCTCTGTAGAAAAATCATTTTTTGGCTTTATGTAGTATGGATTAAAGATGAGTTAGACCTGAGATAAGGAAACAAAAGGGACTACAAGATTATAGGTGAGAAGCAATGAAGGTGTGATAGAAGGCATTGGCCATGAGCTTAATCTAATACATTTTTTCAACTACAAAAATTACCAATTTAACCAACTTACAGAAAAGTGCATAAAGCATTAAACATAAGAGAATAAGAGCAGATGATAAATCAGTTCATGCACCAGAATGTTACACAGAATCAAAAGAAAAACAAATGATAACGTGAATAATACCAATGTAAAACAAATGTTCATTGAAAAGATAAGAAGTATCATATCATGATAATTATGATAACTGATGTATACATAGGTCATTCTTTAATTTGAGCCTTGATATTGTAATGGAAATGCAAATATAAAGATCTTCCCTGCCTAGGTCCTTTGATAGACTTTGAAAAGAGACTGAAAACCTTCCTTGATTTGAAAGTATACTCTGTCCCCTAATAGGCTGAATGTGGTCACATGGAACCTGTGGCAGGAGGCTTGGTTTTCAGGAATGCCCACACCTTGATGCTATGTGATTGAGCAGTGAGTCAAGAGGGTGGTTACATTCTCTGACCCAGGAGAAGGCTATATAATCCCTGACATGAGGCTTTGCTTTGGGGCTCACTTTGAGAAGTGTTGTGTGACTTGACCAGACAAGACTCTGGGCAGCCATTGAGAGCCCCCAGCTTTGAAAACCCAGATGTTGCTTTTTTCTCTGGTAACTGTGATTTGGTATGGATGTAATGGTTATACAGTTTAGCCTGTCTGCTTGATCTGTTTCTCTGTCTTGTAACTTCTGTCTGTATACTCTGAAGTTCAGGGTATTGACCTTTTCCCCGTGAACTAGGCAAATGATATATGTTTGATTGATTAAAGTAAGCTTGTTAACCCATTTTGAGTTGCTTTCCTTTAGAAAAGCAGATCTAAGAACTTGTGTTGGCAGACACCCTGGGGATGCTGGGGTGCTTGTTGCTAAAGATATCAATTTAGCAGAGATATATTATAATGCTATTTTCTTTTTACAGATTAGAAAACTGATGCTCTAAGAGATTAAATGGCTCCTTTATTCACAAAGCTAAGAAACATGTGAGGCAGGATTTGAACTGAGGTCTTTCTGTATCTATTACTCAATTCACTATGGCAGACAGCCTCTACTTCTAAATATCAAACTGCATAAAAAGTCATGTTATTTCTCCAACCTCAGTTTCATCATCATAAATGAGAGGATCAGAGGATTCAGCATGGTGCCCAGTATAAGGAACATGGACTCTCACGTCAGAGGACTTGTATTCCAAAACTTCCTCTGACAGTTTACAACTTGTGCAATCATCAGCTAGTACTTGCCCCCCTGTACCTCAGTTACCTCATCTATGAAATGAGTAGATTGTATTGATAGCTCTAAATTGAGATCCATGATCATAATATAATCTTCTGTGATTTTATTTAGGGTTCCCTGCAGGTATTGTTCAGAAATGAAGATAATCAGTTCCTTAAGATTTTTTGTTAAAGAGAAAATTTAGATCAATTAAACAGAATATATTTTATGCAACTTTTCAAAAGACACATCTATCGTAAGAAGAAAGGTACAGCTGTAATGACACCATAGTCAGCTTTCAAGTGTAGAAACTGCCTCTTACAAACTTCTAAGATTAATATTTTCCATAAGATTAGAAATTATATTTCCTTTAAGATATTATATAAGTAAATGTTGTACTCATCATCTAGGAATAGATAGATAATTATTTCAAAATTATTCCTCTTTGTTCTGATTGTAAAACAGTTATTATAGTTTCATGTAATTTTCAAATACTCTTGACATTATTGTCAAATTTATTTGTATGCTTTTAGAATATATATTACGATTACATGTAAGGAGGAGTGATAGCAAAAACAAGGGCTTCTCTCAACTCTGTATCACTTTTTGATCTAGGATTGTTTTCATACCATTAGAGGATATAGCTACCATTTTCATACTGGAGACTTCCTTTCCCTACAAGCATTATACCCCAACACCATCAAAAGTCACAGAAATAGACAAAATTTATATAAAGCTTATTTCTGTATCAGTTTGTTCCGCTTCTGGTACCACTTTCCCCAAACCCTGCTAAAGTTGCCAAGTGCCATTGTATTCCTGGAACATCCAGGGATCCCACATTGCCATCACACCTGATATAACCATTAATAGTGCCACATATGTTGGATCTTTCCAGCACCTTCCTCTCTTTAAAATTCACCTGTCCATTTATTTTCAGTCTCATTTTCTGGGTAATCATCCTCATTCCAGTCTTTAAGCAATGGTTTCCTTCTGTCCCTCTTTTTTTCTCTCTTTACATCCACTTTGTGGCCACATTAATTTTCATAGGTTCAATTATTGCACACAGATGATTCATCAATCTGTCTATGTAGTCTTAGCCTCTTCTGAAATCATGGCATACATTGCAAATTGAACATTTTCAATGTTTAGTTTCATGGATATCTCAAACTTCACATGTCTGCAACAGAGTTATCTCCCTATAAAACCATAGTTATCCAATTTGTCCATTTCCATTCATTCAGATTTCCAACTTTTGAATAACAACCTTTCTTTTCTTTCAAGCACTTATATTTAGCTGCAAAAATCTATATCAATGAAATCTAGTCTTTTTCTCTGCACTTGCACAGTTCCACGTTAGCTCAGTCCTTCATCATCTTTTGCTTGGATTTTTGTAATAGTCTTCTAATTGGTCTTTTTAAAATCAATTTTCTTCACTCTTCAACTTTTCATCTACACACTGAACAAAATAAATTTTCTAAAACATGTCTCTTGATGTTACTATCCAGCTCAAAATACTTCTGGGATGTCTTACTGTCTTTTTTTTACATTTTAATTATTTTATTTTAATTTCTTTATTTTAATTTTCAACATTCATTTCCACAAGATTTTGAGTTACAAATTTTGTCCCCATCTTTCCCCTACCTCCTGCCCTAAAATAGCATTCTTACTGAATACCCCTTCCTCCAATCTGCTCTCTCTTATATCCTCCCCTATTCCCCTTCTGACTTTCCAGTAGGGCAATATGGATTTCTATACTCTGCTGCCTGTGTATTTAATTTCCCAGTTGCATGTAAAAAACAACAACAATAACAAACATTTTTTAACATCTCTTTTTAAAACTTTGATTTCCAGATTCTTTCCCTTCTTCCTTTGTCACCCACCCCTACTGGGAAGATAAGTGATTAAATATAGGTTGTACATGAGTAGCTAGACAAAATATTTCCATAGTAGATATATGGTGAAAGAATATATTTTGCTCTATCCTATCCCACACTCCACTTATTCTATGTTCCCCTTTGACCCTGTCCCTTTTCAAAAGCATTTGCTTCTAACTATCCTTCTGCCCAATATGTCCTCCCTTGTATCATCACAGGCGTTTATCCCCTTCGCCCCTACTTTCCTGTAGGGTAAGATACCCAATTGAGTGTATATGTTATTTGCTCCTTAGGCCAAATTCAATGAGAGTAAGGTTGATGCTCACTCTTACCCTTTTGCTTTCTTATTATTCCCCTTCATTGTAACAGTTTTCTCTTGCCTCTTTTATATGAGGTAATTTACCCTATCCTATCCTTCCCTATCTCCTATCATATTCCTCTCTCACCTCTTATTTCTATTTTTTAGATATCATTCCTTCCTATTCAATTGTTCCTGTGCCCTCTGTCTATGTATATATATATATATGTACATATATATATATATATATACCCACAATCACATATGTATTTATACACACATACACCCTCCTATATAAATATATATATGTATGAATACATATACATATACATATAGATTTCAACTATCCTCATACTGAGAAAAGTCTCATGAGTTACAATTACTCTTTTTCCATGTAGGAATGTAAAGAGTTCAACTTTAATGAGTTCCTTATGATTTCTTCTTCCTGTATACCTTCTTATGCTTCTCTTGCTCCTTTTATTAGAAAGTCAAATTTTCTGTTAAGCTCTGTTTTTTTTTTGTTAAGAATGTTTGAAAGTCCTCTATTTCATTGAATGACCATATTTTCCCATGAAACATTATCCTAAATTTAGCGGGGTACATGATTCTTGGTTTTAATCCTAGCTACTTTGACCTCCACAACATCATATTCCGAGCCCTTTGATTCCCTAATGATTTATGCAGAAACTGCTAGATCTTGTATTATCCTGATTGTGTTTCTGTAATACTCGAATTGTTTCTTTCTGGCTGCTTGTAATATTTTTGCCTCAACCTGGGAACTCTGGACTTTTGGGGACAAAATGAATCAAAACATAGAATAGGAGGAAGAAAACAAAGTGAGAACTCCTGTATCCAAAGCTTCCAAGAAAAATTTGAACTGGTTACAGGCCACAGCAGAGCTTAAGAAGGATTTTGAAAACCAGATAAGAGAAGTGGAGGAAAAATTGGGAAGAGAAATGAGAATGATGCAAGAAAATCATGAAAAGACTGTCAACAACCAGACCAAAGAAAATAATACCTTAAAAAATAGACTAACTCAGGGCATCTCAGTGGTATAGTGAATAGAGCACCAGCCCTGGAATCAGGAGAACCTGAGCTCAAATCCAGCCTTAGACACTTGACACAATTACTAGCTATGTGACTTTGGCAAGTCACTTAATCCCAAAAAGAAAAAAAAATTTTAAACCAAAAATAGACTAACTCAAATGGCAAAAGAGGCTCAAAAAGCCAATAAAGAGAAGAATTCCATAAAAAGCTGAATTTGCCAGATGGAAAAAGAATCTCAAAAGCTCACTTAAAATAATAATTCCTTCAGAATTAGATTAGATAAAATGGAAGCTATTGACTTTATGAGACATCAAGATACTATTAAACAGATCCAAACAAATGAGAAAATAGAAGTCAAAGAGGAATATCTCATTGGAGAAACCAGGAATATCTCCTGGAAAATAGATCCAGGAGAGATCATTTAAAAATTATTGGACTACTTGAAAGCCATGATCAAAAAAAGAACCTACTCCACCCAGAAATACCTGGCTGTGTAACCTTGAGCAAGTTACTTAACCCCAATTGCTTAGGGGAGGCCAGGTGGCTCAGCGAGTAAGAGCACTGGCTCCAGTGTCGGGATGACCTGGGGATCAAATCTGGGCTCAGATACTCAGCACCACATGCAGAAGTAACTGGCCATGTAACCTTGAGCAAGTTACTTAACCCCGATTGCTTAAAAAAAATCTAGATATCATCCTTCAAGAAATTCTCAAGGAAAATTGCCCTGATGTTTTAGATCTAGAGGTCAAAATAGAGGTTGAAAGAATCTACCTATCACCTCTTGAAAAAGATTCCAAAAAGAAAACTCCTAGGAATATTATAGTCAGGTTCCAGAGTTCCCTGATCAAGGAGAAAATATTATAAGCAGCCAAGAAGAAAAAAAAATTGATTATTGTTGACACACAATCAGGATATCACAGGATCTGGCAGCTTCTACACTGAGGGATGGAAGGGCTTGGAATATGATATTCCAGAGGTCAAAGAAACTGGGATGAAAAAATGTATCACTAACTCAGCAGAACTGAGTATCATGTTTCAGGGGAATATATGGTCATTCAATGAAATAGAGGACTTTCAAGCATTCTTAATGAATAAACCAGAGTTGAATAGAAAATTTGACATTTAGATACAAGAAGCAATAAAAGCATGAGAAGGTAAACAGGGAAAAGTAATCATAAGGAACTAATCAAAGTCGAACTATTTACATTCCTACATGGAAAAACAATAATTGTAACTTATGAAACTTTTATAAGTATGAGAATAGTTGAAGGAAATATAAATGTATATACATATATGTGTGTATACGTATATCTATATATGTCTATAAAGGAGGGTATAAGAGCATATTAATACATGCAAGTGTGTATATATGTGTACAGGTATACAAAGAGGGCACAGGACCAATTGAATAGGAAGGGATGATATTTAAAAGGTGAAATTGAGAGGTGAGAGAGGAATATAATGAGAGGAGATGGGGAGAGAAGGAATATTGTGAATTATTCCATATAGAAGAGGCAAAGGGAAACTGTTACAATGAAGGGGTAGAACAGGAAGGCAAAAGGAAATGGGTCAAGCTTACTCTCCTTGAATTTGGCTCACCCTATAGGAGAGTAGTGGAGAAAGGGATGAGAGGGGGATGATTGAAGGGAGGGCATTTTGTGGGGGAGGGAAGTTGGAAGCACATACTTTTGAAAAGGAACAGGCTCAAAGTAGAGAATAGAACAAGTCGGGGTGGGATAGGATGGAGGGAGGGGGTATACAGTAAGATCACTGTTTTGGGGTGGTTGGTACGGGAAAGACAGGGAGAAAATTTGTAACTCAAAATCTTGTGAAAATTAATGATGTAACCTAAAAATAAACATAAAATTTAATTTTAAAAAAGTGGAGAGCTTTGTCCCAAAGTGCTAGGGCTTTTGCAAATGTTGTCAGAGGTCTGAGGCAGGTGACCTCTCTACAGACACCAAACTGGCACCCTGGCATTTTTCACCTCAGGACCACTGCCCAAGAGAGCAACCCAGATCCAAGCACGTTAAAGTTAGAGTAATTACTATCGGAAGAGTCACTTGGTCCCTCTACAATCTGCAGGCCAGGAACTCTGGAGGCAGACACATGGCAGCAGCTGCAGCCACTATGCCTCTGCCACCTCTCACCCTGGGGGCAGGGGCCAGACCACAAATCTTCTGTCACCCAGTTCCAGCAGAGTGAGTCTCCCACTCACCTTTTTAATTTCTATTTGGTGTTTATAGGTTGAGAAGTCTGGAAACCACCATAGCTGCTGATGCTTCACTCTCCTGAAGTCTGCTCCAATGGCATGCTGATCAGCACTGCCCTGAGCCTGGAAGCACACAGCTTTCCAGGACAATGCTTGGCTCCCAGAATGCTGTGATAGACCCTTCCTGTTTGAGATGGTTGTGGAGGGAGCTCATGGAAATTCCTTCTTCTACTCTGCCATCCTGGTTCCACCCTGTCTTAGTGTCTTTAGGGTAACTTGATGGATTTACAATTGAATTCTACTGAACATTTAAGGAATAATTAATCAAAAAACCTATGAAAGCTATTTGAAAAAATAGCTGAAGAGTACTACAAAATCATTTTATGATGCAAATATAGTGATGATACATAAACCAGGAAAGCAAAAACACATAAAGACAATTATAGACAAACTTCCTTAATGAATATGGATAAAAATATTAAATAAAATACTATCAAGGGGATTGCAGCAATATATAACAAAGGTCATACACTATGACCAGGTGAGATTTGTACTAAGAATGCAGGGCTTGTCCAATTTTAACAAAACTATTAGCATAATTGACAATATCAATACCAGAAAATATCCACAAGATTATCTCAACAGATGCAGTAAAAGCTTTTGATAAACTACAATACACATGCCCATGATAAAAAAAAATAATAGAAAGTATAGGACTAAATGGAGGCTTCCTTTAAATGATAAGTACTTTCTATCTAAAACCCAGAGCAAGCATTATCCTCAGCAGGGCTAAATTGGAAGCCTTTCCACTTAGATCAAGGGTGAAGCAAGGATGTCCCTTATCACTATTTTCCAATATTTTATTAGAAATGCTAAGTCTAGAAATAAGAGAAGAAAAGGAAATTGAAAGAATAAGAACAGGCAATGAAGAAATAAAACTAATACTCTTCGAAGATAATATGTTGGTATATGTAAAGAACTCTGGTGAATCAATAACCATAACAACAACAAAACTAACTGAAACAATTGTTATCAAAGTTGTAGTATATAAAATAAACTCACATAAGTCATCAGCATTTTTATATACTACCAACACAACCCAGCAGGAAGAGATAGAAGGAGAAATTCTATTTAAAATATCTGCAGAAAATATAAAATACTTGGGAATCTTCCTGCCAGACAAACTCAGGTATTTTAAGAACACACTTACAATTCACTTTTCACACAAACACAGATGTAACCAACTAGAGTCATATTAATTGCTCATGGATATATTGAACCAATATAATAAAAAGATTCAGGATATGGCATGTGTTTTTGCACAATCATAGTCATCCACCTATTCATCTTAGATATTTGGGTGCCTATACTTTACCTAGTTCCTCTAATTAGGAGGACACTCCTTTCTCACAGTTATTTGGAATTATGCATGGAATTTTCTATTTATTTTCAAATCCTTAAGAAGAATAGTGAAGAAGCCAAGACAGTGCTGAAATAGATCCATGCTGAGCAACAAAGTGTCTTTGAATTCCATAAAATTATAGGACATTCTTTTGACTTACCATAAAGCATATTTCTTCTAATTTTAATTCAATGAATAATTAAAAATTGTAAAATTCTCAGAAAATCAGATGGATTAATAATGATTATATGTTATCTAAAACCAAAAATTGTAACTGCGTGGTTTAGATTAAAAAATGCTGAACTTGGAGGTAAGAGAAAAGTATGTCCAAATTTTGCATTTGATAGATGTGTGAATCAGGGCAAATCACTGCCTTTCTGAATTGCTTTTTTTCCTTACTGGTATAATTGGGATATTACTGGGGATACTTTCATATTTCATCTTGATGCTATTGTAGTAAGGAAAGTAAACTTGGTATATAACTACTAGCTGTTTGCTATGCATAAATATAACTAACTAGAAGTCCACACATTAAAAGAAAAGAGTAAGGGAGTGGTAGTGGTGAAAGTGGTGGTTAAATTTTTAAACCCATTCTATAACAGCAGTTTGAACTATATCACCTTTCTATTAATAACCTTGAGTAGGTCCCCATTGCCCAGAGGAAAAAATACAAAATGCTATGTTTGTCCTTCAAAACCCTTCATAACTTAACACCCTCCTATCTTTCTAATTTTCTCAAATCTTCCTCCCCATGAGGTATTCTTTAATGCAGTGATACTGGTCTTTATGCTATTACATGAACAAGAGAATCAAACTCTAGGCTCTGGATCTTTTCTTTGGCTGTCCCCCATGTCTGGAAGGCTTTTCCTCCTTAATGCTGCCTACTGAATTTCCTAAAATCCATTAAGTCCCAACTAAAGTCTAATCTTTACTGGAAGCCTTTCCCAACTTCCTTGATTCTAATACCTTCCCTCTGTTAGTTTTTTCAAATATTTATCCTGTATAAACTTGTATACAATTGTATATTTTCTCTCTTGTTAGATTGTGATCTCCTTGATGACAGGGGTTACCTTTTGTGTCCTTTTATATCCTGAACACTTTCCACAGTGCCTGGCACAGAGTAAGTGCTTCATAAATATTTGTTGATTAATTGCTTGACAATGCAAAAAAAATGAATGTCAAAAACTTTCTACATGTAATTTGGAAATATATAATGAAATAACTTGTACACATACATATATGTATATGTTTATATATACATATACACAAACATACACACACACACACACACATATATATATATATAATCTGTAAATATTTTAATTTGTCCTTAAAATCCTTCAAAACCTCACTTCAGCCTGTTTTGATAATTTTATTGAACATTGTCCCACTTTACATACCCTATCCTTTAGCCAAATAAAGTCACTTATTGCCCTATTTTTATTTTTCACTTCTGTGCCTTTTCAAAATCTGACTGCCATCAAATGACAAATGCTGGAGAGGATGTGGACAAATTGGAACACTAATGAATTGCTGCTGGAGTTGTGTACTGATGTAACCATTCTGAAAAGCAATCTGGAATTAAGCCCAAAGGGCTATAAATAATTTCATACCCTTTAACCCAGCAATACCTCTTCTAGGGCTGTATCCCAAAGAGATCAAAGAAGTGGGGAAAAGACCCATATGTACAAAAATATTTATAGCAGCTCTTTTTGTGTTAGCAAAGAATTGGAAATTAAGGGGGTGCCCACCATTTGGGGAATGGCTGAACAAGTTGTGGTATATGAATGTTATGGAATACTATTGTGCAATAAGAAATTAGGAGATGGACTTCATATTTACCTGGAGAGGCTTATACGAACTGATGCTGAGTGAAAGAGTAGAGCCAAGAGGAATTTGTACACAATTACAGACACAACATATGTGTGACGACCAACTTTGACAAAGTGGACTCTTCTCAGCAATCCAGTGACATAAGTCAAACTCAAAAGATTCATGATGGAGAGAGATGTTTACATCCAGAGAAAGAAAAATGATTGAACCCAGATTGAAGCAAACTTCCTGCCCTTTTTTGTTCTCTCATTTGATTTTGTTTCCTCTTTCCCATTCTTCATCCCATCTATTACAATCCTTCTTTATAACCTGACTAATGCCTAATGTGAAAGTATTTGCAGATACTATACTTGATTGTATGCCGCCATGGGGGCGGGGGGAGGGACAGAAAATTTGAAACTCAAGGAATTGTGGTAATGAATCTTGTAAACTAAAAGCAAACAAATTAATAAAGACCAAAAAAAAATTTGACTGCCATCTGTGAATGTATTCATTCCTCATTTCTAGCTCTTAGAATCTCCTGCTTCTTTAAGACTCAACTCATATAACATGGATGAGAAATAATGAGAAAATGAGAAGTACTTTCAATCTATACTTCAATTGTGAATTTTTAATCTTTTTGCAAATTCTCATGGAAGTACTTCATATATTTGATCTCAATATGTTTATTATCTATTCTTCTGCCTATTCAGCTTCCTACCAACTTATGTCTCTATTTAGTTTTTGCACCTAGTAAAATAATATACTCATATATGAGGCTGAACACAGGCTTACCAGATTGGATTTTAACCTGTAGCACATTATGTCAAAATAATCTTATTAGCTATCCATTGATAAATTAGCACAATGTAGAATCAAGTGCTAATGTGTGTGGTACTAGTGATAAGTGCCATGGTAAATCAGAGAGATCATGAGGGCTTCCTGAAGTAAGTAGGATTTGAGTTGGTTCCCTTGGATTTAGAAGACTATATGACTAAACCCCTACAGTATGTTATCCCAAACTAGACCATTTCTTTCATAAGATCTTATATCTTCTGCAAGCAAGGGGAAAGTGTGTCCACAGAAAAGCTGGAAGCTAAAGGTAAAGATAAAAGGAACCCAAACAAAAGAGTAAGAGGAGTAAAAGTCAAAGACAATTGAATACCAACAAACTATGAGTCTGCTTTCCATACACATATGTCTCTGAAGCCTGTATGACTCCCTGTAGAAAACTCTCATTTCCTTGTTTAAAATATAAATTTGTAGATGTATTGCTAATGTCCAGATGTTTCTGCCTTCATCTATTGCATAGTCACAGTTCTAAATGTACTTAGTCTATATTGTAATGTTGGACACTAATGATAATTTGTTAATCACAACTTCCTTATCTTATGGGGAGGTGTTTTAATATAGATTAAGCCGATCATGTTCCTATAAATTATTTCCTTGAATTCCATATTGTGATTTATGTAATATCATATGTGGGCTAACAGGAATACAACTTAAGAGTCCCATAAAAAATCTTAAAATCATAATAAAAAGAGAATTGGAAAAAATTTTGTTGCCTATTAAGAGATAGTGAAGGATTCCAATATGCATTTTATAGACTTTGATCACATGCTTTTACATACTTTCCCCTTTTTGTTACATCAACTACTTTATCTTTGCTTGACAATAACTGCAGAAGATTTATTAGGGCAAGAAATACATTTCATCATTTCCAGAAATTGTATACTGATAGGTATGTTAAAATCTACTTTGTTTTATAACTTATTTAAACCTAATGGGGAAACATTTGGAAAAGGAACTTAGAGTTTCTCTGACTGCATGGACATGATATAATTCATTCAGTTATTCAGCAAACATTAGCAAGATCATTACAATAGATAATATAAGATTTGGGGATTGAAGGGGTATTTCTCCACAGGTAGTAATAGGGTTTTCTCTATTCTAATTTATAAACACCTGCAACTCATCAAAGTGTTTGAATGAAAAGGAGGAGCAGAGGTGCCTGGGAATAAATAGAATATCAGCACCAGCTAGTGTGAGGTACTCACATACATCTGAATTTTTTAAAATATCCAAGCTTTTTGGAAATGTCTTCCAGACAAAGTGCTAATTCTTATGCATTTTGGGCTTTCCACCACTCTAGGCTTTTGAAATTATCATGTCAATATTCATGCTTTCTTTTACTTTTACATTACATTCATTTTCAAATACATCCCTCCCCCTTCTCCAACCTAGCAAGAAAGAAATGAGAGAGGAGGGAGAGAGAGAGACAGAGACAGAGAGAGAGAGAGCTCAGAAAAATTAGCTAACAACTTAATCACATCTGGCAGAATATTCAATATATAACACCCACTATCCATACCTCTGAAAATAATGGAGGTTTATTTCTTTTTCAGGTCTCCTCTTCTTGAACTCTGACTTGCAACTCACCTCAACCCATTGGAACTTTAAGTCCTGTAGTATTTCTGGTAAAAGACTAGCCTAAAGTGCTCTATTACTGGAGTGCATCACCAGCCTTTTCTGATACAGTTCATCAGATTTGGAGAACAGTGAGAGCATTTGCCAATCTTCAGAAAATTGATTTTTTCCTAGCAAGGATAATTAATCAAAATGAGAAATTGCTACATAAATGGCTGGATTGGGTACATCTTCTTTTGAGGGGGGGGTTCCCCCACCCACAACTCAAATGAGAAGGCAATTTGTGCTAATTGCTCTTAAAATGGTTTGCAGTAAGTTCCAACAAGTATAAAAGCACAAAATTCTCAGTTATGGATCTTGATCGTGGTTTGAATTTTAGATTGCATTTTTTCTTCCCACATCTTGATTTCATATTTTTCTTATCAGAAAACATTGAAATATACCATACTTGCTTCAGAAAATCAATCTTCAGAAAATTGTTGGAGTGTCAGCCTCCAACAATTCCAATATAAAATAAAATAAAGAATTGAGTTGTATAGCTATCAGTTTGGAGAGAAGTAGACTTTGTCTGATTTTTCCAAATAAGTTTAAATGTGAAGTAAGGAGCTATTTATTTGTTATATTAAGACCTGGGTTTCATTCCTGCCATGCCATTCATGATATGTTTGACTTTGGTCGAAGTATTTAAAGTTTTTAAATCTAATTTTACTAATGGTTGTATACCTAATGCATCCCATTGACCCATCACTCTATTTCTTAGGTAGTAAGTACCAAATTATTTTCAGGATTACCACTTTATAATAAAGTTTGAAACTTGGTCCTGCTAGGCCACCATCACATTTTATTTCCACTAATACCCTTGAGATTTCTGACCTTTTGTTCCTTCAGATGAATTTTGTGATTATTTTTTCTAGCACTACAAAAAATTCTTTGGTAGTTTAATTGATATGACACCAAATATGTAAATTAACTTAGAATTGTTGTTTTTATTATAATGGGTCAGTCTATTAATGAACAATTAATATTTCTCCAATTGTTTGGATCTCTGTGTGAAAAGTATTTTGTAGACTGTTCCTACAGTATCTGATTTTTTTTCTAGCAGGTAGGGTCCCTAGAATTTTATATTGTCTGCAGTTATTTGAAATGGAATTCTATTTCTACCTTTCCATGCTGGGTTTTGTGGAAAGTATAGTATATAGAAATACAGATGATTTCTTAAGGTTTATTTTATATCCTACAGCTTTGCTGAAGTTGTATATTGTTTTGATTAGTTTTTTGATTCTCTAAATATACCATTATAGAATCTGTAAAGAATGCTAGTTTTGATTCCTCATTGCCCATTTTATTTCTTTAATTTCTTTTTCTTGTCTTTTTGCTAGAGCTAGCAATATTGTATAATAGTTGATAATAATGGACATCATAGTTTTATTCTTTTTTTTTTTTGGCTTTTTTGGATGGGGAAGTCAGAGCATTTGGGGTTAAGTGACTAGCCCAAGGTCACATGACTAGTAAGTGTTAATTGTCTGAGGCCAGATTTGAACTCAGGTCCTCCTGACTCCAGGGCTGGTGGTCTATTCACAGCATGACCTAGCCTCCACATTATTTTACTCTTGATCTCAATGGGAAGGCTTCAAGTTTATTCTTGTTATAAATAATGCTTAATCTTAGTTGTAGATATATACTACTTCTTATTTTAAGAAAGGCTCCATTTATTCCTATGCTTACTACTTTTATTTTTTTAAGCAATTGGGGTTAAGTAACTTGCTCAAGGTTACATGGCCAGGTGTTTCTGGGTGGGTGCTAAGTGTCTGAGCCTGGATTTGATCCCACGTTATCCCAACTCTGGGGCTGGTGCTCTTACTCACTGTGCTACCTGGCCACCCCCTTACTACTGTTTTTATCAGAATGAGTCATTGATATAATCTTATGATTTATTGTTTTTGCTATTGATGTGGCAAATTATGCTTACAGTTTTTCTAATATTGAACCAGTCTTGCATTCTTGGGATGAATACCAACTGGTCATATTGTATGAAATCTATGACAAAATGATGTAATCTCCTAGCTAGTAGCTTCTATTATTATTATTATTATTATTATTACATTTTATTTCAATGTTCCTTAAGGAATCTGCTCTACAGTTTTCATTCTCTGATTCTGGTTTCCCTTTTTTATATGTTAGCACCATATTAGTGACATAAAAGGAATTTGATAGGAATCTTTTATCTATTTTTCAAAGAGTTTATATAGTATTGGAAGTAATTATTCCTTCAATGTTTTGTAGAATTCTCTTGTAAATCCATCTAGTCCTGGGGATTTGTTTCTTATGGAGCTCATTGATGGCTTATTAATTTTTTTTAAAATTAGAGTTATTTAAATATTCTATTTCCTCTTCTATTAATCTAGGAAGTTTATATTCTTGTAAATATTATTCAACTTCACTTAGCTTTTCTTTTTACTGTAATATTATTGGGCAAAATAACTCCTAGTAATTGTTTTCATTACATCTTCATTGGCAATGTTTTCAAGCTTTTCATTTTGATATTATGCCCCAATACACAGCATCTTTTTAAATGAAGGTGTCATGTACATCTGAGAAAAATGAATATTCTTTTCTATTCTAATCCAGTTTTCTCCAAAGGTCTATCATATTCAACTTTTCTAAGATTCTATTCTTTAACTTATTTTGTATTTATTTTTTTTTGTTTAGATCCATCTAGCTCAGGGAGGGGAAAGGTGAGGTACCCCTCTACTACAGTTTTACTCTCTATTTCCTCCCTTAAGTTATTTAATGTTTCCTTTAAGAATTTGTATGCTATGCTATTTGGTGCATTTATGTTTAGTATTGATATTATTTCATTGTCCATGGTTCTTTTTAGCATGATCTAGTTAATTTAAGCTAACAGGTACTTAGTACTCAGTTCCAAGTTCACAATTGTGTCAAGTATTAAGACCCAGAACTTGTGAATCCCACAGTGTGATGGACTTCCTGATCTAACAGGAAGGGGCTGGAACAGGGAGGAGCTAATAACTTATATAAGGAAAAGCACAAGCTAGAGAGTCAGAATTTCTTGGAGCAAGCAGAGTGGAAGTTAAGGAGGAGAGGCCCAGCCTGGAGAAAGTGATATTTTGATTTTGAGAACAGAGCTTATGGTGGTGGAGTTTCTTCTGAGAGACAGTTGGAGGTTCTGCTGAGACCTTTCTTCTGGGAACTTCTGCTGAGAGCTTCTGAGAACCAGGGCGAGGTGCTACCTGCTTCTTCTGGGAGCTGCCAAAGACTGCCAAGGACCAGTCAGAGCTGCCAAATACTGAAGAAGCATGATTGTGGTGCTGGTACTTTGTCTGTTTTGGGTCTATCTTGATTTCACAGGCAGAAAGTGAATTGCTGAGGATGCCTCAATGTGTGAATGTTATTGTGGCTTGGTTAAGCTTTGTCTTCCCTGGAACAGAAATTGTGAAGGACTTGAGGTGCATTAGACACTGTGAGCTTCAATATGGAACAGGAACTGCATGGAGAAATGGACAAGGAACTGGGAGCTATCTGCCTTTGAACTCAGGTGACAGTTGGTTAGATTTGGACAGGAGCTGGGACCATGGAAGAGGAATCATGGAAGCTGAGAGCCTGCCTCAACTCAAGATGAAAAGACCTCTCCTTGGGTATTTAATGCTGACAAATGAGATGGTAACTCACCTGTAATGTAGGAGTGGATGGCCTTTGTACTTTCCACTACCCCTTAAAAGGGTACTTAGTAGCGACTGATTATATTGTAACTTAATTTCACTCTGTGGGCGGAGGATTTTAACCTTTGTACTTTGTGTCAATTAAAAAGGCTTGCCTCTTTAAGGGTGATTGAATTAATGATTTACTAAATGAAGAACTTACTAAATGAGTGTTATCTTTTGCTTAAAACTATGTGACCATTTTGGTGAAAACTATTTGGCAGTTTTAGTGATAAGTTGTGAAGTTAAAACATTCTGAACATGGTACTTTCTTTTCTGTGAATGTTTTGCCTTAATTTGTTATTGAATAAATAGAGAGTTCACTATACTATGTAATTAGAACCTTGACAGTTAATGACAGCAGCAGTCCTCTGGAAAGCTGGTTGTGCTTGGCTTTACATTTATGTAATTTTTTTTGGCTTTTTCTTAGGTCATGATTTCTACCCCTTACTACTTTACACCACCTGAAGAATGCTAGATTCCGCTCCAGCCCCATTTTAATTTTGTGTGCCTCTCTTTGTTTCCATTGTTTTTCCTGTAAACAACATATTATTGAGTCTTAGCTTATAATCAATTCTGTTATCCACTTCCATTTTATAAGTGAATTCATCCCATTCCCCTTTATGTTAACAAGTTATAAAGTTTATTTAAACTTTAATTATTAAATTATTTAATTTATCATTAAATTATTTGATTAAATTTAAATACAAAAGAACAACAACAAAAACATTGGGATGTAGATGCTAGAATATAACAGAGGATTCAATATAAAACAATAAATTTCTATTTTAAGAAAATCTATATAATAAACAATACATATTGTTCTCAAAGCTGCTAAGCTCTTCTTTCTTTTTTTTGGCTTTCTTTTAGGTTTTCTTCTCTTCTCTGCTGTGGCCTTTTCAATTTATTTTCTCCTTCCTACAATTAAGTGTGGATACACACGCATACACATGCATATGCATAGTTATTTATAAACATGCACATTTATACATATATATGCTCATATACATATATGTAAGACTATACTATGCTTATTTCTGCTTCTCATCTGTTTTTGTGGAAGTGGATAATATCTTCCTTCATATGAACAAGTCTTTCCATGTTTTTCTAAATTAATCAGCTTATCATTTCCTACACCACAGTAATATTACAACCCAATCACCTTCTATCTGAGAGATTATCTATGAATGTTTTTTTTTCCTCTAATTTTCTCCATTCCTTCTACTCTAGGCTGCATAGGTTTTATTTAATACAAGAAATATTAATTTAAAATTAAAAAAATTACCATTCCATTCAACAATTCTCTAACCTTGTTTCAAGTTATTTTAGTTTAACTTCTAATATCATTATTATCTCCTTCCTTTGCATCTTTTTTTTCTCCCTGGTATCTTTGAAGTTCCTGACCTTTTGTTCCTCCAAATGAACTTTGTTATGAATGAAATGAAACTCAGTTGATATATTTTAAGTTATTTAATTGGTATGGCTGTAGATAAATAGATTACTTAGGTAAAGTTGCATTTAAAAATATTGGCTTTGCCTATCAATGTGTGATAGTAATGGCAATTAAAGATTCCTCTGTATTGGTTTGGTTTTCAAATTGATTGTGTTAAAACCCAGAGCTTGTTAATCCCACCTGTGAGATGGACTTGTTGATGTGAAAAGACAGTCTTGAACTGGGAGGAGCTGGTGATGTAGATTTGGAGAGACAAGAGAGAGGCAGAAGAACTTTTTGGAAGCAGCACCTCGTGGAGGCAGAGAGAGAGACTGAATGGATTGCTGAGGGCCGCTTTGAATTGCCCTGGACTTTTGAGACCTGCCCCCTGAGCTGCCAAGGACTGAGGAGACATGGCTGTTTTGCTGGTACTTTGTCTGCCTGTTTTGATGTTGTTTTGCCAGATTTGTCCACTGTTGAAAGGCAGTCCTGTTGAAGAAGTCCTGGAACCTGGCTTTTGGTTAAGAAGCCCTGAGACTGTCCTGCAGACAGAGAGTGAATACTGTCCACTGGTGAAGGACAGTGCTGTTGTTGCAGGGGTCTGGAGACTGTCCTGCAGACAGAGTGAATACTGTCCACTGGTGAAGGACAGTGCTGTTGTTGCAGGGGTCTGGGAACCTTTCTGTTGGTTCAGGAGCCCTGAAGAAGGATTTTCTTGTATGTTTACAGAAATCCTGGGAGAGGGTTTTGCTAATGTTTTCAGGGGTTCTGGGACTGTTATACAGACAGAGGATGAATTCATGAAGGGACTGGCAATGTATCTTGTGGCCTTGCTAAGCCTTGTCTCCCCAGGAACTAAGATTGCTGAGAACTTGCCTTGTGTCAAGATGAAGAAAAGACCTCCATTTGGGTATTAAGTGCTGTGTTTAAACTTGATGTAACTCTGGGGTAGATTCAATTGAGATCCAGGGGTGGGGAACTTCTGACCTTTTTTTGCTCTGTGATTGACAAATGAAGGTACTTTACTTATGTTTGGAAACTAATCTCCATTTGAGAAGAGCGGCTTTGTGGTGGACTAAATGAAGGTATAGCCTAGGGGTAAAGTAGTATTTAGAGAACCAGGACTTTCTTTTAGAATGTCTTCTTTTATTTCCTTTTAGCTTGTAATGTAATGCCAAGCAAAGGCAACTTCCCAAGGTTCAAAATACCAGCATAGGTGCTCTCCATTTTACTCAGTGACAAACCAAGAATAGAGACGATCAAAACATGACATCATTCAAAATACAGCATTTACTAAGTGTGATTAAATAATCTCCAAGTACTACCCCACCCCAGGACCTTACATTCATTCAATCAATTACAAAGTCCTGGTTCTAAATACTACTTTACCCCTAGGCTATACCTTCTTTTAGTCCACCACAAAGCCCCTCTTCTCAAATGGAGATTAGTTTCCAAACATAAGTAAAGTACATTCACTTGTTCAACCATAGAACACAAAAAGGTCAAAAGTTCCCCACCCCTGCATCACAATTGAATCTACCCCAGAGTTACATCAAGTTTAAGCACAGCACTTAATACCCAAATGGAGGTCTTTTCTTCATCTTGACACAAGGCAAGTTCTCAGCAATCTTAGTTCCTGGGGAGACAAGGCTTAGCAAGGCCATAAGATACATTGCCAATCCCTTCATTAATTCATCCTCTGTCTGTATAACAGTCCCAGAACCCCTGAAAACATTAGCAAAACCCTCTCCCAGGATTTCTGTAAACATACAACAAGAAAATCCTTCTTCAGGGCTTCTGAACCAACAGAAAGGTTCCCAGACCCCTGCAACAACAGCACTGTCCTTCACCAGTGGACAGTATTCACTCTCTGTCTGCAGGACAGTCTCAGGGCTTCTTAACCAAAAGCCAGGTTCCAGGACTTCTTCAACAGGACAGTCTTTCACCAGTGGACAAATCTGGCAAAACAACATCAAAACAGACAGACAAAGTACCAGCAAAACAGCCATGTCTCCTCAGTCCTTGGCAGCTCAGGCGGCAGGTCTCAAAAGTCCAGGGCAATTCAAAGCGGCCCTCAGCAATCCATTCAGTCTCTCTCTCTGCCTCCACGAGGTGCTGCTTCCAAAAAGTTCTTCTGCCTCTCTCTTGTCTCTCCAAATCTACATCACCAGCTCCTCCCAGTTCAAGACTGTCTTTTCACATCAACAAGTCCATCTCACAGGTGGGATTAACAAGCTCTGGGTTTTAACACAATCAATTTGAAAACCAAGCCAATACAGGGGAATCTTTAATTGCCATTACTATCACACAATGAACAATAAATATGGTTTCAGTTATTTAGATCTGACTTTATTTGTATAAAATGTGTTTTTACGCTCATGCTCATGTAATTCTTATGTCTGTTTTGGCAGGTATAATCTCATATATTTAACACTTTGTAGTTACTTTGAGTGGTATAAAACAATTTTGGATAATATTGTTGAAACCATGTAGTTTCTCTATTTTTCATCTTTTGATTAAATCTATTTTCGTTTTAACTTTTTCTGAGATCATGATTACTACCCCTGCCTTTGTTACATAATACACTTTACTCCTGACCTTTATATTATCTTTATGTGTATCTCTCATTTTTGTAGGATTTCCTGAGAGATACACATTGTTAAATTCAAATTTTTAATCTACTCTCAGTTTCAGTTTTATGGATAAATCCATCCCCATTCACATTCTAAGTGATAGTTACTTATAGAGTTTCCTCTTTCCTATTTTTCCTCACTGTTTTTCTCACTCTATTTCCATTCCTCCTCGCTCCTCTGCTTTACTTCTACCTCCTACCTTATGCTCCTACTTCTTAACCTACCAACTCTTCCCTTATTCTTCCCCCCCCCACTCTATCCCCTGGCCATTTTATTTCTTTCTGAATAGATTTTTATACTTACACACACACACACACACACACACACACACACACACACCTGTATGTGTGTATATAAATTTCCCTCTTTAACCCATTCCTGATGAGTAAAGATTCAGCACTACCCCACTACCCCCACCCCCCATATATTCATATTGGTTTTTCCTTTTATGATTCATTTGTATGGGGTAATTGCTCCTTTTTATCTCCCCTTACACACACACACACACACACACACAAACACACACATATATATATATATATATATATATATATATATATATATATATATATATCATACTCAGTTCTGCCCAAATCTTTCTTTTAAACTACTCCAAAAATGACAGTCTTAAAGGAACTGAAAATATTTTCACATATAAGAAGCAAATAAATTGACTTTATTGAATATCTTATACTTGGAGATTACTATTCATCATATATTTCTCTTGAATATTATATGCTGAATTTTCCCTTAAGTTCTTCTGTTTTTGTCACAAATACCTGAACATCTTTCAGTTCATTAAATATCCATTTTTTTCCATTCAGGATCACACTTAACTTTGCTGGGTAAGTTAACCTTATTCATAACCCCAGCTCTTTTGCTGTATGAAATATTTTATTCAAAGACCTATGATCCTTCAAAATAGTAGGTGCTAGCTCTTGTGTAATCCTTAATGTAGCTCTATGATATTTAATTTTCCTTTTCTTGTTGATTGCAATATTTTCTCTTTAACCTGGGAGCTTTGAACCTTGGCTAGATATTCCTGTAATTCTTTCTCCTGGGATCTCTTTCAGGTGTTCATTTGTGGACTTTTTCCTATTTCTGCTTAGCCTTCTTCCTCAAGAGCAGTGGTGGTGAACCTGTGGCCTCAAGGCCACATGTCACCTCCTAGATCCTTGAGTGCAGCCTTTTGGCTGAGTCCAAGTTTTACAGAACAAATCTTACAAAATTTACAGAACAAAATTTATTAAAGGCACTTGTCTGTGACATTTAGATTCAGTCAAATGGCAACACTTGAGGATCTGAAGGGTTACATATAACCTTGAGGTCACAGGTTCTCCACCCCTACTCTAGAACTTCAGGGAAATTTTCCATGATAATTTCTCATAATACTGTATCAAAATTCTTTTTTATCATTATTTTCAGGTAGTCTAACTATTTTTATATTATTTGTCCTTGATCTTTTCTCTACATAATTGTATTTCTGATGAGATGCTTCACATTCTCTTCTTTTTTTCATTCTTTTGATTTTGTTTTATGATTTCTTGGTGTCTTAAAATGTTATTAGCTTCTGTAAAACCAAGGACAAGTAGCCCTCCAGAGGACTGCTGCTGTGAATAGCTTTAATATTCTTATCACATAATATAGTGAACTCTCTATTTATTCAGCAATAAACTAAAGTAAAATATTCACAGAAACTAAAGTTCAATGTTCACAACAATAACCTAACAAATTTTTACTAAAGTGGCCACATATTCTTTTAAAATATCATTCAGTAAGTCACAATCTGAATCAATCAATATAAAGTATCCATCTAAAATCTTCTTTCATCTTGATTGGAGACTGGCTTCCAATCATTCTTAACTCAATCATCCTTAAGGAGTAGAAAGAATAAATGCCTCCCACCCCTAGGTCACAGAAGTAATCTTGTCAATCAGCACTAAGTATCCAAGTAGATATTTTTCATCTTAACTCTTTCTTTCATCTTAACTTGTGGCAGACTCCCAAACTCCATGGTTCTTCTTCCATTATCCCCATTTTTACCTGGATTCACAGGCAGGCAGCTCTCAGTTTCTGGTCCAGTTTCATTCAGCTCCTGGTCCCGCTCCACACATCAAGCTTGGCAGAGTTACAGCAATACTCAAACACACTTCTGGCACTATCATCAATTCACTTTCTTCCTGAGAAATCAACACAGAACAACAGACAGGGCCTCTGTCTGAGAAAATACCACAAATCATCAGTGAAGTCCTGAAATCTCTGAAAATATCATTAAAACCGTGTTTCAGGACTTCTGTAAACAGATAGCAGGAAAGACCTCTTTCAGGGCTTCTGAACCAGGAGTAAGGTCCCAGTGCTTATGTAACAACAGCAGCATCCTTTATCAATAAACGGGTCTGACAAAGTAACATCAACACATACAGAATAGACTGAGTTCTAGCACCACAGTCTTCCTTTCTCCTAGTTCTGCTTGGTTCTAGCTCATGCTTGGATTTTATATTCTTTTTTGGCAAGTTCTTCCTACTGTGGGCTTCACAGGTTTTGTTTCTAACAAACACTTGATATAATCATAAGCAAGGCACAAAGACACTTGAAGAACTAAAGCAAAGAGCTAAGTACTAAAACAGGGAGTTAAGTACTTCATTGCCTGTCATTACAGCTTCCCTTTTTCCAATTCTAGTTTTCATGGAATTAATGAAATCCTCTATTTCATTGAAAGACCATATTTTCCCCTGTAGCATTATACTCAGTTTTGCTTGGTAGGTGATTCTTGGTTTTAGTCCTAGCTCCTTTGACCTCCAGAATATCATATTCCAAGCCCTCCAATCCCTTAATGTAGAAGCTGCTAGGTCTTATGTTATCCTCATTGTGTTTCCACAGTACTCAAAATGTTTCTTTCTGACTGCTTGCAATATTTTCTCCTTAACCTAGGAAGTCTGGAATTTGGTTATAATATTCCTAGGAGTTTTCTTTTTGGGATCTTTCACAAGAGGTGATTGGTGAATTCTTTCAATTTCTATTTTGTCCTCTGGCTCTAGAATATCAGGACAATTTTGCTTGATAATTTCTTCAAGATGGTGCCTAGACTCTTTTTTTTTATCATGGCTTTCAGGTAATCCAATAATCTTTAAATTTTCTCTCCTGGATCTATTTTCCAGGTTGGTGATTTTTCCAATGATATATTTCACATTGCCTTCTATTTTCTCATTTGTTGGATCTGTTTAATAGTATCTTGATTTCTCATAAATTCATTAGCTTACATTTGCTCCAATATAATTTTGAAGGAGTTATTCTCTTCAGTGAGTTTTTGAAATTCTTTTTCCATATGGCAAATATGGCTTTTTAAAGCATTTTTATCCTCACTGGTTTTTTGGGCCTTTTTTGCTATTTGAGTTAGTCTATTTTTAAGGTGATTTTATCTTAAGTGTATTTTTGGGTCTCCTTTAGTAGGCTGTTGACTCTCTTTTCATGATTTTCTTGCATTATTCCGATTTCTCTTCCCAATTTTTCCTCCACTTCTCTTATTTGATTTTCAAAATTATTCTTGAGCTCCTCCATGGCCTGTAACAAGTTCATATTTTTTGGAGGCTTTGGATGTAGGAGTTCTGACTTCACTGTCTTCCTCTTGCTCCATTCCTTGATCTTTTTTCTCCCCCAAAAATGGATTCTATGGTCTGTTTGTACTTCTGTTGCTTGCTCATATTGACAGCCAGTTACTTGTCTTTTGATCTCTTTGTCATGGTGGAACTCTACTTCCAGAATGGAGAGATCTATGTCCAAAATCACTGGGGTTTTCATAGTTCCTGGATCTATTATGTGGGTGCCTTCTCTACAGTCCCCATAGGCTCTGGCTCACTGGTGACACACCCCAGTGTGACAAGACCATGATCCAGATCCAAGTGAGTCAAAGCAAAAGTGATTATCCTCTGAATGGTCACTTGGTCCCCCTACAATCTGCAGGCCAGGAGTTCTGGATACAGCTATGCAGCAGTGGCTGCACAGCTGGTGCACCTCTACTACTTCTCATTCTTGTGGCAGGGGCCAGACCACAATCTTCAGTCCTCCCCTCTCTTTCAGCAGAGTTCCACAATGACCTTTTACTTTGTCTTTGGAATTTATGGGTTGAGAAGACTGGAGACCACCACAGCAACTGATGATTCACACTCCTTAAGGCTGCTCTGGTGGTGGCTGATTGGGGCCACCCTGGGGCTGAAACTGCACAGCTCATGCTGGACTGGGGTCAACTCCCAGCCAGGTGTGATATTCCCTTCCTTTCTACCTGCTGGGCTTCCTTCAGTAAGAGATTTGTTTCTCTCAGTAACTTTGTGGGTTCTGTATCTCTAAAGTTTGTTTAGAGTTATTTTTTACATGTATTGGAAGTGATTGGAGCAGGAGCCCACACCAAGTTTGTGCTTCTACTCTGCCACCTTGGCTCCACTCTCCTCTACCGCTCTTATTTGATTTTGAAAAAATTAGCTTTACCTATGCCAGGAATTCTTGTTGGGTTTTTGTCCAAATCACAATGTTTTTATTGTTGTTGTTTACTCATTTTCTCCCCTATTCCTTGATTTTGAACTTTATGTTAAAGTTGGACTCTGTTCCCAGTGTGATGGTAGAAGGACATTCTTTTAAGTTTCAGTCTTTTTCAAACACAATATAGTATTTCTTAAATATTACTTAAAACAGCAACAACACAATTAAATATTCATTAATCATTAGTTGGGTGAGGCCAGTTGATAAAGGGAAAAGATGTCTTAATATGTATTCAGAGGCTCTGGGTTTATGATCCACCTCAAATATTCACTGATAATGTAAATTTAAGAATGTCACTCAATTTTTCTAGATCTAATTTTTTCAGTGGCAAAATGAAGGCATCATTGATACCATCCAGCTCTACATCATGGACTTCATCCACACATCTTAAAATCAGTCCTTTGAATTCTATGCCCTTCTCTTTAGGAAGGAAACCAGTTTATAACTTGAACATAAGTAGTAGTTACTAAACTGAGGTACAAAGAGGACATTTTTCATGTCAATTCAAAATTATCCTTGTGTACCTTATAAACAAGCAAAAAAATGCTAAATTTAGTTATTCAGTTTCTTTTCCAGCAATCTAGTATTTTTGGCAACAGTCATAGATTTAGAATCAAATGACCAGGATTTGTGTCCCAACTTTAATATTTCTGAATATAGGAAAATTATTTAATCTCTCTATACCTGTGTTTTCTAATCTGTAAAATAGGGATGATAATAAAACTTGTACTATCTTCCTTAACAGGTTGATATGGTGAACATTATCTGTAAAAATTAAAGAACTCTTTAAGTAATTAAATGATGAAGGTGACTACAATGATGATCATGAATACAACCTTGGCTATCTGTGAAAAATTTCCATAAGGACATAAACAGGGGTTACATATGAAAGTTAAGCATGGATATTTATAATATATCATTAGAGGAAATTCACAGGCTTGTTGAAATACTGGAAAACTGGAATGATCTTTGGAAAATTATTACACCCCTCTCGGGTTAATTTTCCTCCTCTATAAAATAAGAAGGATCGAACTACATCATTGCAGTCAAAGTCAAGCTGAAATGGAGACCATTAATTTATACATAAGAATCCTTATGGGCCTTATGTAGACTTATTTTTAAAATGTGATGTTATTTATGTTTTATTGTATTTTTATTGATTTTGTGAAATATTTCTCAATTAAATTTTAATCTTGTTCAGATCACACTCTGGAGTGTTATACAGTCCACTTGTGGGTTTTATACTTCCCTTTCTTCAGCCTCCTGTCAGTGTATTCACATTATCAATATAGGATACTTGCTCAAGTTCTAAAATATAGGAGCTGGTGGTTAAACCCTTATGTCCTGCTATGTGGGACAGTACACATTTTCTGTGCCCATATCCTATAATATACATCCTGGTATTTCCAAACCCCTTTTGCTTTCCCCTAACTTTGTTACATATATAAGCTGAGCTAGATTTTCCTTTTTAGTGCCTAGAAACTGAAAAGCCTTTGAGTTGCATTTTGTTCTATTGCAAGAGCTGTAAGTCTCAGTCAGTTTCCAGCTGTTTATAAGACAGCTCTGAATGACTGCCATGACTTTAACAAAAGCCCAGCATGAGAGCAACTGATCCATTTTGTTTAAGGAAGTCCAATTCCTTTGACTTGGTAGGTACCATAATGGCATATCCTCTCATTCTAATCACTGGGGGCATTGTCAGGAATATCGTACAGTGTGCTGCTTCCTTCATGTCATTTATCAGGAATTACCATTCATCAGAAGAGATCCAACCGAGCACTTGGCTGAGATAGTTCTTGAATCCAGCCATCAGCATAGCAAGTAAGGAAAACAAAACTTAGTACTTAGAGGAACCATGGGATAATAGAATAACCAGTCTGGAAAATATAACATTTCAAAAGTAAATATGAGAGTCTAAACAGTGTCTTTTTACCCCCTTTCTTCCTTTGTTCTTCATTTGTGGTGGCAGGTTCATTGTTTGTTATTAACATTTTCCAAGGAACCATAAGGGCATTTTCAAAAACTCTCTTTGCAAGTGAGATGTGGTGTAAAGCAACATAAGCATTGGTTTCAAAGTAAGTAACCTTGGGTTCTTTCTACTGTCAGTCAGACTATTAAGTCTCTTTTCTGTCTTATTAGACTGGGAAGAATTTCATGTTTCTGGCCTATACAATGAGAAAATTGAACTAATGATGGTCAGTAAGCAACTCTAATGTTTTATGATAAGCTTCAAATATTCTTAGGTAATATAAGTTTCATTAAGTATGTCATGATCAATCTACTTTTTGAAATTATTTTGCAACTTGTCTATTCAAATATGCTATGAAAACAAGGGCAGGAGAAGTACTAGCCTGTACAATTTATTCTGTAGAAATGGTTGGACCATAACTAATGGCTTACCTATCTTATGGTTTGTTTGTTTGTTTTCATTTTACTTGGGGCAAAGGAAATGTTGAAAAAATATAATGCTGAAATCATATACAATAAGTTAAAAAATCAAATATTTGAATATCTCTGGTTAATATAGACTCAGGTAAAATTCAATATTTATTTTTAAATATGCATTTCCTCTTACTAGACTGTGAGCTCCTAGATAGTAGGAGATATTTTATGTCATCAATAATCAACACTGCATATGAGAAGGGAACACACACATATGTACACACTATATTAAATGTATATCTGTCATCCATCTATAGCATTTAATAATCCAAGGAGAGTAGCATTATTTATGATAGTTATACTATACGCCCAAAACATCACTATTGATAGTGGTAGACAATTATAATAAAGATAGGAACATAGACTTATGTTCTCTAGGCTTCATCCAACTCATTTTTTCTTCTAGGTTCATAAGCACATTCAACAGAAAATATTGTGGAATTTTATAGGAGCCCCTTTTTCATGGATGAAATAGGTTTTGGATCTGAGAATATAGTCAGAAATTTAAAAGATGTTTTTCTTTCAAGCCAGATAATTTCAATGTTAAAGTAACTTGAATCACCATCAGAATAAAAAAATCAATAAAAAAGAATAGCCTTTATCTTAATCTACATGCTTCTGTCAATTTTCACTTGGTTCAATCTAAACAAAGACCTTTAACCCATCACTCTTTACAGAGAGAGAGTTTTATTAGCATCCAAGCAGATGGTGACCTAGAATAGTAGATGACCCTAAGCAAGATGAATAGCTGAAAACAACCAGATTCTAGCTCAGTCATCATTACTGTCAGAGATGTCACTATGTATATTGTTGCTGAGTCCTTTCACTCGAGCCCAACTCTCTCTATGACCCTATTTGGGATTTTTATTGCAAAGATAAGGAAGTGGTTCACCATTTCCTTTTCCAGAAAATTTTATTGATAAAGAACTAAGGGAAACAAGGTTAAGCAGCCTGTCCAGGGTTACCCAGCTAGTAAGTATCTGAGGCTGTATTTGAACTCATGTTCTCCGGACTCCAGGGTTGGCTCTCTATCCACTATGTCATCCAGCTGCCCTTGTTATTACCAATAGAAAGACAAATTCTTGGCCAGTAATATAAGCACATGGCATTCAGTGGAGAGTGTAGATATGATAAATAGAATTCTGAGGAAAGAGCATCACTATGAATTTCCCTGTCCAGATAGGCACACAAGTAAAAAATGTACTTACTTCTATGCCATGCTTATACCTTAATCACTCAGATTCCTGGTATATGTGTTGCTACACATGGGGTCCCTGGCCATATATTTTGTTATAAGTGAGAACCATATATATCACTTGGGCATACAATCTCTACATGTTTTCCTCTCATTTGATGCATACACACACAACAGCTCTGCAGAGATTAGGGCAAAATAATGCATAAGGTTTATAGATTTGGAGATCATGTGGTTCCTGATACTGTTGGGGTCCCACAGACAGCATACAATGTAACTGGGTCCATAGTGGGCTTACAAAGAGAATAACATTGAGTATTAGACAAGAGGACATGGGATTTTTATTGATGGGGAGAATATGAGGGTTCAGTAGTCAGCCCAGAAATCAGGTAGCAGATGGAAAAAAAGAAGAGGTTTAAGCAACAAGGTACAGGGATGTGGTTTTAAAAAGAACATGTTTTAGAAAGTTTGTTTGAGAAAACAAGGTTTTGAATGATACTTTATACTAGGCTTTGCAGACCTAACCCAAGTATCACCTAAGGGCACTCACAGATCAATTTTACTTAGGTATGATAGCCTGGTCCCCATACGTAATATGTTGCAGTATTACTCGTAGGTGAATAGGAGACTGTTTTCTTATCACTCAATTTCCTAGACTGTATAATTCAATTTTTATTTAGATTTAGTTTTGGTATTACTTTGTTATTCTTTCTTTAAAAATTTGAATTAACATGTCCTTTCATTTGCTAACAAAGTAAATACACTCATCAGGAATCATGACCTATCAATCTGAGAGAGGGTTGACCCACAGAGTGCCTCAAATATGAGTTAGATTTTCAAGGAATATATGTGTGAGAGGAAACCCTAACTGCTATATTAATTAAAATATAAGTCTTCATGCCCTGCTTGCCTCATTTGCAAATCAGCAAGCCTTGATGGAGTTACTTTTTCCTGCTGAGAGATGATCATGATTTCGTTTGTGTTCAAAAGGAGCTACCCAGAGGTATCTCCTCCACCTCAGCCTAAGAAATGCTTCATTTCTGAATGTACATTCTAAAATGTCCTAAAAGGCAACATTCATACTTATTACATTTTTTAAAATTGGATTTTTAAAGTGTGTTCTGGGTATTGGATCAAACAACCTTACTACCCTCCAGTAGACATCAGAATGTGTTACAATTGTTTTCTTTCATACACTAAGGTATTCTGGTGGGGAATGAGTCCACAGTAATTAATAATGTGTGGGTTTGACTTTTGACATTGTATTCCTCCTTGTAATAGGTAGTCATTGTTATTTGAAATATTGCTTTAATAATTAAGGATACTTTAGGCAAATTAAAATATCAAGCAAACATAATTTCAGATTAAATTAATGTTATCATAGATGATATTCTAGATATGATGTAAAGCCAAGGTCCTGACCACATGTAGAGAAGAGATATCCCTTGGCATCTTTACTAAATCAAAGAGAGTTAATGCATAGACTTGGCTTAATTCCAATTAGGTAATTAGATTTTTCCAACATAAAATAGTTATAAAATTTCAATTAACTATATTTTTCATTTATCTTTGGGAATACTTGTTATTCATCTTCATCAGAATTCCTCAGTGTTTGACCAATCTGAGAATCAATTTCTATAGTATGGGATGATTAACTTCTAAATGGTACCTTGATTTGAAATAGTGACTATTTCAAAAATAAATCAGGCAATCTGAAAGAGATTTAATGGGACTTAATCTTTTAAAAATACCTAATTTCATAGCTGTCAGAGATCTTAGCTATCAGCTACTCCAAACTCCCATTGTTATAGATGTGTAAAATGAGGCCTACAAAGGATGGCATCTACCTAAGGCATATGGTAGCAAAGATGGGATGGGAGAAAATAGAAAGGACAGAAGCTTTGAATCAGCCTTGGATAGGTTGAAAATAATGGAGATTTAAAAAAAATTTTTCTTATCCAAAGGTAACAAAGATCTCACAATTTTCTCTTGATAATAACTGAGGATCTGGATAATGTCCCTTGAGAAATTAAATTATGTAGGAGGAGATTTCCAGTAAACTGAGTACATTCTGCCAAAAATTAGTTGTAGGACTTACACAAAATTTGATTGTCTTAATAAAAAATGTATATGTTGGGAAGAGTGTCCAAAACTCTGAGTGCTCTACCCTTTCCTTCATGATTAAAATGACCCTCTGTTCCAAAAGCATTTGTTTAGTGACCAGGTTCAGGCCTGGGTAATCCTGGTCTTTAATGAGTAGGATTAGACAGACACATTTTCTCACATTCTTTGACTCTAAGCTTCCTGTCCTACACATATATTGTCCTATAGAAAATTATTTATAGCTAAGGGTTGGCTCTTATCTAGGGTCTTTGTGTGTGTGTGTGTGTGTGTGTGTGTGTGTGTGTGTGTGTGTGTGAGAGAGAGAGAGAGAGAGAGAGAGAGAGAGAGAGAGAGAGAGAGAGAGAGAGAG